>NC_141933.1:4200000-4500000 GCF_057802395.1 Ceratotherium simum simum | reverse complement strand
GAACATAACTCTGACTCTAGCTGCAGCTTTTCCTGTCTACGCCACCGACCCTGAGAGAAGTTCTAACACTGTTCTCTAGACTGCCTTGTTTTCTTACATCGAGACGCAAAAACGATTCGCTTCTACTGACCATTCGCAGGGCACAGGCGGCCCCAAGACCACTTGCGGAGTGAGCCCCCGGGGCCGGGTCAGCTGAGTCAGAGAAAGGCGCAAACAAACGTACAGTGGACAAACCTGTTTAAATTTCCCTCTAATTCTGTCTAAGTCTTCATGAAGTTTATCATAAGTAGGGTCATCATAGGGGAATTTCTGAATCATTCCGATCAGCGATTCTACGACTTTCATCTTTTTGCTGTAAAACACAGAAATAAAGACTTTGAGTCTCTGTACACAGCAGGCTCAGCTTACGTAAGGACTCTGTCGCTCTCTAACTTAAAGGCCCTGGGCGTGAGAGCACGCCTGGGTTCAGAAGCTGGATGATTAACTTTCTCATTACACTAAATAATATTTAGGTTCCTAGCAACGTGCTCTCGCCCACACCCCGCACCCCGCCATCCAGCGCGCACCAAGCTTACAGATATGCCTCTGTCCCAGCCATGGAGCCGAGGGACTGAGGCAGCCTGCTGCTCCGGGTCACAGACATGGGAACAGACAAAACTCAACAAGAAAGACAGCACCGGGCACGACCAAGCCTGCTCTGGATCTGGGGATTTTCCAGGACCGAGAAACTCGTGCTCCCGGCCTTTGGGAGTGCAGCGGCAGCTAAACCAGTCAGCCGCCCGCCCCCTCCAGAGGGCAGACATCAGCATCTGGTGTTTGAGTTCAGCTCCCTTTCCCAGGAGGACAGAGAGCTCTGCTGGGAGGCCAGGCGGTTCTGCAGAAAGGGCAGCCTTGAGCACGACCGCTCCAAGGCACTCAGTCACGCAACTTCCCTGGGCCCTGGCGGCCTCATCTGTACAATGGGGGGTCAACAGTGACCTCACGGGCTTTCAGGAGGATGAATAATCTACAGAAAGCCCAGAACCGATCACAGAGTAGGCGCTCAATAAATGGTAGTCACCCCACTTCCACCGGATCCTGGAGGCCAGGGCTCTCACCTGGCGGGGTGGGTCAAACAATTCACATGTGAGCACGTCCGGGTAACGGACCACAGGGGACCCTGGCGAGCACCCTCCCCAGAGCACGTCTGATCATCAGGGCATCAGGAATAAGCCAGATACTCGATTAACGGCAATCTGTAAAGAGCTGATCCTTAGGAGGGACCTGCAGCAATGTAATCAGCCAAGACCCCGGAGCCCCTACCAACATTTGCTGTTTTCAGACACGTGTGTAAGTCTGCCAACGGCAAATCCCTTCATCAGGACCACGATGGCCACCTCTCCGAGAAAATACAAACCTGGGAAAGGCCAAAGCAAGTTAACTAATGCAACAAAGTACCCCGTTTCCAGGGCGATGGAGGACAGAGGCCAACCTGCAGGAAAGGGCCGTCTGCTCACATGATACCAGGAACGCCACCCGTCTTCAACTCCGCGAGTAGTGACTTCTTCCTCTCTGGTCAGCGCAGCCACCCCAGACACCGCCAGCCCGTCGCCCCGACAAGGCCAGCACGGCAGGAGGGTGCGCACTGCTCCCGGCTGAGGGAACCAAGATGACCATGCCAGAGCCCCGGAGCGGAGGCCGGGCCGAGTGCCGGGCCGCATACAGTCTCACCAGGCCGCACACGGGCAAAGACGCCTCTCCGCGTTTGTCAAAAAGCTCCGGCCCCCGACGTAAACAAAGCCCCATCCTTTCCTGTGAGACCACGAGGCTCCCTGTGGCCTCGTGGGTGTTAAAGCCCCTTATTCTACAGCATGACCACGCAGAGGGCAGGTGTTTCTCTTCTAACATCCTTCCCTGGGACATGAAGCACAAGATCCTCTAACAGCCTTCTAGCATTTCTAAAAAATTGTACTGACTTATAAAACCCCCAAATCTGCCAACCCTTGCCCCAAGAGAAAGGCTTTGAGGCTGTGTTTCAGGGAGCCCCTCAGGCACTGTGGTGGGGGGGCCTTCCACCAGCCTCGTGCCAACCACCCCGGGTCCTCCCCTACCTGACACACAGGCTGGGCACAGCTTTAAGAAGTCAGGGAACTCCCGCTCCGGGGCGAGGGCTGCAGCCCCCTGGGCGTGGGACCTTCCCGCACCATGCGGCGCTCCTCCAGGAGCCAGCAGACTGGTGCTGGGGAGAAGAGACTGACGGGGAACTCCAAGGATGAGCCTCCCCTGGCCCTTTTGTGGACCCGACTGGAGAGCCGAGCTCGGCTTTGACTGCCACCCAGTGGCGCCACAGGCTGCCAACCGCTATTCCAGCCAGATCACAGGCCACCCTGCCGCTCCCGCTCCCGCTGAGTCCTCACAGAGCCCCTCAGCTAACGTAGGAGTGCAGGCCACTCCCAACTACTCATGCAAATGGAGCCCCGGGACACGGACGAGGCCGAGGGCAGGCAACCCCAGAATCATCACACTCAGGTGCGAGCATCCTTGTTCTTACATTTGAATATGGCGGTGGCCCAAATTCTAGAAATTCAAAATATTTCAAATAAGACAACGAGTCGCATGGACAGGGAAATGCCACCTTCCCTGCTCTGTTACCCACTCTCCTCACCCTCTCCCAGACTGGGCAAAGCCACCAGGCATCAGAACCATGAGGGGCACAAGAATGATGGGGCACCACGAGTTTGGCTCCCATGAGCAGCAGGACGGCCAAACCATGTGTGCCTTGTACTTAAGGGGTCATTTCCAGCTTAAGAATGAAGACAGATGCAACACGGTCACAGGGCTTCAGTAGGTGGCACACGGTAAGAACAGTTTAAAAAGGCTACGAACAATACAAACAAGAGCCAACATCTACTCCATGCTTTCAAGTACCAGACAGGTGTGAAACATTACATGCATTCTCATTAACAGCCCCAGCTGCCTACGTTAAAAAACTGGTGACAACAGAGTCACTGTTCCTGAGCCCCAGTCATGCCAAGACTATTGTACTGTTTAATAGAAGCTTATGGGAAAAATGAATGAGAACATGCAACCCATTTCAACATTATTTTGTCGGCAGGTTATCTAAAAGCCACTCAGTGCTCTCAGACCTGCAGGGAAAAGGCAGGGGGGTGAGAACTCTTGAGAAGTAGTAACAACCAGTGCTCACCAAACACTGAAAACGTGTCCACACTTCCTGTCTGCTATTCCTATAAATCTCACGACAACATTCAAGTCTGGCCTGATGATTTTCTCCATGTTGCAGATGGGGAGACTGAGACATTAACGTCCAAGGTCACAGGAAGCTGTGGAACCAGGACTCCTGGTGCCCACACTGAAGAAGAAGGAAGTCTCGAGCCTCACCTGTCTCTCTCAGTGGCACTACTGTGCAGGAGACATCTCCAGGCAAAGGCAAAACCTTGGTAGCACCCGATCTGTGAATTCACAAAACATTTCAGCGTGAGATTAATAAACAACAAGCTACCCCTGACCTAACTGTCCACTCTCCAAACAAGAGGTAGGGGCAGCGGGCAGTGGTGCTTCTTATAGTGCTGTTCTGGGAGAACCTGCTGAGCATCAGGCCACGGAAGATAGGAGGCCAAGGCATCAGTGGGGTAGCCAGCCTCCAAGACGGTGCCACTGACCGCGTGCCCTGGTATTCATGCCCTTGTGCAGTCCCCTCTGACTGTCTCAGGGTGGCCCATATAACCAGCAGAACACAGGGGAAGAGGCAGCGCACACTTCTGAATCCAGGCATAACAGACAACGTCACCTCTGCCTTGCTGTCTTGGACCACTTGCTCCAGTGTCCTGATGACCCTCAAGCATCCCTGCGGGGAGGCTCACATGGCGAGAACAGCTGTGTGAGTGAGCCACCTTACAAGTGGGTCTCCCAGCCCCAGTCAAGCCTTCAAATGACTGCAGCCCTGGCTGATATCTTGACCCCAACATCGTGAGACCCCGAGCCAGAACCACTCAGCTCAGCCGTTCCTGGACTCTGGACCCTCAGAAGCTGTATGAGATGCTAAAATGTTTGCTGTCTTAAGCCTGTGCGTTTTGTGGAGATTCGTTTTGCAGCAACAGCCATCTAATACAGTCATGACCGCCTCAGACTTTGCCATTTAGGGCCAGTTCTCCCTAAGCAAGAGCCAATCTAGGATGAAGGGCAGAAGAAAAGGAAAATTATAAATTTCATGGAATTTCAACGCACATGTGAATGGAATGTTTTCACGTGACACACGGCACTCCTTCTTTGGGTGAGGATTCAGCTGGCTGAAGACACGAGGCAGCACCAGGACACCCCAATGTAAATGAGGTGACGGAGGACTTGTCTTCTCATTCTCCAGCCCGCATAATTTCATTCTCTATACAGCAGTATGCTCTGGTGGTTCTGCACTAAGAATATTTCCCCATCAACATTCTAGCTAGTCTACTGCCATTTCAAGAGGCCTGAAGTTCTGGCTCCATCATACGGATCATCAAAACAAATTATAAACTGTAAAGGAAAAGGATTCATTTCCAAATGGGGGTTCCCCCTTACCTCAGATCCAATTTTAGCTCCGTGTAACGTGCCATGTTGTCTTCCTTCAATTATACCCAAATTGCTGCCTTCTTCATAGCCTTCCTGATACCCCTCCTCATGAAACCTGTGATGGAGAAGAAACAAGTTTGATCAAATACACATGAGAACGAGTATTTTTCCTGGGAAATCTTTTCTCTCCCGTATTACCCAGACCCAGCAAGACAGGGCACAGCACAGTAGAGAAAGTACAGAATTTAAGTCAGAAAACCTAGGTTCCACCCTTCCTAAGTCTCTCCTCTGGCAAGTCGCTGTAGCTCTTGAAGCCCAATTTGCCTCTTCCAAAATGAGGAGGATGGGCTAAATTAGCAATTCCTAAACCTGGTAGAATACCAGAAACACAAGGGAAAATTTCAAAGATACAAACTCAAGAGCCTCGCCCCCTGATATTCAGTAAGTCTGGAGTTAGGCCCAGGAATCTAGTCTTCAAAATCTCCTAGGTGACTCTAGCCTGTTAGCAAGCCAGAGTTCTGGGAGGCTATAAGCTACACGACTTGGTCAACTGCTTCAAAAAACTGCACTATATACAGGGCTTCTCATCACATCTCAGTAGACTAGCAGAGAGGAACGCCATCAGGCGACCACAAACGTACGGTGACCGTGGTGCTTGGAGTATAACGAAGGCTCTGATTTTGAGAGCTCTATAGTGGAAGCAGCACCACCTTAACCTGCAGTCACCTAAGATGAAGGGAGTGTGTGGAGCCCCAAGGAGGCAGAGAGTACAGCTCCCACTTATTGGCTGTGTCACCCTGAAGTGACCTTCCTCATCTATGAGATAGGGTGAATAACAGGATCCACTTCACAAGTGGGGCTAAAATAGACGAGGGGGGTCCAACACTCAGCGCGATGTCAGATGCACAGGAAGCTCCAAATACACGTCAGCGACTGATGGTTAAGTGTTCACTCTTTCTTAAGCGACGTCTTTTACGTCTCAAGTGGGCCGGGCGCTGAAGACAGCCAGAAAACAACTCCCAACTCCTCCCCCTCGCCCTGTCACCGGCCTAAGGGCTCCCCAGGGGCTCCGGAGGGAAAGCGACGACGTCTGACACATTTATTATCAGCCTGTCCATGAATGCTGCCGTATGGCCCACCACTATGAATAAGGAAAAGGGGCAGCGCCCAGATGGCAGGGGTCCGTTCCACCCGAGGACGGGGCGTCCCCGGAGGAAGGCGGTCATCGGGCCGAGCAGATGCTCGGGGCAGCCCCGGACGGGGGAGGCGGGCCCGGAGGGCCGAGGAGTAAAGGAGAATCAATACCATCTCAGCCCCACACGTGCCCGCCGCCTTCGGGGCCACGGGGCGCTCCGCCGACGCCCACGCCCGCGGGACCCCCCAGCCCGGCCGCTGAGCGCGGACCTGAGAGGCGGGGGTCCGGGTCCCGGCCCAGCCCCGCCACCCACCTCTCATCCGCCATCACGATGGCGTCGAACATGTCCTGACTCCCGGCCATGGCGGCAACCCGGCCCGCCCCTGCCCCTCGGGCTCCGCCACCCTGCGCCGCCGCCAACAACCCGCCGGGCTCGGCCACCAACTCACTCCTCCCGAGGCGGCGAGGTCCACTTCCGGGGGCGGCCGCGCGGGGCAGGCCGGGAAAGGACGGCACGCGGGAGGGTCCAGCCGGCGCCGGCGCGGGGCCAGGACGCATGCGCGGCGGCGGCGCCAGGCGGAGCTGGACTGGGACCCCGTACCCCTTCCCCCTTCCCGCCCCAAGTGCTCGATGGGCCGGGTCGTCCCCGCCGGCAGCGTCCACCTGGCCGCCGGGGGTGGGGGGCGACCCGTAGAAACCAAGCAGAGGGCACCGGATTGCGAAAAGCGGCTCGGAGAGAACCGGGGAAGAAGCTGGGAAAGTTAGCAGAGAGGGAACGCCTCCGGAGGCTCCGGGCCAGGAGGCTCTGCCCGTGGGGGTTTTGGGGGAAAAGTTCCCGGAAGGGCAATTCCCGGGTGGAGACCGGACAGAGCGGGTGGCCGCCCCGCGCTGGCTGACCCCGAGCCACGGCCGGGGGGCCCCTCCAGGACGACGTCAGGCTTCAGAACCCTGCCCCAAATGCCCCCCAATCCCCGTTGACGCTGATCCTGACTGCGGGCCTTTGTTCAGGAAACGCAAGGCTGACCCGACCCCTGGAAATCTGAAACGGGCAGGTGACGGGGACAGCCTGGTCGTCTTCACACTGGCTCCGAGAGGCCATAGAAAACGTTGCCATCCGTTCTTGAAACTCGAGAGTTATTTAAAAACTGGAAATAAAAGCTTTTGTGTTTTTATCCTTGCTGCTGTTCGTTTTTAAAGCGAAAGCAGAGTGAGCCGTAATTCATGCAGAGTCAAGAATGCAGTTCTGCCGAAGGGTTTGTAGTTAAGACCTGGCGCCCGCACTGCAGCTGGAGGCATCACCCCCTTTTGTTTAAAAAATTAGCATCTAGTTTTAGTCCTCCCACGTGTCATTTCCACGAGAGAGACTTTCTGAACACGGTTTTAAAAAGGTATTTCAACTATCAGAGACGATGGAACATGGTCAGTACCAGAAGCATTCCCATTAAAATCAGGAGGAAAACAAGGATGCCTTTATCACGTGCCAGGGGAACGTTTCTCTGCAAGGCCTAAACAACGCCGTAAAGCACGAAACAGGAGCGGGAAGGGTAACTGTCAAACAGAAGACAGCGAAGCATCCCTATTTGCAGGTGTGCTGGCCCATCTAGAAACCCCAAAACGAGCATTTAAGACACTCTCAGAATTGGTGATAGAGTTGAGCAAGTAGCTACATACAAAATGAATAGCAAAAAAAAAATAACTTTCTTTCTGTTATTCTAACAATAATTAGTACTAGTAGCCTGAGCAGGGGTGATTGGGGAAATCCACTGTATGACAGTCACAATACATTTTTTAGAAATACTAAGATTTAAGCAGGACCTACTTAAAGAAAACTACAGCTCTACCGTGGCCCTGGATGGGAACAAATGTAATACCCATCAAAGTTCCACGTGATCTGGGGGAAATGTCTCAAAATTCTAAACGTCGTCTGGATGACTAAATTGATAAGAATAACTAAGATGTTTTTGAAACAAAATGATATGGAGAATTTGCCTTGCCAGATATGAAAAAATAAAGTTTCAGTAAAAATATTGTGAGATGTTGGTTCAAGAATAGACAGATGAATGAAATAGAGTGGAATGGCCCAGAAGGGGACTCTAGTAAATGTAAAACCTTCTCACATGATAAAAAGAAGAACTGCAAATTAAAAGGGAAAAGCAGTATCAATCACTGTAACGAAAGAATTGGCTGTTTGGGGAAAGTCAAGTTCCACTTATGTTTCATGCCATTCGTTCAAATAGTTCCAGACGAATTAAAGACATAAAAAGAAGACATTTAATAATCTAGATGGAACATTCAGGTGAGCGTGGAGATGCGTTTTTAACACATGAAAAGCCCTGGAAGAAATCACAAAGGAAAACCAATATATTTCGCTATGTGAACATGCAAACTCGTGCATGCCAACAGTGGTAATAAACAAAATGAAAAGCCAAAGAACAGTCCGGGGAGAGATCTGTCATAAGTGTTACAACTAAAGGAATAATATTTCTGGTTTATCAAGAACTTATTAAAATGGATAAGAAATAAATGCATCCTAACAGGGACAAAAAAATGGACCAAGGACTTGAATACATAATTGACAGAAAAGAACAACAGCAGGCTGGCAAACTACAGCCTTACTAGTCATCAAAAGAATGGTCATTGAAAGAACGAGATGCATTTTTTATCTTAAAATAGTAAAAAAAAAAAAATTTCTTCTTTTTTAGAATGAAAAGATGCTATCATTAACCACGGATGCATAAATTAAAGCCCTTTTGGTCAGGTAGTTTGGAAAGATAAGAAGGGCATTTTAAATGTTTTTACCCTTTGCCCTAGTAATTTCACTTCTCGGACTTCATCTCAAGGAAAAAGGGAAAAGTGACAATTTTTTGTACAATGATATTCAATGCAACATGATCTGTAAAAGCAGGTTACAATGACAGAATGATGACACGTATATCCTAGGATATTCATACTGAAGACTCAAGCAACCACCAAAAATAATATTCGAAACAAAAGTAAATCACGGAAAATGCTCCTGATGTTTAAGGAAAAAGAAAAGAAACTCTACATATACTCCAATTCCAATTCCATTAAACAATTATTCTTTTAAAAAGAATCAAAGTACCTACACCAAAATGATAATGGGGACTATCTCTAGATATCAGTAATTTTTAAATGTCCTCTTTTATATTTTTTCTAAGTATTCCATGTTTGCACTATGAACATGAGTTACTCTTATAAGCACAAAAAAGCCCAATAAAATATATTTTTGGAAGATGAAATTAAATAGACTTTGTATTATTTTGTGTTTAAAACGTCTTTTCATTTTTAGTTGTTTTTTTTTTCATAAGCAAACGAAATCACAAAACACTTGGAATGTAGGAAAAAGGGAAAAATAAGCAAGCAAACGAATCTGTTCTCCCCCCACGCTGGCCACCAATTAATTTTTGCTAATTTTGTTACATTTTTTCCTTTGAATTTTCACATAAAAATAATCTTAGTGTGTGTACAATTTTAAGTCCTTCCCCCGGCCCATTTAACATTATATTACAAACATGTCCTAAATAAGGGAACTCTTGCCTTACCGTTACATATATAAAATACATTTTTTGATCATAAACTTTATCAGCTGAAAGAAAATAAAATAAGCTATACTTTTGGGCATGGAAAAAAGACCAATTAGGGGATAAAACCCATGGACATAAAAATTTGTACAGAAGAGCACAAGTCTTTAACTTCAAACTTTAAAACACTGTGCGAAGCTTTGAAAGATTATATGTGCTACAAAAATCAACACTATAGGTTCATACTATTAGTTTGAAAATAAAGCTTTGGGGAGATTTTCCCCCTATTTGTTCCTTGAGTACTGTTTTGAACTCAGATTGTATTAACATTAAAGGGTAAAAGTCTGATTATGTCATCTTGGATTTTCAATATTGTATCCACAAATTGCTTCGTTTTCAAATAAAGGACCAGACTTTAAAAATAGGGCCTGAAGGTAGGAAAGGCAGAATTTTAAAGGTGCAAATATTATTTATTTCAAAATCCTCATGTAAGTTTCGAATTTCGTGTCCGTTTTAGCAACTGAACTCATAAAAAGTAGGTAGGAAAAATCTGAATTAACATCTCTCCTTGTTATGTCAGTTTTTGAGAAAACAGTTGTGCAATTTGCTTGTGTGTATCTTATAAACTTGTATTTCTCCACTTAATTGGATGGAATACAAAATGATAAATTTCCTTGGGTACAATGAAACTATCTAAAAAGATTTTGAAAGGTATAGAGCTTTTTCTTTCTTTCTTTTTTTTTTTTTGTGAGGAAGATCAGCCCTGAGCTAACATCTGCCGGTCTTCCTCTTTTTGCTGAGGAAGACTGGCCCTGAGCTAACATCTGTGCCCATCTTCCTCCACTTTATATGGGACACCACCACAGCATGGCCTGACAAGCAGTGCATCAGTGCATACCCGGGATCCGAACACCGGCCGCCAGCAGTGGAGCACACGCACTTAACCACTATTCCACGGGGCCAGCCTATAGAGCTTTTTCTAAACGTCAATTTTTAGTTTCTCTGAAAGCTGCCTTGATTGTATTTATTCCAGTGGTTTCAAAATACTATTATTAAATATTTAATTCACAACAAAAGATATAAACCAGATGATATAATCAACTCCCAGGAATCCACCATATTAAGAAATAAAACACACTTTAAATGATAGAAACGTTTCACATATTCTTGCTCAAGTTCAAAGAGAACCAGGTTGCTATAACTGAAATGGAAAACAAAGTTCATCAAAGTTTATTGAAAAGTGTTCACTTATTGGAATTGATTAAAAAAAATTTCTTTATATATCTGGAGCAAAATACTAGGCAGCCTCCAGAACTAACCAAACAAAACCTGACACACAGATCTATAGTTGTTAGCCTGAAACACATCCGTGTGTGTGTGTGTGTGTGTGTGTATGGAAGATTCGCCCTGAGCTAACATCTGTTGCCTCCTCTTTTCGCTAATGAAGGCTGGCCCTGGGCTAACATCCGTGCCCATCTTCCTCCACTTTATATGGGACACCGCCACAGCATGGCCTGACAAGTGGTGCATATGTCCGTGCCCAGGATCCGAACCTGCGAACCCCAGGCCGCCGAAGCGGAGCACGCAAGCTTCACGACTACGCCACTGGGCCGGCCCCTGAAACACATCCATTTCATGAGGACAAAAAAAGCAGATTAAAAACAAACTGTGGCGTTTGTTCCTATGGTGGTTGAAGAAGAAGCCTGAGAGCATAGCAACAGGTTCTGATAAATGTTTAAAAATAATCTGCAAGGATAGAGTCCCTGTTGGATCGCAGATGAACTGTATCTCCAGCCTGCAGTTAGAGCGCTCGCCTCAAGGGGACGGCATGGATGCGACTGTGAGTAATCTTTATTTTCTCCTTTATATGTTTCTGGGCTTTGTAACTTTTTTTAGCATGATGCCTTTCATAATCAAGAAAAAAAAAGCACGATTTCAAATTCTTAAAAGGAAGTTAAACGACAGCTCACTTCCAGGAAATAAACCTTCCTCTCCTTCTACATCTATCATAAATAAATGAAAACACAATTGGGAAAAAGAGGCATTTTTCAGCTTTAAATCCGAGTTTGACCCCTGGGGCAAGGACCGGAGAAGCCAAGGGTTGAGAGCCACCCCGGGGGCCTTTGGGCTGGTTTCCCTCTGCTCCTTCCCTAGAGGAGGCGCTCTGGGAGCCTGCCTGGGAGGGCCGTTTTCTACCTGCCTCCTCAGGAGCTCCCCATAGCCAAGGCGCAGGAGACCTGGAGTGGGAGCAGGGCCTGGTGCTGTGACCAGCGACCAAGGGCAGGGTTACTCTGAGCACTGGCCCCCTACAGAAGGGCCCTGACCAGCTGGGGTCAGCCTCGGCCCTGCCCACCCCCAGGGCAGCAGGGATCCGGGGCCTGAATGGCATAGTCCAGTGCCCTCTGGGACAAGCTCTGAAATTTGGGCCAGACCATGTGACCCCAGCCCCCCAGCTCCTAATCACTCGCCTTCCTGACTCTGCTCTGGGATCCACAGGAATAGAGCCATTGCTTCCAAATGCAGGAAGGAGAGACGGTGGGGACTGCCCCTTCCTTCCTTGAAAGGAGAGTCTGGGCACCACCAAAACTCCTTAAACCTAAGCTGGCCTCAGGGGGGTGGGTGGTAGATGCTCACAGAGGAGCAGAGAGTATTTGGGGCAAGCAGCACAAAGATCTGATAACAGTACTGCCGCTGAGAGGAGACTTATTTTTCACTGCATACCCTGGTTTTAGGAAGGTCAGCCTAGGATGTGCTGCAGTAACAATAAACCCTGATGTCTCAGCCGCCTACCCCAGGAAGAGCTGTTCCCACCCATGCAGTGTTCAGTATGTGTTGGGCAGTGGTTTCTCCAAAACTAGGATTTTCAAAGTAAATAAAGGTATAAAAGAAAATACGCACGTTTGAATATTAGCAGACCACCAAAATTGCAAAGCTTACTTCGCACAGGGTCTAGCAGAGTAGTTGCTCAATCAATGGTTGTTGAATGAATAAGTGAAAGAATATAGGTGGCAGGTGGCTGAGAAGGGTCCCCCCCCAACCTGGGCCTTGGGAGGGAGAAGGGGCCAGAGGCCACCATGGCTGGGTTGGCCAGGGTGTTTGACCATGGCCTGCGGGGTCACCCAATAGAGCGGGGACCAGATGAAGGGTTTGGTTCCAGAGCTCAAAGTCCTTTTACCAAAATGGGATCCAGCCCTTCAGAGCTCAGGGCATTTCCCTACATCTGTAGTTGAGGGAGAGGAGCTACAGGGTGCGATGATTGGTCCAGGCCTGGGTGGACCCATGGAAACAGTCAGAGAGGGAGTTGTCCTGTAGAGACCACAGGGTGGGTGAAGGCAGGACCCAGCTCCGCTCCATCTCCACGTGTTTTCCCTCTATGGGGTGAAGGGGGGCATGTAGGACTCATGACCGCCCCTTGAGGAGGCTCTAGAGGGCCCCACATGGCTGACACCCCTTCCTTTCTTCAGAGGGGCCTCAGCTCGGGGCCTCCAGAATCTGCCTTCCCAGGGCTGTGGCCCCCTCTGGCCCTGGGATCCCTCTCTGGGCTTTCCTCTCCTCTGCCGGCCTCCTTTCCCCATCCGGCACCCCTCATTCCTCCCCAGCCCTGGCGAGCTCCCTCCTTCCCCACCTCGGTGCAGCAGAATCCTGCTTGGGTTCCTTCCCGGAGCTGTGGGGCCGGCTTTGTCATTTCCTCCTCCTCCCCTGAATATTCCCCTCCCCACCTGGAGGGCGACATCCGGAAGGCAGGGCTGGGGCTGCTTCTAACCCCCCAGCCGCGCCCAGTGTGGGGTCTGCGGCGCCGAAGTCGGTGCGATAAAGGGTGGGCAGCGCCCTTAACGGCTTTTCATTTCCTCCTCTGCACGGTGGGCGGTGCTGGTCCAGGAAACCCGCTTTTTCCACATCTGAAATTCGGTCTCCCCATCTGGGTATGCGTGGAATTCCCTCCCCGTGCCTCGATTTGCTTATCTCTAAAATGGGAGGAACACTGGTACCCACCTCGCTGGATTAAGAGGATGATTACCTGGCACGCAGGAAATGTAATAAATGTATTAATAAATATTATAAATTCCTGATCGATTCGTAATGTCAGGTTGCAGAACGGGTGGAGGCTCCCTCCGCCCTCTCCCGGGGTCCAGTATCCGAGGTTCTTTGGCCTCCTGGGGGGCTTGTCTGCGCAAGTGGGCGGGTGGGGGGATCAGCCCGCGCGAGGGGGCGAGCGGGCGCGCGCAGCGGCTGGGGTCTCTGCGGACCCGCCTCCCCCGAGGCCGGCTCCCGCGGACGTAAAGGCAGGGCGGGGGGACGGCGCCCAGACGCGCGGGGCACTTCGCGCACCCGCCACCGGGGGGCGCCATTGCGCTTCGGACCGGCTCCCGCCCTACTCCGGCCACCCCGCAGCCAGGGCTCGGCCACTCCCTCCTTGGTGCCCTCCTTTGCTAGAACATTCTTCTCTCGAACTTGCATTTCCCCACCCAGGCCGTAATAATGATGATAAGGACCCTTTTCTTAGGTTATCACTTGTATCTTAGAAATGGATTGTCAGCATTACTTAGCGGAGGACACAGAGGCTCTGGGGGGCTACACAGCTTCTAAGGGGCAGATGTTAAAGCCCGTCCTAGGCTAGGCCCCCTAGGCTGCACGGTCTCCTTCAGTTACAACTGGCCCCAGCCTCTGCCTACCCAGCCCCTATCCGGCCGAGGCTGAACAGGGGGTCCTGGCCTCTGGAAGCCTCAGAGACTTCTCAGCACATACCAGGAGAAGGAGACCCTGGCCAGCTGACAGGTTACCCAGTTCTGAAGGGAGAGGCAGCATTATGGAGCCCTGCCTCCCAGGGTCCCCCAGGGAGAGCACCCAGGATCTGGACACTCCCCGTCAGCCTGCTTGGGTCTGGGCCCTGCTGCCCCCTAAGCTCTCACACTCTTCATCCAGGGCTGGTGTTGGGGTCCAGGCTTCAGCGGGAGCCTGGGCTCCCCCATGATACCCAGGCATCAGTCACTCCACCCCGGGCCCAGGGGCCACCGGGCAGGACAGCTTATGAGGAAGGAGGTGCCCCCCCCAAACCCCTAGCCTGCCTTGGGCTCCCCCAGCCCTCATGTTCCAGGAAGGCAGGGCTCCCCGAAGCAGGGGGCTCGCAGCCTGGACCGGTGTCAGTGGTGCATGAAACTCTGGGCCTGGCCCCATTGCCATGTCAGTCTTCCTGAGAGTAAATTGAGCTTCGGTCTCACTGATGAGTCTGGCTCTGTGCCCAAGCGTGCGTGAAAACTGCCCTTAGATAAACTGAGAGTGCAATCCAGCAGCCTCTGGAAAGACTTTAAATGTGAATACCCTTTTTGACATAGCAATTCCACTCGCGTCTGTCCATCTGTCTGTGGGTTGAATGTTGGCCCCCAAAACGTATGTCCAAGTTCTAACCCCCAGAACCTGTGAAAGTGACCTGAGCTGGGAACAGTGTCTTGGCGGATATAAGGATTTTGAGATGAGATCATCCTGGATTACCCACATGGGCCCTAAATCCAGTGACAAGTGTTATATTATACAGACGGAAGAGGAGAGACGCAGAAAAGGCTAGGTGAAGACAGAGGCAGAGACCTGCGTGATGTAGCCATGAGCCCAGGAACGCCTGGAGCCCCAGAAGCTGGAAGAGGCGGGAAGGACCCTCCCCTTGAGCCTCCAGAGGGAGCACAGCCCTGTGACACCTTGATTTTGGACTTCTGGCCTCCAGAATCATGAGAGAATCAATTTCTCTTGTTTTAAGCCTCCTGGTTGGTGGTAATTTGTTACGGCAGCCCCAGGAAACCAATACTGCGCCCTGGAGAAACACTTGCTGATGTGCACGGAGACATATTCACGAGTGTTGTTGGTAGAGGAAAAGTGTCACAGCACCCTGTGTGCCTCGGACAGGCCATGATGCCGAGAGCTCGTCCATCTGGGGGACGGAATCTCTGCAGGACAAGGCGGGCCAGTTCAGTCGGTGTGGTCCAGAGGGGCTGGATTCAAGAGAGGGAGCAAGCTGTGCGGAGTTTGCGGAAAGATCCTTCCAGACAGAGGGGACTAAAGACCCTAACGGTGAGCTGTCAGGTTTGGGGAGGCCAGAGGGGCAGGCGTGGAAGGAGGGAAGGGGGGTGGAGAGAGAGGTAGGAGGTGAGGGCAGGGAGAGAGGTGAGGAGGGGGCTATGTGGCACTTGGGACCACAGCGGCCCCAATGTATGTAGCAATACACAGCCCCCTGAGAGGGGGCAGGAGAGGGGACTAGGAGGGTAGGAGAGACAGACTCCTCTTCGCCCACAGAATTTGCTTTTTCACAACGAGAATAACTCACGAGTCATAATTAAATACACACCCTTTCAAAAGGTCACAAACCTCACGTGGAATCCAAGGACCTAAGTCCGACAGCCCATTTTACAGGCGGGAGGGTGGAGGCCCAGAAAGGGCCAAGGGTGTTTGCCGCTGGTGTCAGAGCTCCGGCCGGTGAGGAGTCCTCACCAGGCTACCTGCTTCCCCCCTCCACCGTAGAGACTGCACCCCCACCCACGTGGCCTGGGGGATGGGGGATTGGTGGGCTGGACCTCAGATGATGCCCCCCTCATTCTGTTCTGCACCCCAAGGCAGATGGAGCTGCTCAGGGACCTGTAGCACCCCTGTGCTCAGAAACCTCCCATGACCCCCCATGGCCCGGGGGATGCAGTTAAACTTCTTCCTCTGGCCGAAAGGAGCCCTCCTCCGCTAGGTTCTCCCTCCGTCACTGAGCCTGTGAGCACCTCCGGGAGAGGGACGCTGAGCCAGCACCGGGCCTGCCCCCAGGGAGCTCGCCATCAAGGGAACTGTTGGTCCTCCTGTGGGGCTGTGAATGCTGAGCTGCACACATTCCTGCCGCCAACATTGGATGAGCCCAGGGGGCGCTCTGGGGCTGGGGGTACAGCAGGGAGTGGGACGTTTACACCTGCCTCGTGTTGTGGAGCCAACGTCCTAGGAAAGATGGGGGTGAGTACAGGAAAATTCTCTCATCCAGTCTTTGTGCTTAACAAAATCTATGGAGATCCATCTATCATCTGTCTATCATCTACCTACCTACCTGTCTACCTATCTATCTACCTATCTACCTACCTATCTACCTATCTATCTACTACCTATCTACCTACCTACCTACCTGTCTGTCTGTCTATCTATCTATCTATCTATCTATCTATCTATCTATCTATCTTAGGTTGCTAGGGCTGCCATAACAAAATACCACAGATGAGGTGGCTTAAACCACAGACACTTATCGTCTCCCAGTCCTGGAGGCTGGACGTCCGAGATCCAGGCGTGGGCAGGGCTGGTTCCTCCTGAGGTCTCTCTCTTTGGTGTGTAGACGGCCGTCTCCTCCCTGTGTCCTCACGTGGTCATCCCTCTGTGTGCATCCCTGGTGTCTCTCCCTGTTCTTATAAGGACACCAGTCATGTTGGATTAGGGCCCACCCTAATGACCTCATTTTAATTTGATCACCTCTTTAAAGACCCTCTCTCCAAATATAGTCACATTCTGAGATATACAGGGGTTAGGGCTTCAACATATGAATTTGGGGGGAATACAACTCAGCCCATAACACACACACACACATACACACACACACACCTCCTACAGCCACCTGTTCCTTGTACTTCCTTCCAGAGGTGTCCCCCTGCACACATAAGCACATGGGAAGGAGGAGACATTTGCCTTAAACCCTAGATGGGAGGAAGAGAGAGCAAACAGGCAAGCTTGAAGTTATCAGGGAAGCCAAGAGGGAGGCAGGAAGGAGGGAGGGAAGAGGGAGGACATGGTGGAGTTCTGTCTCGTCAGCCTGGGCTGCTATAACACAGTACACAGATGGACAGCTCAGGAATGAAGGAGAAATAAAGACAGTCCCAGACGAAGGAAAGCGAAGAGAATTTCTTGCTAGCAACTCTGCCATTAAAGAGTGGCTAAAGGAAGTTCTCTAAAGAGAAAGAAATTACAATAGAAAAAGGCTTGAGACTTCAGAGAGGAAAGAGGGGCATGGGACTGGTGAAACCAAGGGTGAATATATCAGCCTATCCTTCTCCTAAGTTTTTTACAATCATATTCGATGGTTGAGGCAAAAATTATAACAACATCTGATGGACGTGGTGCTCAGTGTATGTAGAGGAAACACTTAAGACAATTATACTTAAAAAGTGGGGGGGATAAAGGGACCTCGACAAAAGCAATGTCCCTCCGCTTCACTCAGTGTTAAATGTTGATGGTGGTGGACTGTGCTCAGCTGCCTGTGCATACTGTGGTCCCGGAGCCACAGCCACTCAGAAATCTCTCTCAATCTCTCTCTCTCCTTGCCTCTCTCTCTCTCTCTCACTCTCTTCTCTCTCTGTCTCTCTCCCATCTCCCCCGCCCTCACTTACAGATGATACACCTCCTCCCATCCTTGTTCCCCTCATGGAGACCCCTTTCTGGTGACCTTGAGAGTGGGGGAGGGGAGTCAGCCAAGGCAGCCACTGTTCTGCCCTCTGTAACTGGATGACCAGTTTCTGGGTCCAGGGCGGCCTTACGCCCACCCACCCCTCACACTTCCCCGTCTTTTGGATCACATCTAGGTGGCATTTCGCGATCCAGAAGAGGGAAGCTCACCCAACACAGCACTGGATGGCGAATTGATGAAAGCAGGCATTTAGAGGGCATTCTGTCCCCCTGGGTTCTCCCCTGGGGAGCCTCCCCTCCCTCAGTCCCTGAGGTCCTGGGGCTGACTTCGCCCAGGGCTGGAGAGGGTGACCCAGGGCTGGCCAGCAGAGCACCCTGGCCCCTGGCTACAGGGGTGGGGATCCGGCAGGGAATGAACCTGGGAAGGATAAGGTTTCACGGGACTTGATTCTGGGACTGTGGCTGGAGCCGCTGGTGGGAGAGCCCTGTCTAAGGAGACTGCGGCTGCTGGGGACCATCCTGTCATCAGGAAGGGGAAGATGCCTAAAAGCTGGGAGACAGAGAGACACTCATGTCTGGTGATGTCTGAGCCCCGGGGCCCGGCATGCCCAGAGCCAGACACCACCCAGCATTTCAGGAAAGGGAACCACCGCCAAGGTAACACAGCCTTGAGGGAGTGTAAGGATTCTCGCTTCACAACCCAAGGAAGAAAGAAACCAAAGGAAGCGTGGGATTGTCCCAAGGCCACGCCGCCCCTGGCTGGGATCTTTCGAATTCTGCTTCAAGGCACTCTCCATGGGACAGGCGTGTACAGCTGGGCCACATTCTGCCCCTGCCCCTCCCTCATTATGTAACCCCACGTCAGTGGTGGGAATCTGAAGCTAGGGCTGCCGGATAAAACACAGGACACCCAGATAAATCTGAATTCCAGATGAACATATTTAGTATATCTCAAATATGGCATGGGACATACTTATACTATAAAGATACAGTGCTTCTCTGAAATTCAAATTCAGCTGGGCATGCTGTGGTTTTATTTGCTAAATTTGACAACACTGTCTCAGGCAGGGAAGGGAGATGCGGCAAGAGGGCAAGGCCACCATCCTATGAGGAGCAGAGATGGGGTGGGGGGGTCCTAAGATTCAGCCTCAAAAAATAACCTTCCCCGTCTCCTGCCAGAGGACCCACATCATCCACGGACACAGTCATCACGGCTTTTCGGCTGCCAGGTCAAGTGAAAACATGACCTGGAAAGAAAACATATTAACCATCAAGACTCTAGTGTGAATTAGTTTACAAAGTTGTGCATTTACTCGTTATTGTGAGCTGTACTACAGGGAGGAGACTCAGGGGGACGTGCTTCATTTTCCCCTGAAGTGTTTGTCTCCAGAGCACCAAGGATCGAATGCAAACTGTTTTCCTGTGGTTCTCAACCTGGGCTGCACATTGGAACCACCGGGGGCTTTACAAAATCCCAGTGTCCGGGCCACACCTCTTCCGATTACACCAGGATCTCTTCGGGGGAGGCCTAGCTCTGGTGATCTTCCCCAGGTGATTTAGATGTGCAGCCAAAATTGAGAACCAGTGGAAACGACTGTTCAGGCCGGGAGTTCTAGTCTTGGTGAGGGCTGCCATCGGCCGGCAGCCAGCTCTGCACCAGGCATCCTGCAGACTTAATTCCATTTGATTCTCCCAGCGGTCCTGCAATGCAGACGTTGTTAATCTCACCGTCCGCACGCGGATGCAGGCTCAGAGAAGTGGCGTGACTTTCTCAAGGTGACACAGTAGGAGTCATTGCCAGGTTGACCCCACAGCCCCTGGGCCATGCTGCCTCCTGGCTGTGCAACTTTGGATGAGTGCCTTCCCCTCTCTGGTCCTGTACTCCTTTCTCTGTAAAACGAGGGATAGAGGATGCTGTGTCAGCATGCGACATCCAGTCCTGCTGGCCCAGGTCTCAAATTAGCCTTGTCACACAGCGGGGGCATTAAAGAGTGAGGTGGCATCTTGACAGTGGGGGGCTCAACTCTGGTGTCATCAGCGTAAGCAATGGTTTAGAGAGTGGGGACCCCTTGCTGTGGGGGTGGGAGGCGCCCTGTGAAATGGCCTTCGTGGACTATAACGATCATTTTATTCATAATAATGGCCAACATAAGCACCCAGTGACTCCCCGCTGAATGAGTGGACTGGACACTTGTCCGTACCGGGCACCGTCCTGGTCAGTCCTCCATTCATCTTCTATGTCCATCCTCATCCCATTTCACAGATGAGGAAGTCGAGGCAATGATTTGCTCCAGAATGAACAGCTGGTAAGTGGGGCATCTGCCGAGCCCCCCAGGCAGTCTGTCGCCCAGCCTTCACACTCAGCCACACCACACTGGTGGCCCGGACAGCTTGAGGAGCAAACATTTGTGGTTTTTATGCCGTCAGAGAACAGTTTTTGTTTTTTTTTTTTATTTTTTTGTTTTGGGATAATTATAGATTCACAAGAAGTTGCAAAGACAGTACAGAGTGGTCCTGAGTCCCCTTCGCCTGGCTTCCACCAGTGGTTACATCTTAAGTAACCAGAACACCATGTCGAAACCAGGGAATTGATGTCAGTGCAACGTGCGTGGTCTGTCCTTGTAACACGTGTGTAGATTCAACACAGCCGCTACCGCAACTAAGCTACACAATGGACCCACCACGAAGACCTCCCTCTGCTACCCACTTATGGTCACGCCCACCCCTCCCCCACCCCTGACACTTGGCAGCCACTAAGTTAGAATCACGACTTTCAATCACATTTTGGCAGCCGAGTTCACGTACATGTACTTGCCTTGATGACGTAGGTCCACACTGTTAGTCACCCCACTGTCCTTCTCCCCTGCGTCTTCCTTGCTAACAGAGCCCCCCCTTTGATTAGGGGGCACATCCGCCCCACTTGCCACTTGCTTTCCCAGCCTGCCTTGAGCTGGGGGTGCCCTCCCACCAGTCCCGGCTCATAGAATGTAACCAGAATCTGCTGGCAGGTTCTAAGGAAGCTTTGGCTTTCCAGAGCTCAGGGCGGCAAGCATTCCTTCTCCCTGGCTTGGGCACAGCAATGACTCTGAGACCACCAGGCCACAGCTTGCTGGAGACACCGAGAATCGGAGAACACAGCCTGGGCATCGCTGGGCCATGAACAAACATGTCACCTCCGGGTTTATTCTTTACAAAAAGAAACCCTGTTTGTTTCCACAGTGGTTCTCAATTGGGGGTGATCTTGCCCCCTAAGGACATGTGTCACCTTCTGGAGACATTTGTGGTTGTTACAATGGGGGGCTGCTACTGGCATCTAAGGAGGCCGGGGATGCTAACATCCTAGAATGCTCAGGAACACCTTCCCCAGTAAGGAATTACGTGGCCCCGAATGTCAGTGTGCCGAGGGTGGCGCACCTGAGTCAGGCCACTGCTAGTCGTGGTTTCTGTTTCCTGCGGCTGAAAACACTCCTGGCCCAGTGGCCGCTCTGACCACTCAGTCTCCCAGCAGAGGTGGTGTGAGGAAGCCAGCATCCAGGCATCAAGTGCAGCTGGGTCCAAACCAGCCCCCATCACAAGCTGGTTAACCTAAATGTACTGTCTAACTCCCTGAGGGTTGTTGCAATGATCAGGAGCTTACAGTAGAAAGAGCAGAGTATCGGACGTGGCGAACACGCAGAGGGTCTCCTTCTGTGCACAGCACCCCTATCTCCTTCCTGGCCCGTCCTCCCTTTTGCTCACAGACCTTCCAGTTGGATAACAGAATGCAACTTTTGATACGAACAATCCCGCTTTAATGTAGAAAACAAAACTCATGTACATACATAAATACAATTTGGGGGTATAAATAAAGTAAGAAAATAAAGAGATGTACATATCAAACAAAATAAATTACTCATAAATAGCACGTTGGAACCTAAGTGCTGGGGAAAGGACTCGGCCTTCCCTGCTCCGTCCACAAGTTACTGGCAAGATTTGGGATTTTCCTGGCTTTTGAGTTGAACGTGCGGGTTTCCCTAAGGTGGGAGGCTGCCAAGCCTCCCCAAGGCACAGAATGACTTGGTGCCCAGGGCAAAGGGCTGGGGAAGTGAAAGCAGCTTCTGGAAGATGGTGTCTGCTCTTTCAGGTCAATATCCACAGCGCTTAAGAAAGGAGAGAGCGCCAGAGCCCCAGCGTGAAGGGGGAGAACTAGGAAGGGTGTGTGGGCCTGTGGGGTTCCATCTCTAAGGGCCCTCATGGGAAATCCACGTGACGGAGCAGATCCAATTCCCTGGAAACCCACAGTCACCGTGGCAAGCAGGGGCTGCAGGGACCGGCTGTGTTCACGTCCTGTCTCTCTGAGCAGGTGGCAGAGGTGGCAGCATGGCCATTCACCTTTGGGTAACCCCGGGCACGTGTTGACTATGTGCAGGGCGCTGGCTGTCAGAAAGGGGTGGGGCGGAAGTAGGTGAGTCGCCTTATCTGCCAAGTAGTGCATCTCAGAACCAGCTGTAACAGAGTTCTCAAGGCTCACCCAGGCTGGAGGGGGGCTCTGGGATCCCCAGGCTCCTGAAGCCTGGTGGGCTGTGCTTGTGTCCAGTCAGTTCTGTCCTGGAGGGGTTTGGGGAGAGCCAACCATCCTCCTTGGCGTTGAGATCTGGATCAATTCTCACATGCGGTCAAGTCAAATTTATCTGAGGTTTCACAGAGCTGATCACCTGTACATGAGTTTAAAATGACTGCTTACCTTCTGGCTGCCCCTGTTGGAAACGACAGCAGAGAATTTCAGCTTGGTGTTAAGAACTTTCCCAAAGGTAGTGAGTTCCCCATCACTGGAGGTATTTAAGCAGAACATGGGCAGCACAGTGACTTGTCCAGCAATGAATGGCAAAGGTTACAGGCCTGGGGGCTGGGGTAGGTAGCAGTTGGGTGCAGGTACGGGGCTGGGGTTGGGTGGGTGGAGGGCCACTATTTTATGATCATACAAGTCTATCTGCTAGTAACTGGCACAGCCAATGTAAAACTCTATATTATGTACAAGTTCTAAACATTTCTTCCTAAAGCTAAATAGCACATGGACCCAGATCGTACTTGCAGAAGCACAGCCAGAGCCCACTCTGCCAACACCACAGGCTTGGGGTCCTGGCCTTCAGGGGCAGGCGGGAGGCCAGAGCCTCAGCTATTTCTGAAAGCTGGGACTCTTCACCAGTCCCACGTTGGTGGCGATCCCAAAAGGGTCCATGCTGTCTGTTTCCAGGGGCGAAGGAAACATGTCGGGTTCCAGGTGGTCCTGGAGGTCCCGGGGTTCCACTGGGCTCCTGGGCAGCATGGGCAGGAAGTGAGACAGGGGCAGAAAGCCCCTCCCCTTGTAGAGCTGCCTCTGCTTGGCATTGCTCAGAGAGATGGGCAGGTGGTGCCTCTTGGACCGGTACACGTTGTAGCCATCAGGGCGGATCTCCTCCTCAAAAGCGCAGTCCTCGGCAGAGTACTGAGGCTGCGGAGACAAACGGCAGCCCGTGAGCACCAGTGGGTGCGACTGCGCCCAGGGGGGCTCTGTGCTGCACACCGCTGCTCAGGTCCACACGGTTAGTCGTATATACGCGCGGGTGTAGTTCAAGGTTATAAAGTATGAAGGTATGTAAAGCACGTGTATTTATATGTAAAGTGTATGTAGTTAGTATAACATAATATGTATATATTACATATATATAAAGTATCCATAAAGCATGTATTGTTCTATTAATACACCCATTGAACACATAGATTAATATACAATATAAATATATAGTAACATTAAACATATATACTTTATACATAAATTTATATGTATTCATACCTTATATACCTTCATACTTTATAACCCTTACCTATACATAGACATAAATACTCTGAGTATATACATGTAGTTCATATATGTGTATTTTATGTACATTCTCAATATTTATAAATACTTTACATGGATCCTTAGTATTTTTCACTATATGTCCTTTTTGAAACTTAGTTGTCTTCTGAGCGATAAGATCCATAAAATCAGAAGCATGATGATCCGCATTCATGCTTCCCTCACCCTTCACATTAAATACCTAACCACTGACATTACAAAGTCCCTTGCTTTCCACTGGCTCTTTTGGAAATACTGCTAAACTACGTTACCCTTTTAGCATCAATCTTTTAATCAAGAATTACCTGTAATCCAATCTGGGGCAGAGATTAAAGCATCCACTGCCTGTTTAGACTGTGAGTGATTCTAAGTCGTTTTTTGTCTGGGGCCCTTGTCCCCTCTGCTCCTTCATTGAGTTGCTGAGAGCCTTCCAGGCAGCTTGCCAGGATCTTCAAGATAAAGACAGCCCCCTCCCCCAGGCCCGGGCAGGAGCCTGCACCCAGCGGGTGGCCCGGAATGCATGCTGAAGGAAGGAACCAGTCCCTGATCCCAGAACATTCCCGGTGGAGAGGTGCCAGTGGGCAAGTCTGGTCTCAGACTGGAATGTCATTACCCCTTGAGGACACAGACAGCCAGGAAGGCTGGCAGGTAAACAGCCCCAGGAAGCACCCAGTCTCCTTTCTGCCCAAGCCTACAAAGGTCGCTGAACTGCAGGTGGGTGAGCGCTCTGCTGATAAGAACTCTGATAAGGCCCGCCTCCAGTGAAGCTCCTGCCAGGGGATAAAGCCACCAGACAGCGAGCTGCGGGTGTTCCAAGTGATAAACAAACAAGAGAAGGAAAACCAAACGGTGCTCTGCTGGGTCTTTGGGAGAAATTAGCATCTCATTCTCTTCTCCACACAGAAAATGAAATGATTTCGAGTTTCTAGGAGAATGTGGAATTTCTGGTTTTTGTTTTTGTTTTTTTAAATCTCAGTTCTTGCTAAGCCATGCCTGCGGGATCAAGAAGAAGAACAGGATTTAGGTGGGGACTCCTCCACCCCCACCCCAGTTTGGATTAGGAGAATGGCGGGTTAGACCCATTTGCCCCTGCTGGCACTCCCTCCATTAGCCCCCCCGTAAGTAAATGTCACAATGACAAAATTGCAACCGAGGGTTTGAAGTGGCTTTGGGTGTCAGCTTTCAGCAAGCCGACCACCTCCTTTGCCTCCATTCTTGTTCTTTCACGCAGGACTCCGCCCTAAAATCTGAACCAGGCACTCTGGATAAAGACAGTAAGTGGGCGTCAGAGCCACAAAACAATTTGGAGACACTAAAAAGATTCGCGCTTCCGGGGAGGCCCGGCATCTTCATCTTTTCTTGGGGGGTGGGGGCATCCCGTGAGGCGCGATCCCCCCACCCCCCGCCCCTCCACTGAAGACTTGCGCCTGGCCGGGACCTCACACAGGCTCCTCTGTGCGCCCGCGGGCGCGGAGGAGGCGAGGGCTGCCTTTGAACTCTCAGCCTTTGTTCCCGGCGACCCAAGCCTCAGCATCCGCTCACTTCCTGCCCTGAGACCTCCGTGGCTACCTGGGCTTTCCCAGCCGGCCCCCCAGCCCCCCCAACAAAAAGCGTTTACAGTACAGGTGAGGTGAGCCAGACAGGAGCACCGCCGCCACTGGGATATCCTAACGCGTCTGCATCTTAAACCACATTGCTTTTCTGGTAGATAAAAATTAGCTTAAAAAAATCTCTCCAATCCAATTTTTTTTCTGGCTAATTTGAATAATGACTTTTAAAAAAAGATCCAAGTTATGAATATACCCTTTTTCTTTCTTTCTTTTCTTTCTTTTTTTTTTTTTAATACCGCGGGGAGGGAAACGCAGGCGAGGACCACACACGCGCAGGCGGAGGCTGAAAAGGCCGGAGGTGGGTTTTCCTGTTTCATATCAAAGAGAGCCGAGTAATGGGTTTCCTCTGTCCGACTGGGCCGGCCTTTGGCTCAATTGGAAATTCACAGGCTGCTCTCACCCCTTCTCTGCTACTGGCCGGGACCAAAAACTTCCGTAGAAAAAAAGTCGAACAAGAGCTTAATCCGGCCCCTCGAAGTCTTTCCCTCGGAGCTCCATGCGGGCGAGGGCGGGGGAAGCGAGGAAACCCTGGATCCGATCCAGCGCGCCCCTCTCCCCTGCAGGCCCCCGCCTGGGGACAGGCGTAGGTCCCGCGCCCCAGCGCGTCCCGCCCGGTGGAGACACCTACCAGCCCTTGCATCCTGCCGTCGGCGCCCATGCAGAGGTACCGGACGCTGTGTACGCCCTTGATGGCCACGGTCCGCAGAGCGACGGCCCTGATCTCCACCAAACCTGGGAGGGAGCAAGGGAAGCAAAAAGCTGCATCCAAGAGCCTTGGGGCCCACAAGACGTGGATGCGGTTGGTGCACGGGCCTGTGCCCCCTCCCCCACTCCTCCTGCTCCTCGCGCTGTCTGGGGGCCCCGGAAGGGAGTGAAACGCCGAGGTGCCAAGCCCTGGGGCTCCCGTGAGTGGGGAGCCGCGAGAGCCGAAGGAAGTAACGGAAAGAAGGGGCGCTGGGGCGGGTGGGGGGCCCCACGGACACTCACTGTGCGCGCTCTGGCCCCGCGCGCAGTCCACGGCGCCGTCAGCGCGGACGCGCAGGAAGCAGCTCGAGAGGCCGTGGGGGCCCGCGGTGTACAGGTGCCGCAGGCGGATGGGCTCGCCCCAGCCGTAGTGCACGTGCGGCCCAGCGTCGGACAAGGCTAGGGGGAGCCCGGCTGCGGCCAGCCAGAGGCCGGCCAGGATCAGGGCGCGGGCCACCACGCACCGGCTCGGCGCGCTCCGCATGGCACCTTCCTCGGGTTCGGGGCGCAGTTCGGGCGGCAGGGGTGCGGGAGGCTGGGCGGCAGCCGGGACGGGCTGCGAGGCCGTGCGTGCCGAGATACGGTGCCCGCGGCGCTCGAGCCAGCCGTGCGCTCTAGGCGCGGGGCCCTCCTGCTCCGACGGCGCGGCGGCTCGAGGCCGGCGGCCTTAAATAGTGCGTCTTACCCGGCGGGTGGGTGCCCGCGACCCGGGAGCATTTCTTATCAAGATTGCATCAGCCTTCCGCCCCCCGCACACACCCACTCACACCCCGCCTCCGGCCCCAGCCCCCTCCCCGGGCCCCGCCCGGGTGACCCCGCCCAGGCCGCCCGGATCTGGGGGAGGAGGAGGCCCCGATTCGCGGGAGGGTTCGGGGGAGCTCCTCCCCGCGGCTCGGTGGCGGGGCCGGCGGCCCGGTGGCTCTTGGCTGGGCGAGTTTGATTTTATAAAGCAATAAAATAGACAACCGGAGCCCCGCCCCCAGGCCACGGCTCCCCGGGGAATGCGCTCGTCGCGGGGCGCTAGCAGGGGCGGGGGACAGGAACCCCGGGACCAGAGATTGGGGGGCACTGAGCTTTGCCTTCGTCACTCCCTGTCCGGAAAGGGCTCGCCTCGGCTTTGGGGCTCTCTCCCCTTAAAAGCCTACATCCACTGCCTTCCGCGACGGTCCCAACCCTCAGATCTCCAGACATAAAGCCGTCCATTAGAATTTCTCCCGCGGTTCGGAACCTCTGTCTCCGGGCTTTATGGTCTCGCGATCCCTGTCCCCTGCCCCGCCCCCTTTATCCCGGTAAATTGCCCCCCGACGGGGGGCCGGGCGCGATCTCCGCCCTCGGAGGAACAATGGGGGAGTCGCGCGCGGCCGAGCGCTAGATGGCGCTTCAGCCCCGGCTTCGGCCTCTGGGCTGGCTCGGGCCGCGCCCCCTCTGGGTTCGGCCTCTGCCGCGGCCCGCGGCGGTCCCCGGAGATGGAGCCTGGAAGGGCAGTCGTTGTGAAGGCGCCTTTCGGGGGCAGGGTGGGCTTACAAGCTGCAGATTAGGAAACTCTGCCCTCCCAGCTCAGGCCTGGGCGCGCGGCGCAAGGAGGCCCCTCTGTTTCTGAGGTGTCTTTTGTCATTGGCCCGGTCCTTGGGTCCCTGAGCGCTCTCCGGTGCCGGGGCGCGCTGTCTGCGGGGGACATGCGGAGCAGCATGGTCGGAGAGGTCGTATTTGGTGCGGAGGAGCAGAGGAGCAGAGATGGGCAGACACCAGGTGGGGAAATTGGGGCCACCCAGTGAAGTGGCTCCTGCAAACCAGAGGCCTTGTCTAAAATGCTCTGAAAAAGGAAACAGCATGCAGAGAACGCCTTGGGGGAAAAGAGAGGGTTCCTCCTAGGGGACTTTGGGTGGACACTAATTCTTTCTCATTGTTCCTCCAACCCCCCCAATTCCTGAGTGTGGGCCCCAGGAGGCTGGTTTTGGGGACAAGCCATACTGGCTCAGTGCAAAGATGATGGGAGGTCAAACAGTGGAGACGCCGGGAGAGAAAGCAATGCCAGGCCTAATGAATTTCAATGAGCAAAGGCCATGTTCATGCCCCAGTCAGTGACTGGCGTTAATGACGGAGCGTGCAGAAAATGTCACCAGGAAAGTCTTTACAAAAAGACATCATCTCGAAGGCTTTATAGACCAGGGACCCCCACGCTGCGCGTCTTGGTTCAGAAAGCCTTGGCTTCTGTTAAATCTAATTACTTCTCCCCTGTGGCTTTAAATCGACAGCGGCTCCTATTAAACTTAATTACCCTCCCCTGCAGCTTTCGTTTTAAAGATCCTCGATAAATGCGGAGAGCTGAGGGGGCTGGCAGAGGCTGCACTGGGGGACGAAGCCCTGAACTGGGCTAGAGGAGGAAGGGGAAGCGACAGCCTCTGGCTCCATCCCCACCCCTCTGCTGCCCCTCCTAGGGCCTTGGGGGGCGAGGGAGAGTGGCCGCTGTGATCTGGGAGCTCAGGAAGATGGTAACAACGGCACAGCTTTCAATGCCCAGGCCCTGTTTTAAGCACATTATGAGTGTTCTTGGCTTAAACCCCCACAAGAACCCCCATGGTATTTTGAACCCCCTATTGAACAGAAAGGAAACAGGCCCTCCAGAAAAGCAGCCCACAGCCCGTGAGTGGTGGGCCTGGAATTTGAACCCTAGGCTTTCGGGCTTGTAAATCAAGGCCATGCTGCACCTTGGGGAGGCCATGTGGCCTCCTAGCAGGGGCTCTGGCTCCAGGTCAGACCCTCTGCAGTACAGATCCACGCCCAGCCACTCCCCGGGCAGGCCGCACACCTGCTGGACCTGTTGCCTCCTCATGCCTTCGTTCAACCTTGTCCTGGGGTCCTATGGGAGAGTGGTCATCAAGTGCCTAGGATGTAGTTGATGAAGAAGGACAGCCCTGTGCACTGAAGGTCGGCTGGGTACCAGGCATTTCATAGTCACAGCAGTGCTCTGAGGGTTTACGTGATTAATCCGTGGTACATGGGAGGAAACGACGCTTACAGGGTTGCCCAGACAGCCAGCAAGGGTTTGCACCCAGGTGGGCTGGACACCGAGCCGCGGCGGTTTGCTGGTACCCCCGGTCTGTGTGGTTGGAGGAAGCCAGGAGGGGCAGAGGCAAGGCGGCGCTGGCCAGCAGGGGGCGCTGCGGCCTGCGGTCGGCTCTGCAGGTGAGAGCCGCGACGGCTCCTCCCGACCCCTGCAGCACCCCCGTGTGCTGGGTGGGGCTGACTTTGATTTTTGAGGCTGTCTTTCATTTAATTCAGGTGGCTGAGCCAGCTGACTCTCCGGGTGAGGTTTCACTCATTGAACCGAGCGGGCAGTGCCAGCAGGGTCCTAGTCACCCTGCTGCCCTGCTGAGCCTACACGGGGCCCCAGGGGTCTCAGGCCCAGAGGGCCAGAAGGGCTTAGCAGGCGACTGTTCTGGATTTGGTGATAGCTGGGATCTTTTTAATTGCCCTAACCTCTTTTCCTGGGGTCGCCCTCCTCCGTCCTCAGCTGGTGGGGTTTGCTCCTTCTGATGGTGGCAAATGAGATTTTCATCATTTCCAAACCCACATCCCAACAGCTAGGAAAATCTTATTCAGCTTGACTTCCGGTCTTTGCGTTATGAAAATCATCATTTTTCTTTTCACTGGATGGTTAGAAATTTATGTTATAATCTCAAATGTGCCTTTTACCTCTGTGAGCACTCCCCTGCACCCCTCCCAAGTCCCCCGCCCCCACCCCGTGGTTGAGAAGTACTCTGTAATTACAGAAGCTTCTGGGTGTCGGTAAAAATCTTCACCAGAAAACGAGAACTGCAGTTTCAAACTTGGGACAGAAAGAACTGTAAAGATTTGGATGGGGGGGCAAGCCACACAGCTGGAGGCTCAGCCCCATATTTTTGCCCAAATCTGCTAGAACGTGCATCATTTCCCCCAAAGCGTTGTGCTTCACCAAAGCCCATTTTTTCTCCTCTTAGGATCATCGTTTTAACTCCGCCAGCTCAGAAATTGGCAGAGGCCGCATCAGAGCGGAAAAGGAAGACTTTTCTGAGCCTCAGTTTTCTTACCTGTGAAACTGCGAAAGGTACGCTTTTAACCTCCAAACGGGTTAATGTGAGAATGAGAAAAGATATCTCTATCCATCGCTCGAGAGATCAGTGTTTACATAGAGACTGCCTGGCATAAGTAGGTGTGTCATAGATGGGGTAGCTATCGTTATTTGTTTAAGGGCTACTTTCTGGCTATCTTTGCCACATTGATTATTTGTTTAAAAATATAATGGCAACTCCAGAAAAAGGCAAATCTAATCTATGGCGACAAAAAGCTGATCAGTGGTGGCCTGAGTCGGGGGTTGGGGGTGGGGGCCGACTGGAAGGGGCCAAGAGGAAGCTTTCTGGGGTGATGGGGAAGTTCTTTTTCTTGTTTGTGGTGGTGAATAGTAGGCAGTGACATTTGTCAAAACTCATTGAATGGTGCCCTTAAAATTAGGGTGCATTTTATTTTAAATTATGCCTCAATAAAGTTGATTTGGAACATTTTCATTGCAAAAGTAGTACTTTTCTTGGTTGAAAATTTGAAAAATACAGAAAAGCACATGAAGACAGTTTTAAAACCTGGAATATTATGACTGCATTATGAGCCACTGTTGCTATTTGGGTGAATTTCTTCCTCAGACTTTTAAAAAGCATGTACATATTTTAAAACAAAAAATGAAAAAACTCAGTATTTGAATTGTATCCTCCTTTCCCCCACTTGGCTGTAAACATTTCCCACGGCATTAAATATCTTTCTGCAGCATCCTTCAATCCGGCAGATCTGAGTGGGGTACCACGGGATCTGCAGTCTGTCTCCGATTGGTGGACATTTAGATTGTTTCCAGTCTCCCCTCCTACGTCACACAGGGGAGGACATCCATGAAGACACATCTCACACCTGTCCGCTCGGACGGGGAATTACTGGGCCCCACGGTTTCTCTTCCCAGGTAGGTCCCGTCCACGTGTGAACACCGGATCAGGGTGGGATGTGGCGGCTTTCTCCTGGAATTAAGGAAACTACCCCACTCTGTCCACACTGAGGGCTGCACAGCTTCCTCTAGACTTCTTTGGGTGAGTCTGAGACTGTGTTTAAGTCACAGCCACCAGCAGTCGCCCATGTGGCACAGGAGCTGCGACCAGAAGTCTCTTTTGCTGCTGATTCAGACCCCCAGCCCCAGGGCCTGAGACCCAGGGCTGAGCTCCCCTGTCAGGTGAAGCCTGGGTGTGGTTGTGCCCTTTGTCACATGTGGTGACAGGAGCTGGCAGTTTTTCCAGGGATGCATGAATCCCTGCCAACATGGCTATCAAACCGATTTCTGTACGTGAATTCTATTTCCCACTGATCTCCATCATCAAAACACGAACGTGTCCAATGGAAAATATTTTGACCTGTCGGTGTAGCAACATCATGTAAGAAAGCAGCAATGCTGTCAATGTCACCAGGTTAAAGAAAAAAAAAAGTAGCTTCATGAGAAAACATTCACAGTGCTAATAGTGATGTCACTAAAAGTCGTAAAATCAAAATATTGAAATTGGAAAGCACTGAAACCTCTGGCCTGCGATTGCCAACCTCGTCCTGTCACCCTGACGCATATGACGCCCTCAGGATGTGCTAGGAATTGTGCTAGGCACTTTGTTATCACATGTAATTTTCACAGCACCCATTTTAAAGATGAGGAAAGTGAGACTCAGAATCTGTCCGTTGCCCAGTGTCACAAAGCTAATAAACAGCAGATTTGAGCCCTGTTCTGTCTGAACTCAAGTTGTAAAGCTCTTAATCATTACGCTATTTATTTTTTTTAAACTTTATTTTGTTTTTTTTCCCCTAAAGCTCCAGTAGATAGTTGTATGTCATAGCTGCACATCCTTCTAGTTGCTGTATGTGGGACGTGGCCTCAGCGTGGCCGGACAAGCGGTGCATCGGTGCGTGCCCGGGATCCGAACCCGGGCCGCCAGCAGCGGAGCGCGCGCACTTAACCGCTAAGCCACGGGGCCGGCCCACACTATATTTTTTAAGAAAGAAAGAAGGAAGAACCAAAACAGACTCTCTTTCGGAAAGCAGAGGCCCGCCCAAATTCAGATCCTCGGTGAGGGCCAGGACTCTGACTTCCGGTTTCTGCCCACGTGTTTGCCCCGAGTGGTCATCTGAACCCCTGGGGAGATTCCGGCAAGACAGCAGGAGGCCCCCCTTCTAAGTGCGGCCCCGGGTCAGTGGGCTCCACTCCTCCTGTCCCACCTGGCTGGCCTTCCGGCTGCGGTTATTGCTCTGCCCTCTGTCTCCCCCCAGGCACGTCTCCACGTAGGTGGGGAGTGCGTCTGCGCAGTTGGCAGCCGCCTCTCGGAGCCTCGTGCAGAGGCTGACACGTGGTCGATGGTCAGGAAATATTGCAGGGATCCGTTAAAGGAACCAGGAGGTGTTAATGTGGCCGTGAAGTCACTGGATTCATCCGTTTGTCCTTTCCTTGCTCATTCTGTCCACCCTTCCCTGGCTTCCATCACCGAGTTGATTCTTCATCGACCTGCCAGCACTTTCTGAGCACTTCCGATGGGTCGGACCTCATGAATGGGACCCTCTTCCTGCCCTATGGGACCCCGAGGCAGGGCTCCCAGCTGGGCTGGAGGGGTGTGCTTGGGGCACCCCGAGATGCAGGCAGGGAGGCCCACGTGGGCTGAGGTGGGCATTTCTATTGCAGGATGGTTTGGGCCAGCGGGGGTAGCATAAACAAGAACTGCCTCTGGAAGTCCACAGCCTAACGCTCTCTCCTGGGACTGCCCCCAGTACCATAATGACACTTCGGGGACCACTTCCAGATACCGCCATACCCCTCTCATCCTCACCATGACCCTGAGGACCCTGGGATTCCTTTTGGAGAGAAGTCAGTAGAAGAGAGAGAAACCACCACTGTTGGGCGAGTAAGGGTAGCAACGTCCCCCTGAATCAGATCCCGTCTGTTCGTCTCAGCTCAACCTGAGACCTCAGCTCCGGAGAATGGTCTGCAGTGAGCAAGGCCATTATCTCACCGAATTCCTGCCACGGTGCTGAGGGCGAGCTGTTGACCCATTTGACAGGTGAGAGACCAGGCACAAAGCCGGCTGGCAGTAAAGACCCGCGCTGATGGGTAAGGTAACTGACAGTGAGCAGGCTCCGAGAGGAGCTGAATGAGGTCCCCCAGGGAGCTGGGGGCTCAGGACAGAACTCTTCCCACCAGCCCTGCTGCCCCCCAGGCCTGGGCAGAGACCATCAGGTAGGACAGATATTCCCGGTGGCTAAGCTTATGTGGGCGTTGGACGTGTTATTCCATGTCATTGGAAATGGGTGGACTCAGAATCCTGGCATTGGACGGGACCTTCGAAATGATTTCCTCGAAGCCCCTTATGGGCAGCAGAAACGGCAGGAGAGCACACTCTTGTAGCAGCATCCTCTGCCCCCCACCCCAATGCCCAGTGCGACATTTGATTTGTAATCAAGTCTTTTAAAAAAGAAAACCCCACACTCTGAAAGTTCCTGATTAAAAACACCTGCCCAAGCAGATTGGCCACTGGGGGGCTGGGGGAAAGGGAAGTGGGGACTGACTCTTGACGGGTAAGGAGTCTCGTCTTGGGGTGGTGAAAATGTTTGCAACTTGATAAAAGTGGTGGTTGTGAGTGTACCAAATGCCACACTGAATTTTACCCTTTAAAATGGCTAATTTTATGTTATGTGAATTTCACCTCAATAAAAAAAAAAAAAAACACGTGAAAAGAAAGTATAAAGGACATTCCTGGGACCCTTGGGAAGTTTGAATATGGACTTACCATTGGTTAACGGCCTGAGCAGTGGATAAAGTTCCTGGGTGTGATTCTTGCACTGTGATTCTGTAGAGAATGTCCTCACACTTAGGAGACTCACACCGAAGTATTTAGAAATTAAAGTGTCATATCCACAGTTAACTTTCAAATGGTTGAGAAAAATAAATACGTGTGTATGAGAAAGCCAGAACGCAAATGTGGCAAAATGTTGGTAATACGGGTAAAGAGGGTACAGGTGTTCCTATGCTTTCTTGAGACTTCTCTGGAGGTTTGGAATTTTTCAAAATAAAAAAATTGAGGGGGAAAAACCCAAGCCACCTGCCTGGTACCGGCCTGTGGCTCATCAGGCAGAGCCAGTGGTGGGCATCTGTAGTGGTTTGCAGCCCACACACTGGGCTCCCAGACACGCTCCCACTGGAGCCCAGCAGGAGCACCGGGAACGCGTTACGGTTACTGTCATCACCCCGTTTCCCAGAGCAGGAAACCGAGGCTCAGGCAGCTCCGTGGCCAACCCACGGTGGCACAGCACAGCCCCGAGGAGGGCGTGGAGAAGAAGTGGGGCTATTTTGGATCTTCTTGGGGCGTGTCTCCTAGATAAACGGGAGTCATGTTGCATCCCTGATGTCACAGGCAGAGGACATATTTTCCGAGGCAGCCGTTCCCTGGGGAATGACCCTGAAGTCTCGTCATTCCCTCAGGAACACTCTTTCCCTCATCCTGCTCCGTGCAAGTAGAGAGTGACTCAGTCTTTTCTAGATTGGTAGCTTCCTTTCCATCATAAGTTATACCTTTTTTTAACGAGAAATAATTTTTACACACTTGGTGGTTGAGTCTTATTCCAAGTCGGGGAGTCAGCACCCAGTTTGAAGCGGTCGCTCTCGTGTATGACCTAAGAAGCAAACCCACACCCAGGTCACAGGGAACAGCCCTTTTAGGAATAAAGAGATCTTGAGAAATCCAAGTTCTGCCCAACGTTCCAGAACATTCTGCACTGTTTATTACTGATGATAGTCACCATTTAGTTGAATGCCTGCTCCGGGCATTCACTGTGTGCATGTGTGTGTACACCCATGAATGTGCATGTGTGTGTATGAGTGTGTGCATGCATACATGTGTGTGAATGCGTGTGTTAGGAATGTGTGCACACATGAGTGTGTTGCATACGTGTGTACCCTCATATGTGTGTGCATGAGTTCGAGTGCATGTGCGAGTGTGTGCGTGTGTATGTGTGTGTGCATGCGTGTGTGATCTGTGGCTCTTGGGCAGCAGCTGCTCTGGGGTGCTAGCTCCGTTTTACAGATGAGTGAATGGAAGCTCGGAAAGGATCCTTGCCTCCTGTGTGGCATTACTATAACTGTCACAAAATGATGATTTATGTGATTTGCTTAATATTTCCCTCTGCCTCGCGTCTGTAAGCTGCACGGCGGGAGGTGTGGAGGTCTTGGTCACTGCTTTACCCCGCCAGGGCCCAGCGTAGCCCAGCATGTAGCTGGCATGTTACATATATGTTAACTGAAAGAGGAGGGAAGGAGGGGAGGGAGGGAGAGAGGACAGAGGAGAGCGGTGTCTTCGGCCCTCTAGGCTGCCAGCCCTGCCTTTCCGGCAGGTCAGCAGAGACCAGAGGTATTTCGGTTTTGAGGCGTTTAAACAGATGCTCTGGGCTCAGTTCCGGCTAGGGTTTCTGGCCGCACATACCACAGATCAAGGGGGTTGGAGATTCCTTCCAAAGGCTCCGCTGTGTGCCTTGGGACAGGCACTTGACCTGGCTCCCCCATCTAGGAAGTGGGACCAGACACGGCTGCAGAGGGTGGTGTGAGAATGGAGGGGCTCCGGAAGTGGCCAGAGGCTCCTGGGGACCCGAGGTGAGCCAGGTCTACAGGGGTTTGGAATGTGGGTGCTGCGCACCTCTGGAGGGCCAGTCCCATTAGCCCTAACCCAGACCTCTCGCTGCACTTAGGCTGTGACAAAAGAGGCCTCTTCCCAAAGCACCGTCCAGGACTGCTCTGGACCTGGAGGCTCTGCCAGTTGACTCCCCGGCCGGCCATCCTTTGCCTCACCACTCAGTCCCCACGGGGTTGTTGCAGCTCTGCCCTCCACCCCAGGATGGCCCCTCGGCTCTCAGGTGACACCCTCTCCCTTTCTGTTTCCCCACCATCTACAGGACGTAGCACGTGTGCAACGGCCTGACCCAGGCCACGTGCTGGATCTCCACACAGCCCCATTTTACGGACAGGGAGACTGAGGCACGGGGACAGGCGGCCAGCTGGCCCTCACCAGTAGAGGTGGAGGGGGCTCCCAACCCTTTCTGCACCCCTGCCCTGTCCCCTTTTGTCAGTCCCATAGCCCCTGCCCCATTCTCAGCCTTTCCCACGGAATCCACCCACAGGCCCTTGTGCAAGGCTTGACTTCACCCCCATCTTACTCTAGAGCATCCTCAGTTAATTTCTGATTGTGGATCTGGACCTCTGAGGCCCCTGGGGTCTCATGTTTTCTGGGGAGGGGTCGACAGCTTTCAACATATCCTCCAGGCCGCTGTGACCCCAGGAGGCCAGGAATCAGTTCTGCGGGCGGCTGGTTCCTCCTCACCCGAGGCCGGCCTTGGAGGTGGCCTGGCGGTGTTAGCCGTGCACGGGCCTCTCCGCACTGTGGGAAGCTCGGTGCTGGTATCTTTTGACAGGACTTAAGCCCTGATCCAGCAGCGGCCATGTAGTCGCTCCAGGAAGGTTGCAACATCTCCGTCTGCGAGCAGAGCCGGGGGCTTATTCTCTAAGGGCAATGGGAAGGCAGAAATGAAGGCGCATTCCTGTCTAGCCTCATTCAAGAGCGGCTCAGCTAGCCAACCCTGCCTGACTCCCTGCAGGTGTCGGTATTGGGAGAGGGGTGTCCCCTGCAGAGAGGCTGGCCGGGCAATGATGGGGACACGTCACCAGCATAGAAAACTGCGCTCTCCTGGGCAGAGCTTCCTCTCTTGTATTCAGCGTCTGATTCCCACGATTTTTGTTTGTTTTAAGGGTTCCTTCTAGAAGCTTCCTCACGAGACAGTTGGAGTCACGGTCTCTGTTCCTCTTGAACTCGGGACCAATGACCCCGAATGTGTTTATGCAGCCTCCCTGGTGAGACTTGGCCGAGCTCTGGCTTCTCCGCCTCGTTCAGACGTGGGGTCTGTTGCCGGGGGGTGGCCAAAGCCGAGGCACCTCATGCAGCCCCTGAAGGGCCCCAGAGACCTCCCCACCCACGAGGGACACAGGCCAGTTTCCGAGGGGGTAGCGACGTGTTATTCTCGTTCCATCCTCTTTGACTCTATGTTGCCCCGGACCACCGACGATCAGCCTCTGTGAGAACAGCAATGGCTACTTCCTGGGCACCTGCTATGTGCCAGGCTGTGACCCCAAACCCTCTCGCCAACCCCAGAGGGGGTGGGTGTTCCTGCCAAGGCCACACAGCTCTTAAGCGGCAGGGTTGAGATTTTAAGACAGAACCACTGGACTCCGCATTAGTGTCCTGTGGCTGCTATAACAGATGACCCCAAACTGGGTGGTTTAAGCAACAGAAATCTGTTCTCTCACAGTGTGGAGGCCAGAAGTCTGAGATCAAGATGTCAGCAGGGCTGGTTCCTCCAGGAGACTCTGATGGAGGCTCCTTCCCCATGCTGGCTCCAGGCGTTCCTGGGCTTGTGGCCGCATCCCTCCAGCCTCTGCCTCCATCTCCGCGTGGCCTGCTCCTCTGTTCCCTTCTCTGTCTCAAATCTCCCCCTGCCTCCCTCTCAGAAGGACACCTGTCATTGGGTTCAGGGCCCACCTGGATAATCCACGATGATCTCACCTTGAGATCCTTAACTTAATTCCATCTGCAAAGACCCTTTTACCAAACAAGGTCACATCCACAGGTTCCAGATGGACGTAACTTTTGGGGACACCCCATCAGCCCCCCCATCAGCAGGCTCCATGTCAACGCTTGTCCCACCACAGCACACTGACCCCAGTCTGAGATAGCTCCTTCCTTGCCCCGAGAGAGGGATAGTGGGTGGCTGGTCCCAGAGAGTCCTCCAGCAGAGGCGGGAACACACTTCTGTGCGTGTGTGTGTATGCGTGTGTGTGAGTGTGAGTGAGTGTGTGTGTGTGTGAGTGGTGGGATAACGGCAGTCTCTGGGCAGAGGTGGTTTGGAGAGAGCTAGCAGGCCCAGATGCCCCCGAGGCTGGCCTCAGAGAGTCGTCTTGGCAGAGGGCCAGGGATGCTTCTCAAGGTTAGTTCATAAGGGGCTCTGCTCCAGGCACCCTGGGGGCCGATGGGGCTTATTGGCCTAGCTCCTCACCTGGCAGGCTTGCAAAGTCCCCCTCCACCCTCTGCCCTGCACACCTCTGGCACATTGCCAACAGGCAAAACCCCAGGGAGAGTCCCTGGGCCTGAAACAGATTGGAAATGTGCAATGAGAAGGAGCTGGTTAAACAGTGAGGAGCATCCGGCTAAAATTGTCACTAAATAAGGCTGAGTAAGACAAGCAGGACCCAGCGAAATACACAGGAAAATTTTGATTTTGTAAAAGAAAAAAAAAAGAACAAAAGCTTGCCTAGAGGTACATTTGTAAAAAGTGGAGAGATTTCACCCATTTTATTTCCTGTTTTTATACACCTCTGCCTTTCCCTACATTTTCTACACTGGAGATGGATCACTTCTGTAATCACAACACAGAAGCCATGAAATCAGTTGACGATATTTTTCAGACGTTTGCTTGGGGCCAGCAGACAAAGGATTCCGGCAGCGTGGTTGAGTGACCCCGATCTGTCACCGAAATGCCGCGTCAACAGCGAGTGACCACAAGCGGGGACGTTCGTGCGGCTTCAGTGGTCAAAGGTGTGCAGACAGTGCTGTCTTACACGTCCCCCAGTGTCACCTTCCTCCCAAACAAATCCCCAGGCTGCTGCACAATGGCCTTCTACTCAGGATCCTCCAGCCGGAACCTTCCCGACGTTCCTTAGAGGGTCAGAGGAGCTGCCCTCTGGGGGTGGAATCCGCACCCGCTGGGCCGCCCGGCCGCCAGAGGCTGTGACCTCCTTGAAGAGCCAGGCTCCGGGGCCACTCTGTGCTGGTGAAGGGGGCTTTTAACGTTTCAAGTGCTTTCACAGCTCACACTGGTGCCTGCTCCAAAGGGCTCCATGAAATTCTCGGGGACCCGTCAAACCCGGCGAGTCCTCGAGCACTTTGATTTACGGGACAGATGTTTGCCAGCTGACACTTGGAGGGACCGAGGGAGGAGGGGCGGAATTAAATAAGAATGGGGTGTGAGCTCCCAAAAGGTGGCATCTCTCCACTCTAATTCCTTGACGCCCAGTGTGGTTCAGAGGTCGGGGCTGTTAATGGGCAGGGAACAAATTGGGGGCTGCCACCTGTGGTTCTTCCAAGGGGAGGAGGGGGACCCCCTTTATAGTTCAGGGGTAGGCTTCCTTGGAGGCCGGCAGAGCCCTGGCCCCTGGGTGTGCCATTGACCTGCTTTGTGATGAGCCCTGGCCTCTGAGCCTCAGTTTCCTTGTCTGTAAAACAGGGCTGCTTTGAAGAGTCAATGAAATGCTGCATGGAAACACCCTGCACAGTGCTCGGCACACAGTGGGTGCTGCTATTTTCTAGTTGTATCTCCCAGAACCCAACCAGGCCACTGGAGGGCTAAGCATTGCCCCCCAAGGGCTTCCTTCATGATGCAGATACTTCTGGGAAGGATGGAACGGACAGACACCCAGGCCTTAGGAGGCTTTGTTTATTGGCTTCCTGGTCTCTGTGAGTTGGAGGCCCTGCTACAAGGCCGCTGCACACAGTGGCATAGGCTGCATACTGCACAACTCCACAGATCCTGGGGTAATGCAGTGTGGCAGCCCTGCCTAGAAAACTGGGGGTACAACCAAAGGGGTGGGGTGGAGGAGAGCACAGGAGCCAGAATACCTAACTTCTAGCCCCAACGCAACACAACATGACTTCTTTATTTGGGTGTCTATTTTCTTAGCAGGCTTCCCCCGCATGTAACTCGTGAGAGCGGGGACCTCGCCCACCCCGAAGACCGCTGTTCCTCCAGCCCCGAACCCCACACTCGGCGCAGGGTAGCTGCTCCACAAGTGTCTGTGGCGTGAATGAAGTCAGGGTGGCGTGAAGCCGGACAAAGGAGGACTTAGCCGAGGTCCAGGCCAGCCCAACGTTCCCTAGGAGGGTGGATAAACCGCCTTTCCTCTGTGTGCCCCCCGCCCGCTTCTCCCCCTGTGCTGGAGAAAGGTGTGCACGGGAGGGAGGAAGAAGCAAGAGGCGAGGGCGTGGCTCAGGCCGGGTCAGAGATGACGCAGCCGCCGGCCTGTCTCTGACCTGGAGGAGAGCAGTGAGGTGACGACCTTCTTCTCAGGAACCTCTCTGTGCCCGGGTTCTGAGCAGCTGAGGGAAGACCACGGGACCCCCAACGCAGACCCTCAATGCAGAAGTGTATGCACGGGGGCTTCCAACTCAGGGCCAACACGAACCCAGCATGATGGGAAGGAGGAGGAAGTAGCCAGGATGCACCAGCTCTGGGCGTGGGGCTCACTGTGGGCTCTGCCCGTCTTCCTCTCATTCCTTTTTTTCTAATTCCCAAATTTTCTCTAAAAACCATGCAGTACTTTTATCATGATTTTTTAAAAACCTGGTTGGAGGGAAGGGAAAGATCACATAAGTGTGCAAAAATATATATGTGAGTAAATGTGTTATATTCTTGCTCATCATAGTGGAAATTGAAACCAACCTCCATGTCCAACTCCTGGGCACGGTTTGGTACCCAAACCGTGGGCGGCCAGGCCAGTCAATAGGAAGGTGCGTTTGCAGAAGTTCACAGCACTTAATAAAACCAGGCTTCAGAACGACACCTGATGATAAAACAACATGCCCACGGTGACATAATTAAACAATAGAGAAGGTATAGAATGAAATGTAAAAGTAGCACCCCACCCTCTATTCTCCACGGTCCTATTGCTAACAGATTTTGGTGTATGTCTCCTTTCTGAAGTATTCTCTGTACATACAAGTGTTGATAGGGGAGCCTTTTGGGTTTCCATCTGTGCTGGCACATGCTGACCCTGTTTTTCCATCTCAAAGGTTTATACATAGAGGCAGAGCAAAAGTCAGCTTAAAAATACAGGTTAGCATCATTTGGTGAAGGGGAAGGTCTGCGTGCGTTAGACCCACACTTCCACTGCCAGCCACATTCCCCTCATGATGTATCGTTCTGAGCAGCTACTGTCCTATGGCCCTAAATGGAAACCATCCAAATGCCTCACCAGGGGGCGGTGGATAAAGGAATCCTAGCACATTCACATGCTGAAATGTTATACAGCAAAGGAAAATGAATGAACTACAAGTTCACCTGGCCATGTGAATAAATCTCATGAACAAAATGAAGCAGGAAAAGGCAAGACACATGGAGAAACTGAATGATGTTCTTTAAGAGGCGTGCCCAGGTTAAAGTAAGGAAACTATTATTGCAGAAGTCAGAACAGGGGTTAGGTCGGAGAGAGGAGGCTGGGCTGGGGCTCGGGGGCGAGAGGGAGGGTGTCGCTCAGGTCTGTCTCTTGGTCTCGGTTCTGTGGGTCTTTGCTTTCAAATGATTAGTGAAACTGTGCTGTGTCCTCTATGCCCTTTTCAGTGTGTATGTGATGTTCCACGACGGAAGAAGGCAAAAGACTTCAAGGAGAGGCTCCAAATAGTAGCTTATCTCTTGAAGGTGAGATTCTGGGTAATTTCCACTTTCATGTTAATAAAATCATAACCATTCACTGAGTGCTTGACATCTGTCATCTAATTCAATCCTCGCCACAGTTTTGAGAAGTGATGTTTATTACTCCGCTTTTCACACCTAAGGAGCCCGAAGCACAGAGAAGTCGATCGTGTTACCTGGAGAGGTGGGATTCACGCTCCATCCTTCTGGACAGCCGTGCGCTTGGACTGTTTTACTTCTGTGGACACTGCCAGCAAAGCTGTGCAGGAGGAAGAGAAGCGCCAAGGCTGTGCCGGGCTCGGGGCTCCAGGTGGCAGGGCCTGGGATTCCCTGCCTGGCCCGGACCCGGGGGCCAAATGGCGGGGCCACGGGGGCTTCAGGGCCATCCCGGGGGCCTGTTCCCTTCTTCATTGCTACAAGCAGGTTGTAAAGCCCTTTGGGGGCCAATTGGCACCAGGGCAGGGAATTGCACCCTCGAGGTAGTTCGTGACCCATAAATTGCCCTGAGGTGGGAGGCAGCTGGGAGGCCCCGGGAACAATGCGGCCAGTTCACTGGGGGCTGTTACCTTCAGAGGTGAGCATTCCACAGGGTGATGGCCCTCACCCAGTCCCGGGAGAGAACCTGGAGCAAAGGTACACTGGATGGGACCTCAGGGACTGGGGGGCGGCCGTGCCTCCAGGTGCCTCAGGATGCTGAGAGTGGGTGCGCGGACTGGGAGCCTCATGGAGGGGGCCCCTTCCCGGGGGCTGGAGCCGAGGCTCCTCAGGCCCGCAGCACAGGGGCTTTAGATTTCAGAGCACACACATCAGAGGGGCCACATCAACCGTGCACGCCTTCCAGGTGTCGATAAGCCACCAGGAGCATCGGCGCTGGGAGCGGGCCTTGTGAACGTCTTAGATTCTGAGATTACCCAAACGTACCGCTAGCACCTGCCTGCCTGCCCGTTGTGCACAGAAACACCCAGGGCGTCCTGACTCCACCAGTAGCCTCAGTGCCCAATGTCGTGCTCACAGGGCACCTACTGTGTGCTACATCCTGGCTGTCCCGACGTTTAAGGGATGGGGGGGAGCCTCGCAAGCTCGTGTTTCTGAGGGGGAAACTGAGGCCCAGAGAGCAAGCCTGGCTCATCTGAGGCTGTATCTGTGCTGCGGCCAAGCGGGGCTTGGGACCCAAGACCCCTTCCCTCCTACCATGACCAGCGGCCCCCACTAGCCCACAAGGTGTCTTTGTGCAGCTGAGAAGGAGGTGCCCTCGCTCTGGGCAGACGCAGCCTGGCACCTGGGCATGCAGCTTGGCAGGCAGGCTGGACTTCAGCCAGGAGGAGCCCTTGTGCAGGGCACAACATGCACAGCTGTACAGGGCAGACCCGTGAGTACGCGTCTTCCCTGGCTTTTCCCCCTGAGCTGGCACAGCAGAGGGGCTCTGAATGCGGGGCTGGCTGGCACCCTGGCTCTACCACTGACTGACTGCAAGCTGACCCATGACACGCCAGTGGAACACACCCGACTTCATAGGGTTGTTTCGAGGATTGAAGAGCCACATCAGGTGTTTATGCTGCGCCACCTCAGAGGCCGGACACTGCTTCTTTCGATGTTGAATTGGCGGTCAGCGGAATGGGAGCTAGTGCCAGGCCCTGGGCCCTCAGGCCATCTCCCAGACAGAGCGGAGCCTGATGCAGATGCATGCCTCCTCCTCTTGCTCCCAGCAGGCGGCCCAGGCTGTCTGTCCAGGCCAGGCCCCGGGACGTGGCCGCTAGGGCGTGAGTTCCATTCGCCCAGCGCCTGCTCTGCACTGGGGCTGCTAAGTGACCCTGCCACCCTTAAGGAGTGGGGCAGGCCCAGAATGATGAATCCAGCAATGGGTGGTCGGGGTAATGGTGGGGGGTATGCCCTGGGGGCTGAGAGAACCGAGCCCACCTGGGCTGATGAGAGGCTGGAGAACTGGAGGAGGGGGTGTCCTACCGCTGCAGTGACAGGTGTGAGAAAGAGCTGCCCTCGCTCCGGGCAGTTGCAGCCTGGCACCTGGGCGCACAGTGTGGCGGGCAGGCCGGACTTTAGCCAAGAGAAGCCCTTGTGCAGGGCACAACCTGAGCACCTGTACAAGGCAGACCTGCCCAGACTTGTGCACAAGACGGTGCACTCCCATGTGTGTGTGTGCATGCGGGTGCATTTCTCTGGGCAGCCTGCTCATCACTTGCATCAGATTCTCAAAGGAGTCTGTGACCTCCCAAAACGAGGATCACCAGAGCGATGGGGGCTCTTGGCAGCTCCCTGAGCCAGCTAAGCTCAGCAAGTCCTCTCCAGCCCCATGTGTCTCGTGGCCGTGGGGAGACACAGTGGCTGCAGACCCCCCAGGAGCTGGGACTCTCTGTTCTCCATGTGTAGAAAGAACAATGCGCCATCCTGTCATATAACCCTCAGAGCAACACTCCAACATGGCAGGTCCTGGGGTCACCTTCATTTTGGAGACGAGGAGACTGAGGCTTGGAGGGGTTTGCAGACTTGTCCGGGCCAAGCAGCCGAGAGGTGGAACTTGGCAGTGACAGTGCCTGGCTCCTGCCAGCTGAGCCTCACGTCCATGGCAGATGGCACTGTGGCTCTGGCTGGGCTGTGTGTCTACACGGGTTTCTGTACCCCGGGAGCCGACGTTTGCAGAGGTGCAGAAGGAAACAGTGCCCAGCAGCACGCTGGCTGCAGTGGGCAGTACTGACAGCTCCAGGCATGTGAGGGCCCTCTGTACACACACCCCGCGCCCTCCCTACTCTGCCGTTTATACCCAGGCCCTCAGGGCTGAATCGCCAGGGTCGGGTTTAAGAGCTGAGGGTCAGAGGTTGCCCAGGCACCCATGCCAGGCCAGAGGGCTGACCTTTATGTGACCAAGTCGAAGGACCCTGGGACCCCGGGGAGGGGCTTCAGACCCCTGGCCGCCATCTGAAATGCTGCTGGAGGTTGATCCTAATCGCCCCTAATTTAGGGGCCAAATGGCCAATTAAGGGGCCGTTTGAGAGTCAGAGAAGCAGAAGATGACCCGAGGAGACAGATGAAGGCCTGCCGTCGGGTTCATGGGTTCAGCCCGGGAGGGATGGCGGTGCCTCGTCTTCTGGCATCAGGGAGCCTGGGGGCCTGTCGTCCCCAGACACACAGCCGCGGAGGGCTGACTGTGGGCCGCGAGGCCACCGGAGTCCCAGTGGCCACCTTCCCTGGGCTCCCTACTCACCCAGCGCCCTGCGCCGTGCCTCACTCCCGTCTCCTCGGTGGGCGTTCAATTCGTCCTAGGTGCTGGGGACTCGTCAGAACTGAGACCTGCCCTCTGGAGCTTCAGTCCTAGTCTGTGTGTTTGGGAGTGTGTGCAAGTGTATGTGTGTGAGTGTGCAAGTGTATGTGTGAGCATGTGTGAAAGTTGTGAGAGTGGGAGTGTGACTATAAGTGTGTGAGTGTGTAAGAGAGTGTACAAGTATGTTGAATGTGTGTGTAAATGACAGTGGGTGTGTAAGAGTGAGCAAGCAAGTGTGTGAATATGAGTGTGAGAATGTATGCATGTGACTGTGCACACGAGTGTAAATGTGAGTGAGTTTGAGTGTGAATGTGTGTACACGTGTGTGGTGCTAGTGGATCTGGAAGAAACAGTGACAACACACAGCAAGGGGAATACATCAGATGGTGCCACCTTCCCAAACTTAGTGGCCTCCAACAACCTTCTTTTTGCCAGAAACCCTGTGTCGGGAATTGGGGACCCTGCCAGTGTCTGCTCCCGTGCCACTACACCCCCCTGGTGACCCATGGACAGGAGGCAAGGATGCCACACAACCGCCCTCCCGTGTTTGTGCCTGGGGGCCTCAGCTCCCCGTGGCCCCTCTGGGGGCCTCCCCTCCCATCCAGGGCCTCAGTCTCCCCGAGGTTTCTCCCCACAGTGAGGCCTCTTCCCACCTGAGCCCAGAGTCCGGGGCGTTCAGGGCAGGCGTGTGGACCTCACCTCTGGAGGGCATTGTGTGGACATCTTGGAAACAATCCACCCAGGGGGTTGTTCGTCTACACTGGGGTCCTGGGGGCTCCTGGCAGGGAGACACTGTGCAGAGAACTGGGGGAAAGGAGGGATATGCCCAGAGGCCTCGGGAGAGGGTTCAGGGAACCCTCAGGTCTAGGAGTGGGAAGGAGGCGGGAGTGAAGAAAGGAGGATGGGGTGGGAGAGGTGGGGGCGAGGGGGCACAGGGGCTGCCCCTTGTAAGGTCTTGGGGACTCGAAAGAGCGCTGGCTTTTGCTGTGAGGTGGGGGGCCCTGGAGGGTTAAGTCCGGGAGGGCACGGCCCGGCCCCGGGAGGGAATCCCCAGGGAGGAGGCGCAGGTGCTCGGACACGGAGGCTCCGATGGTGGCAGGCTGGGGGGGGGCGGCGGTGGTCAGAGGTCCATCAGGATGAGGGTGAGAAGGGGCCACTGTGTGTGGCAGTGCACAGGCTCAGGGTCCTGGGGAGGCACTGGCCTGGCCGCGTGGGTCCACGGAGAAGGGGAAGGAGGCACCCAGCCCGCACAGCCCGCACGGCCCGGTGGTGTCGCTGGAGGAACAGATGCCACCGGAGGAGCGAGGTCAAGGGCCGGGGGCTGGTCTGTGAGAGCACGTCTGCTGCTGAGGGGACAGCCCAGGAGAGGGGAGGAAAGGGGGTGCAGGGGAGAGGGGCCAGGAACGGAGAGCCGTGTCCTAGAGCCTTATCCTGGAGCCGGCAGGAGGGGAGGACGGGATGGGTGAGGGAAGCAGCTGCCACCGAGAGACATGAGGACAGCTTCAGAGGCCGAGGGTCTGGGCCCAGGGGCAGGAGGTGGGAGGGGAGGGAGGACAGTGGCCATGCACACAGGTTCCCTTCCGAAGGCTCGGTTGTCTCTCTGTGAAATAGCGACCGCCGGTTATCAGGTGAGACTGAGGAGAAGAGGGATGATGGGAAAGAACTTCTACAAGGTTCTACAGACCAGGATGCTGCAGCTCAGGGAGGCTGGGTCACTTGCCCAAGGCCATGAAACAAGGAAGGCAGCATGTGGGGCCAGCCCCGGTGGTTAAGATCGGTGCCCTCCGCTTTGGCAGCCCGGGTTTGGTTCCGGGCATGGAACCACACGACTCGCCTGTTAGTGGCCGTGCTGTGGTGGCGGCTCACATCAAAAAAAAAAAAAGAGGAAGATTGGCAGCCAATGTGAGCTCAGGGCGAATCTTCCTCAGCAAAAAAAAAAAAAGAAAAGAAGGGCAGCAAGTGGACTGGGCGTCACTCTCTCGGCAGGGGACTGTCCCTGGAGAGCTTCGGAGTAGAGCTGCAGGGGGATGATGGAGGCCCCCTGCCTGTCCCAGCCCCTCCTCGATGGGTCCCAGCCTCCGGGTCCCCTCACTGTGTCTTTGCTCCTGGCGGGACTCTCGGCCATGAGGCAGGCATGGGGACAACCAGTCCCGGCCTTGGATTCCCCTGGCATCAGTCGAGCGTGGAGGAGAGGCAGACCCCAGCTCGGGAGTGGAAGATTCGGGCACCCACCAGGTGAGGTTACCTATGCCGCCCACACCCTATAGACACGTGCTGTGCGCGCCCCTCCTGCGTGCATCAGGGCTCCTGGGGGCAGAAGCCACAGGGTATTCAGCCCACGCGGCCTAGCTTTGCGCACAGTGGGTGTGCCCTGGGCGCTTTCTGAGTGGATGAGCGGATGGGTGAATGAATGAATGGGAGGGGCAGAGGTGGGGCTCGGTGGAGAGGAAGGAGCAGAGGAGTCCCAGCTCTGCCACTCTGTGGCTGTGTAATTTGAGTGACCAGCTGTCTGGGGGGATTGACAGGGTCCCCAGGAAAAGGGACTTCCACTGATAAGACTGGGAAGAGGTGGTAACCCTGGTTGTGACATAACCAGTGAGCTTCAGTGCTCCCCTGTTGTAAACCAGGGATCACAGCACCTGCCGCCCAGGGCCATGCCCAGGAATCTCCGGAAAACACCCACATCCACAGAGAGAGGGACCCTCAGACCATCTCCACCCGTATACAGAGGACCCCTCAGTCAATGCTTAAGCCAAGCTCGGCCAGGAAACACCACCTCCTGGCCCTCTAAACACACACACACACACACGCACCCCTGAGCCCCAGACGAAGGCTTTCCTTTTCTGAGTATGACAGGTCTCTCCCAGCCTACCTGCTGATGGGGGTCTCCAGGTAAATGCAGCCCAAGAGTGGCCTCCAGTCCTGGCCACTGGATAGGCAGAAGGAGGCCTGGCTTGGCCCAGGGCCCACCCCCATCTCTGTCTGTGACCAGCCCACGCCCCAAGGACTTGGGGACCAGTGGGATTCCCCATCCCCGCCTGCTCCCTGAGCTGTCAGAGGCTCTGGGGTCTTGGGGCCTTATCTGTTGCTCTGTGATTGAAAGTGATTTGTTTTGGCTGAAAGTGATTTGTTTTCCAGGCTAATTTAATTATCCCCTGGGGGGCTTCCTACCTGCCCCCCCTCGCCAGGCCGTTCCCCATTACCATCAATTACCATAAAGACCCTCTTCAAAGGGTAGGACCCTCCCCCCTAGGTCGGCCCATTAGGGCAGGGCTGAGCCCCTGTGGGCTGCAATAAACTTTCTGCTGTTAAATGACGGCTGAGTGTCAGACACTTGTGATGGGGGGCTGGGGCCGGGCCTCTGCAGCTTGTCACAGTGAGATGGCTGCTAATTGGGAACCCCAGGTCTCTGCAAGGTTTTGTGCAGCTCAGCCCAGCCCCCACCACCAGAGCCTGGAGGCAGCACCCAGAGTCACCGCTCCCCTATATTAGGTCCCGAAAGCAGGCAGGCCCTTAGAAACAGTCTCCTGGATCTTCTCAACAACGCACGAGGCGGGTAATTTGTACCCATTTCACAGAGAAGGAAACTGAGGCTCAGAGAGGTGAGAGGACCTGCCCAGGTCACCCGCAGAGCAAGCAGACGAGGACAGGATGGAGAGCAGGGATGGAGCACTTCCAGCCCCAGCATGCGACAATGAACATATGACTTGCCAGGTGTGCGCCCAGCATTTCAGCCTCAGGGTGTTCGTGGGGCACACACCCAGGGGAATCAGGCCCCCAGCTCGTGGGCCAGATCTGGCAGTCCCAGTGCCCTGCACAAACATCTCGGCTCCAAAGGGAATCAGGGAGCAGAGGGTGAGAAGAGTCTGGAGCGGGGCCTCCGCGGATCAGACGTTTCAGGAGCGGCCGAGACCTCAGGAGGATGCGGCGGCAGGCACGGCCCTGGCAGGCATCTGAGCGCGGGGAGGAGCCGTGACTTTACTGGGGGACAGCTGGTGTCCAGCCCCTGCCAGCCAGTCCCCACGCCATCCAGGCTCGGGGGCGTCGGGGTGATGACGCCCCTGTGCTTTCTCCAGCTCTTCCCGGGGAGCCGGCGCATCTTCTGAGACCTTCTGCAGAGGCTTGCAGCGCCGGCCTCGGGTGCCCGCTTAGCTCTGTACAAACATCAAGAGTCCATTAGGAAAAGGGAAAGAAAGGAGAGCTGGGCCTCTTTCTGGCCCTGCACCCGGAGTCCGCCTTCCGCTGCAGCGGGGACCACTCGGGTGGTGCCAGGAGAAAAGAATGAGGACCTTTCATAGACAGCGCTGGCGGGCTGCAGGCGCACGGAAGGAATGCAGGGGACCGGTGACCTTTCGCGGGAGAAATTCTCCCTTCTCAGCCCGCCCAGCGCTCTGCTGCCTTTTCCTGGGGCTTTTCCAGGGATTTCCTCGGAACCACTTCCTTTTCCTCCAGTTGGAACGTCTGAGAAGGAGAGGCTTCTATCTGGGGACCCCCCGGCTGGGGTGCGGGCCAGGGACCTTCTCCGGTCTCCCTCCTTGAAGACGAAACGTGCCGGCGTCTGGCGTCAGCTTCTTACCCCGGAGTGTAGACTTTCTCCTGGCAGATGGAGCCCCGGTTCTGCTGCCCACCGCCTCCCTGCACCAAAAGGAGCGTTCACTGGGAGGGGGCGCTGGTGCACTTGGCGGTGGGATCGGGAGGGTCCAAATATACTTCGCAGCGCTAATGGCAAGACAAATCACAGTTTCTTTGGTTTCTTGACCAAACTTTTGGAGTATTCACGGGATGGCTGATGTTTCCATGATCTCCTACTACACGGCAAACCGCCCTAAAGCTCAGGGGCTTAAAACATCCATCATTTATTCGTTCACCATTCTGCAGTCCAGGCAGGGTGCAGCAGGGACGGCTCATTTCCACGCCACCTGGTGGGCTGGGCCTCTGCCGTATGGGGGTGCCTCCAACCGGGAGCTCGGCTGAGGCTGGAACATCCAAGATGGTTTCACCCCCATGGCAGTGGCCTCCGCTGGGCTGGCAGCACAGGCTGGGGCTGCCTGGGCTTCTCTCTCTCGTGCTGCGTGGCCTTTTCAGCAGGGTAGCTGGGCCCCTTGGCAGGGTGGCTCAGGGCTCCAAGAGGAGGATGGTGGAAGCTGGCAGAGCCCTTAAGCTTGGAATGGAGCTGGCCCAGGGTCACTTCCACCACATTCTTTTGGTCTAAGCAAGTCCCAGGCCAGCCCTGATTCGAGGGAGAGGGAAATAGACTCCCCATCATGATGGGAGGGGCAGCAAATAATTCGTGGTTTGGGACTTGTTTCCAAGGACCTTCCATTTGCATGGGCGATGGCTTATACTTTTGGCAGGTCTCCCACCTTGCCCACAGTATGTGCCCCTGCGGCCTCCCACTCCTGGGTGTTGGGGAGGCCCTCCAGAGGGCATGCTCGTCCATTGCATTGCCCTTACACCGAGGGAGGGAGTTAGCATGAGGCTTACAGAGAGGGCCCCACTACAGTCGGATCTTGGCCCCAGTGGGAAGGTCCACAAGGCCAAAGATAGGTGGGGCGGAGGAGAACCAACTCGTCTTGCCTTGGCTGCGAGAGCAGAAGGAGCCAGGACGGCGGGTGGGGGCAGGGCTGCACTCCAGCATCATCCATTTTCTGAAAGGTGGGTTGGGTCCCTGCCTCAGGCTCTGCCTTGACTCGGCTACTGTTTCAGTTCTGTTTTTCAAAAGTCTCCAAATAACCAAGACTTAAGTCAGAAGTTTGCTTCTGTCTCGTGGAACGGGACAGGACCGTGGCTCAGCCCCAGGGGATCACTCTGAGGCCCGGGATCCTCCTGCGCTGTCGCTCCCCCGTCCCCAGACATTTTGTCCTCACCTGTGCGTCTACAAGACGGTTCAGCCGTGCAACCACGTTTCAAGCAGCAGGACGTGCAAACGAGAGAAAGATCGTGACAAGACATTCCCTTCTCTTTAGAGACACCAGGCGGAAGTCATCTCGGCTCACGGCCCATGGGTCAAAACTGTGTCACCTGGCCATGTAGCTGCGTGGGAGGCTGGGAGGTGTAGTTTTTACTCTGGGTGGCCACGTGCCCTGCTCAAAGCTGGGGATTCTGGGGCCGGTCTGGTGGCATAGTGGTTAAGTTCACTCTCTCCACTTCAGCAGCCCGGGGTTCACTGGTTTGGATCCCGGGTGTGGATCTACGTACCACTTATCAAGCCATGCTGCGGCAGCGTCCCACATATAAAGTAGAGGAAGATGAGCACGAATATTAGCTCAGGGCCAATCTTCCTCAGCAAAAAAGAGGAGGATTGGCAGCAGATGTGAGCTCAGGGCTAATCTTCCTCACCGAAAAAAAAAAAGTTGAGGATTCTATTCCTTTACAGCAGAGATGTTCACTTATTTTGAATTATGGATCCTTTTAGCGCCCAACAAAGACAATGACCCCTTCTCTGAATAATATTTTTAGATGTTTAGAGTAAAATGCATAGGCTGACAATGGTAACCAATTATACTAAAATGCAGTTATCAAAATGTATTTGAAAAATAAATTTGTGATTTAGTAAAATCCATGCTTCTTTATTGATACATTAAATAGCAAGGTCTCGCAGTGGATCACATACCCACCATCATTTTGAAGTGGAGTCGAGGATAATTGACATCTCCAGATTATGCAACCATTGCAATATGACATGAAAATATCTGTGATTTCTCACGGCAGAGTCAAGGGTATCGTTAATAGATTGTGGTTTGCCCACACCCATAAATGAAGAAAATGGTAGATTTCACCAAGGTTAATGAGAATCAATATGTCATCTTTTTGTCTTCCCAGTTTACAAGCCCCGTGAATTCCCCCAACAGATTCTTAAGGGGAGATGGGATACTGGAGGAGGAACCACTCTTTGAATGGTTCCTTCCCAGAGGGAGGTTGTGAACGAAGACCCATCAACTCTTCTCAGCTCTGGGATCTCAGATGCCGCCTCGACCCTGCAGAGCCAGCGCAGACCCCGGCCGGCTCTTTATGTCAGTTAGCGTCCTTGGCCTGCTGTAACAAATGACCACAAACTGGGGGGCTGAAAACAGCAGAAATGTATTCCTTCACAGTTCTGGAGGCCAGAAGTCCAAACTCAAGGTGTCGACAGTGCTGTGCTCCCTCTGAAGTCTCTAGGGGAGGATCCTTCCTGCCTCTTCCAGCTTCTGGTGGTTGCTGGCAATCCTAGGGGTGCCTCGTCTCATAGAAGCATCACCCCAATCTCTGCCTCCGTCTTGACATGTGCTCTCCCTGTATGCCTGTGTGTCTCTGTTTTCTTCTACAAGGACACCAGTCACTGGACCAGAGCCCATCCTAATCCAGATGACCTCATCTTAACTTACTAATTACATTTGCAAAGACCCCGTTTGCAAATAGGGTCAGATTCATAGGTGCAGGGGTTAGGACTTGACTGTATCTTTTTGGAGGACATAATTTAATCCACAACACCTGCCTTGGACAATTACAGAGGATCAGAGGAGTCAGAGGCTCCAGAGATATGCCTTGTCTCACAGAGGGGAGACTGAGGCCCAGAGAGGTGAAGGGACCAGTCCAAGCTCACAAAACTAATCAGTGGCAGAGTCTCGACTGTCTCGTAAAACTGCCAGGTTGGTGAGGACAGAAATCTTACCCAACTCACTGCGCTACCTCAGCATCTAGCACATGCCTGGGCTATAATTGGTGCTCAGAAATATTTTTTGAATGAATAAATGAATGAATGAATGAGTAGAAATCAGGTCCCTGATGCTCAGTGTTCTTTTCACTGTCTAGTGGCTGTTGGTCTCATGATGTAACTGGTGTATTAATTACTGCAATGCCAGTGTCTGTAACAAACTCCCAAACTCCAGTGGTTTAACATAATAGTCTACTTCCGGCTCACCTAACTGTCTAATGGGAATGTTCCCCTGGGGGAATGCCACATGATGACTCAGGGACCCAGGTTCCTTCAGCTCTGGGCTCCACCATCTCCTGGGAGAGGGATTAGAAAAACTTCTGTGAGAGACAGACAGTAAATATTTCTGGCTAAGTGAGACACACTGTCTCTGACCAACTAATCAAGCCTGCGTTGTGACCCTATAAAACTGAAAGGAAAATGCTGGTCCTGTGTGCCCACAGGAGAGAGACACAGCAAGACGTGGAGAGGATTTAGACAAATAAAATGACTGTCCAGCTGCCGGGCATGTGGCCAGATTAGCCTCCCAGGTCCCAGGAGGCTGGACCCAAAACCAAGTCTGGAGAACTGTACCACCTGTTAGTGTGGGCTTCTTCATTCCTGTGTCCCTGAGAATATCTTGATCTTCTTAGACACCATGGCAACCGGCCTCCAATGACACCACCTCCTGGGATTTGTAGCCTTGCTTAGTCCCCTCCCACATTGTAGCAGGGTTGCTCTGTGTGACCAGTAGAATGTGCCAGAAATGACAGTGTATCACTTCCAAGGCATTACCATTTCCACCTTATTCTCTTGGATCACTGGCTCCAGGGGAGCCGGCCACCATGTTGTAAGGACACCCAAGCAGCCAATGGAGAGACCCGTGTGTCAAGGAACTGAGGCCCCCCACCAACAGCCACGGGAGTGAACCACCTTGGAGGTGCGTCCTCCAGCCCCAGTCAAGCCTTCAGATGAGACTGTAGCCCCAGCCAACTGCTTGACTCCAACATCATGAGAGACTTGGAGCCAGAAACATCCAGCTGAGCTTCTCCCACATTCCCAACGAGAGCTACCGTGTGAGATAAGAAATGTTCATTATTGTTTTCAGCCTCTACGTGTTGGGGTAGTTTGCTATGTGACGATAGATAACTCATACAGGCCCCTTTCTATTCATTGAACACTCACTATGAATAGAATGCTTTACATCCTGAGGCAGTTTCATCATCACAGAAATTCTGAAGGTGGATATAATGGTCCCCACTTCAGAGAGGAAGAGACTGAGGTTCAGAGAGGAGCAGTGATTTGTCAAAGTCCCATAGCCAGGCAGGGGCACAGAGCCACACTTCAAACCCAGATCTGTCAACTCCAAAACCTCTTTGCCTTATGCTCTGCTCCCTCCTTCCTCACTTGCTGAGGAAGCAGAGGGTGTGGCCCATCTACAGCAGTCCCTGCCGGATATCAGGCCTGAGTCTCTGTTGAGATGTTTCAGTTGCACAGAGAATTCTTTAAAGTAACAACAACTACGAGAATGACAATTCATATTTTTTACCTGTTGCCCAGGCTGCCATAGCTAACTACCACAAACCTAAAGCCTTAAAAGAACAGAAATGTATTCTCTCCCAGTTCTGGAGGGCAGAGTCTGAAATCAAGGTGTGGCAGGGCCACGCTCCCTCCGGAGGCTCGAGGGGAGCGTCCTTCCTGCCTCTTCCAGCTTCTGGGGGCTCCAGGCGTCCCTGCGCTGTGGCCGCATCCCCCCAGCCTCTGCCACCATCTTCACACAGCCTCCTCCTCTTCTCTCTCTGTCTTCTCTTCTTCTGTCTCTTTTAAGGACACCAGTCTTTGGATTTAGGGCCCCCCAAATCCAGGATGATCTCATCATGATTCTCACCTTAATTACATCTGCAAAGGCCCTTATTCCAAATAAGGTCACATTTCGAGGTTCCAGGTGGACACGAATTTTGGGGGGACACTCTTCAACCCACTCTTCATTTGTTCCCTGTCTTGTGATTCATAAAATGCCGGCACTTCCCAGCAGACCCGCAAGGTGGGTTCTAGTATATTTGAAACCGCCAGTTGTAAGACGGATCGGCTGGGGGACCTGCCCCAGGTCTCCTGACCTGCAGGTAGTGGGGTCGGGCTTCTGGCCCCGGGAGAGTAACCCCGCGGCCGCACAGCCTCTGCACTCCGCTCCACACTGTGGCTGGTGGACGCGGTGCTGGCCTTCCCTGAGCCGCCAGAGCTCGCGCTGCAGGTGGCTGCCCGGAGGGCCTCTCCAGGTGGGCACCAAGGCCACCAGAACCTGGTAATGATCTGGGAGCTCCCTTTGCAGTGCGGTAATGGTCCATTAAAGGCAGGTTGGGACTTAATGATTACAGGGAAAGTTCAACTGGCTTCGCCTTTGAAATACACAAAGGCTGCTCAGGTGATGGGTTGGGCTGGAGCGTTTGAAGTGGCAGTCCTTCTGCAGAGCATCTGGCGGGCTGTGCCTCACGCACTACAAACACGCCGGGCACAGCTGGCCCTCAAAGGCTGCCCGGGCCAAACATGGGGGCCAGGCTCTGCTTTTTTCTTTGGTTTCGACTCGCCCCAAACTCTAGGATGCTCACTTGTGCTTTGCTTTGGTGGGTGGGTGGGTGAAGGGGGGGTCTTTCTTTTTATTTTTCTCCCAGCCAAACTTCAGAGAATATGAACACCAAAGAACCAGTGTTGCCTCATTAATTCAGGATTAGTGCTGAGCCAAGCGATTACTGCGGATTCTCATGACGGTGGAAAAAGATACGCAATGGAGGCCAGAGAGCCACCCGGATCAGAGCCCCGTTGAAGGAGCCTGGGCATTATTTTAGGAATCAGCAACTTCCCATTTTTCTAATCAGCCATGCATTCGACAGATACTTATCAAGCACCTACTGTATTCCGGGTGATGGGGGCAGCATGTGCAAAGGCCCTGGGGCAGAAAGAGCAAGGAGCATTGGAGAGCCAGCCTGAAATGGCAGTGTGGCTGGAGGGGGGTGGGCAAGGGGGAGCGGGTGGGACGGGGAGTCAGAGAACATGGCAGGAGTCCAACCCTACAGGGCGTGTGGATCCGGTTCTATGTGGTGGGCACCACTGGAGTTCAGGGCAGGGGAGTGACTAAGGTTTTCAGCATATTACTGGTGAGTGTCTAGTTTCTCAGGCAGCTTTCCCGGAAAGCACCATCAGACGGGGAGCTCCTAGCTGGGCCTGTGTCTGACTCTTGTCTGAAGCCCCAGCGCCCAGCCCTGGGCCTGGCACATAGTGGGGCCTCAGTGCTCGTCAGCTTATCAGGTTAAGGTCAAGTCCACTGCAAGAGAACAGGGTCCCAGTGGACCCAGGAGTGTTCTCCAAGATGGTTTGGGGAAGAGGAGGAGGCTGGTTTGGAGAACTCTCAGCCCCTCCCTGGGGGAATGCCCCACACTCCCCTCCGAGGCGATGCAGCCAGTGTCCCCTCTCAGCCGTGGCCAGTAGATCAGCGTTCTGCTGCCACCAAGGAGATCAGGACACTGCAGGGTGTTTGCAGGGAACAGGGGCTGGTGAACAAGGCTGAAGTGTGCCTGCCATCCTCCCCTTCCCTTCCTGCCTCAACCAGCCTCCTGGGCTCCCCAGACCCTCACGGGGGGCCTGAGTGGACACTCAACAAGTGTCAGGTCCAACAGAGGCGTGAGTGAATGAGTGAGCGAATGAGTGAATGCTACACTACTGGTCCCCAGAGGGAAGTCATTGGTCTCACCCAGTCCTGGAAGGCACCTCCACCTCTTTCCAAATCCCTGCCGAGCTTCTGGCCCTCCTGGGCAGGAAGGGACAGCAGTCGGGAGATGTGGAGGCCATTGGACTGGGGAGGGGCTTCCCCGATGCCTCGTCCTCACCCACTGCCCACAGGCACGGGAAAGAGGGGCGGAGTGCTGACTCTTTCCCCACTCCTCTGCGTCCCGGGATGGGCGGGCTGGACGTTAGAGAAATCTTGATGGTCTTCTCCATCTCTGAAATGTTTGCTGGGTACCAAAGTTTGCCGCGGACGCTTTAGAAATCACTGAGAACGAATGTGCAAACACACACGCACACGCGTGTGCATGCACAAAACACCCTCTGTCATCCCATCACCCAGAGATAACCAGCAATTTTGCTGTCGATCCTTCCAGAACTCCTTCTATGCATAATCACATATGTTTATATTTTTCAAATACTTTTCTATTCAAACCATTGTTAACCTGCTTTTTTCACTTACTATCTTGAGACCACCTTTCTGCATCATTTTTTTTTTTTTTTGTGAGGAAGATCAGCCCTGAGCTAACATCCATGCCAATCCCCCTCTTTTTGCTGAGGAAGACTGGCCCTGGGCTAACATCCGTGTCCATCTTCCTCCACTTTATATGGGACGCGGCCTCAGCATGGCCTGACAAGCGGTGTGTCGGTGCGCGCCCGGGATCCACACCCGGGCCGCCAGCAGCGGAGCACGCGCGCTTAACCACTACGCCGCAGGGCCGGCCCCTCTGCATCATTTTTAATGGCACAGAATGTAAGTCAGTGTCATTTGACTGTCCCTTGTGGTGGGTACAGAGGTCGTTTCCTTTTTTGAGTGTAATAATTTTTCTTACTGTGGAAAATACGTGTAACTTAAGATTTACCATTTTTATCATTTTAAAATGCATGATTCAGTGGTGTTTAGTACATTCACAGTGTTGTATAACCATCACCAATATCTAATTCCAGAACATTCTCATCACCCCAAAGGAATCAATAACCCTGTTCCATCAGCAGTCGCTCCCCATCTCCCTCCCCCGCAGCCCCTGGCAACCATCAGTCTGTTTTCTGCCTCTATGGAGTTGCCTATTCCGGATGGTTCACATAAATGGAATCATACAATATGTGTCCTGTGGTGTCTGGCTTCTTTCACTGAGCAGAATGTTCTCAAGGTTCATCCACCTCACAGCCCGTGTCAGTGCTTCATTCCTTTCTATGGCTGTATAATATTCCATCATGTGGATAGAGCACAGTTGATTTATCCACTCATCTTTTGGGCTTTTGGGTTGTTTCCATCTTTTGATGACTGTCGATGGTGCTGGGTGGGCACTTTTGCACAGGTTGTTATGTGGACATATGTGTTCACTTCTTTGGGGCACGTACCCAGGAGCGGACTTGCTGTGTCATGTGGACATTCTATGTTGAACATATTGAGGAACCGCCAGACTGTTTTCCACAGTGACTGCCCCCTGCCACATTCCCTCCCACACGAGTGTGACAGTTTCAGTGCTTGGTCACCATCACCCCTCAGCCAAAGGCCTGGAGGTTGGGCAGAGGGTCGGGGCACATGCTTTTCTCATTTTGTGCTGCGCTGCCATGTTGCTCTCCAGAAAGGCTGTTCCAGTTTGCACTCAGTCCCCCCCCCGGGAGCCCCTCTAGGTGACAGGCACCTCGAGGGGACATGGGCAGCCCTGGGTGACTCGGGCCCATCCCGCTCCTCTCCGGGGCCTTGTTTCAGCCTCTGGGGTCTGGGCTGGCCCTGAAGCATCCAGGCTGCCTCAAACATCAGTGCAGCTTTGGGGAGAACTTGGGGGTCAGTGCTGGAGCGGGGAGGCTGGCCTGGTCAGGGCCCCCCAGGGGGGTGGGTGGAGGGAGGGCCCTGAGGCACAGACTCTTCCTGGGCAAGCCTTGGTCATACCCAGAAGTGCCGTTCTTTGTAAACGGCTGCTGTGGAGGGCTGGGAGGTCTCCAGCCCCTCTGGGTGATGGCTAAGGGAGGGGATCAGAGCCGACTGCCACTGGGGAGGTGACGTGTGAGTCATTTCAGCAGACATTTCCCAGGTGCAGTGGCTGGGAGCCTGGGCTAAGAGTGAGGGGCAGGGACATGACGAGGAGGAGCTTGGAGTGTTCCAGACAGAGGGAATGGGATTGCTTCTGGGTAGAAAATGCTTCAAGAACGCTGGAGTCTCCACCCTGTGATGGGGGCATGGGCAGGCCGGGTGTGAGGGGAACCAGCCCTGGTGTGTGAGGTTAGAGGGCTCTAGGGATGCGATTTCTGAGGCCCCCGAGGATGAGGGATCACATGCGCCCCCACACCCAGGCAGGGGGTCCTGAGTACCCGGGAACCAGGCTGCAGAGGCCACAGGTCACCATCCATGCCTGGAGGTGAGCCTCGAAGGACGAGCAGGGGTTAGGAGGGAGGAGAGAAGAGGGACATCCAGGCCAGAGAAGAGCAGGGCAGAGGTGTGGAGGTGGCCCTGCATGGGGACAGAAGGGCCAGGTTGGCTGGGGGCTGCCTGCCAGAGCTCGAAAGCCAGTCTCAGACAGGGTTCCATCACCATCTGTCACAGAGGATAATGCCCCCTCGCTCTGCCCTGAGAACAGCCTGCCACGGAAGGCGACAGCGCCTGCAGTGTTGCCCGGCGAGGCACAGTGAGGGGACACAAGAGGGGTGGCCTCAGCCACAGGGCCCAGCCTGGCCTCGGAGCAGGCCCGGTGGGTGCCACGGGCCTGGGGACCTGGGCAACCCCCTGCCTTTTTCTTGCCTGGCTTTCCCCCCCTGCCTGGGACCGCGAGGGATACTGGGGGACAAGACTTTGTACTTCAATAGACACTTTCATCTGCAGCCCTCGGAGGCCCCTGCGGCACTGCTTAATTAAAGCCCCCAGCACCCCAGCCGCCTAAGTGCTGTTTTGCAGCTGGATGGCGTACAGAACAGAGGGATTAAGTGATTTGTCCAAGATTGCACAGCAGAGCTGGGCAGACTCCCCTCCCAGGGGCCTCTGCCTGCCACCTTCTCTTTCTTCTTCTTGGGTCTCAGCCCGCTGGGCCCCCGAGCACTTAGCTGATGCCCTGCAAGCCCCGCAAATCCTCTCTGCCCCCTGTTTGCCAGCAGCCAGCCCACGGGCAAGCCTGACAGGGGGCCTTTCCGGGATGGGGTGGCCGAGGCGAGGGTGGCTCTTCAGGCCTGGAATCTGCTCCCACAGAGCCTATGGGGCCCCGAAGGGCTGCTGCTAGCTCGGGGCCTCTGGGCACTGGGCCTGGCAGGGGTGAGGGGGCCGGGCAGAGATGCCTGGCTGTGGGGAGGGGGTGAGATTGGCCCCCGTCCTGCTGGGAAATTCCTTACGTTCTTTCTTCGGGTCTGTGAGCTCATGAGCGGGTGTGGTGGGTGCATTTTATAACCCGGAAAATAAATCACTCATTGAAAAAGAGAAAAACAACCCATTTCCAATCTGAAGGGTCAGGGGTCATCAAAGTCAAGGACAGGGAGGCGGCCTGGCTGTCCCCAGAGCTGGGCCAGCATGGTGTTTGCAAAGATCCGGCTCCCCACCCTGCCCGCCAGCCTCTCGCCACCTCCCTGCCTGTCCTCTGAGCCCAGACAGCGAGGTCCCTGATTTCAGGAGCCTCCCGGCTGGTGTCTGCCTCTGGTCCCACAGGGTGGGCCGCTTACAGCGTGGGTCACATCAGACCCCGCTCCGCTCAGAACCGCCCCATGGCTCCCACCTCTCTCCAAGGAGGGGCACGAGTGTTGTCTCTGCTTCTAAGGCCTTGGCCCTCTGCTTCCATCCCGCTCCTCCCTCGCCCCTCCTCCCTCACCCGCTCCTCCTCACCCCTCCTCCCTACCCGCTCCTCTCTCACCCCTCCTCCCTCACCCCCTCCTCCCTCGCCCGCTCCTCCCTCTCCCCCTCCTCCCTCACCCGATCCTCCCTCACTCCCTCCTCCTGCATCCATCCTCCTCGCCCCTCCTCCCTCAGCCCCTCCTCCCTCACCCCTCCTCCCTCGCCTGCTCCTCCCTCACCCCTCCTCCCTCGCCCGCTCCTCCCTCTCCCCTCCTCCCTCACCCGATCCTCCCTCACTCCCTCCTCCTGCATCCATCCTCCTCGCCCCTCCTCCCTCACCCCCTCCTCCCTCACCCCCTCCTCCCTCGCCCCCTCCTCCTCACCCCTCCTCCCTCACCCGCTCCTCCTCACCCCTCCTCCCTACCCGCTCCTCTCTCACCCCTCCTCCCTCACCCCTCCTCCTCGCCCGCTCCTCCCTCTCCCCTCCTCCCTCACCCGATCCTCCCTCACTCCCTCCTCCTTCATCCATCCTCCCTCGCCTCCTCCCTCACCCCTCCTCCCTCGCCCCCTCCTCCATCGCCCCCTCCTCCCTCACTCCTTCCTCCCTCACCTGCCTCTGCAGCTACTATTCTCGTTCCTCCTCCAGCCCAGCCTCCTGGCCTTTGCCCCGCTCTGCCCTCCGCCGGGCACACTCTCTCCCTGGTCCACTCGCTGGCTTCTGCCTGCACTTCAGTGCTCAGAGGCCACTTCTTTTCTCAGCAAGGCCTTTCCTGACCACGCGCATTGCCGCTGTGCCCCCGTCCCATGCACACCCCCATGTTCCCCGCAGCCCTTCCTCGCTTCCTTCCCCGTCGTGCCTCTCCACCTGCTGCAGTGCCCGTCACTCCTCACCTGTTGTGTTCCTTGCCCGTCTCCTAAGCCAGAACGCAACCTCCGTGGGCCCAGGACGTTGCTCCTTCACGAGGAGAGTACCTGGCACATTGTGGGCAGCAAGAAATGTTTGCTCCATCTCGAACACCCTACGGCCCCTCTGGGCCAAGAGCTGAGTGCTCACCCTGGAACCTGGAGACCCTCAGTGGGTTCCATTTCCAGAGTCAGCTGTGGGGCGGTTTGCTCAGAATCATGAACCAGTGAGGTCCCCAGGCATGAACCTGAGTCACAATACAGAGCTAGACTCCGAACACCCCAGGGCAGGCCGGACCGTGCAGAGCCTCAGGGTGAGGGTGGGTGACCAGTGGACCTGCCCCCTTCCCCGCCTTCCCCGCCGGGGTTTGGAGGGTGATGGTCCAGCCAGAGAGAAGGAGACTCCAGAAGACAAGGACAGAGGGGCAGGAGTTAGCAGAACTTTTGAGCCAAAGTCCCCCACGGCTGTTCCCGGGTGGTCCTGGGGGAGAGGGAGCAGAGAGACAGAGGCAAGCCCTCAGGATGCCTCTGCTGTGCAAGTAAAAACCAGACACCTAGTTAAATTTCAATTTCAGATAAATATCAAATAATTTGTTAGTATAAGTGTATCCCAAATTCAGTATAAGCATGTCCTGTGCAATCTTCAGGACATATTTACACTAAAAAGTTATTTGTTGTTTATTTGAAACTCAAGTTTAACTGGGCATCTTGGACTTTATTTGACAACCCTAGTGGGGACGGTGTGTGAGCCTCCTGGGGATGCCCACGTGTGCCCCCAGAGAGGACACGTCACAACCAGAGCCACCAGCAGAGCACTGAGCCGTGCCTCGTGAATGGCCCATCTGGACTCAAGAGTGAGCGCTCCATCACGGGGAGCGCTTGAGGAATGACAGGGAAGTCTTCTTGTGCTGTGCAAGAGCGTTAGGTCCTGGGATCCTAAGATTTTCAGGGCCAGAGATGGACAGTGCTGCAGCCAAGTCTCATTCTACACATGAGGAAACTGAGGCCCGGGAAGGCGGGCTGACTGGTTGAGGCTGAAACCCAGGCGTCCTGACTGTCTGCTCTCTGTGCACATACCCACCGCCTGGAGAGAGTGTGGACCGATGTCTAGGTGACCAGGACCAGAGGCAGGGGCTGCTGCGGCCCCTCCCCCACACCCAGCGGGGTGAGAGCTCCATGGGTGAGGGGCCTCCACCCAGGACCCGCTGGCCCGGCCTCTCGGCTCTCCAGCCCTGTGTGTCTGCCCAGCCTTGGCTCCTGGCCCCTGAGCAGACTTCAGGTCCCTCTGCCCCAGCTCCCTGTGCCCCTTGCTTGTCAAAGCCCCAGCCACTGGGCACCCCTGAGACCCGGCGTTTGCACATGAATAGGAGGAGATTTCCTGAGGCCATCTTGCCCAGGAAAATGCACATTTCTCACCAAAAGGCTCCAAGTCGGGCACCGCAGACTCCAGCAAGCAGCCAGGCTGAGCCTGCCCCCAGGTGCGACGGCGGCAGGCCCTCCCAGGGGTCCGCCTGGCTCCAACCCAGCTGGAAAGAGCCAACCCAGAGTCTGCAGGGAGCCGGGACCCCAAGGTCCCCAAACTCCCCAGGGCCCTCAGCAGACAGGTGGGAGTGTGGAGTGTGGAGCCCCCTCTCTGGGCTGAAGCCGCCTTGGGGCAGATCTTCAGGGTTGGGGGGGAACCACCACCTGTCCTGCCACGTGCTGGATGCGGCAGTGAGGGAGACAGATGAGACGGGCAGGGACCTGCTCTCCTGGGGCTCAGAGTCCAGGGGAGACACACGAGAGATGTGAACCTGATGGTTTCGGTTGCTCCTACAGGCTGGGAAGGACCAAGGCAGGTGGGGCGGGAGGGAGCGTCTGGGAGGCTGCTCATCTGGGGTCAGAGGAGGCGGCTTTCAGATGCAGAGGAGCCCGCCTGTGAAGATCTGGAACAAGACACTCTAGGCCCAGGGAGCATGTGCAAAGGCTCTGGGGCAGGATGGTTTGGTGGGTTGCAGGAAGGGGCCAGGGGCCAGGATGGGAGGTGAGGCTGGGGAGGTGGCAGGGGCCTTGTGGGCTGGGTGACGAGAGCCGGCAGGGTCTGCCTTTCTCTGCATTATGTCTCTGCTCTAACGGCACGCACTGCCCATGCCAGGGCTTTGCTCCTCTGTCCACGTGTGTCTGGGCCGTGGTGCCGGAGGGGTCAACTAGGCCCGCCCTCTGCCTCTTCCACCCAGAGCCCAGAAGCCTGGTGCATAGCCCAGCCAGGCTGGCGGAGGCAGGGATGGGTTCCTTCCGCCCCATCTGTAATGGGTTCAGTGGTGCCTCCCAAGAAGACATGTCCACATCCTCACCCCTGGTCCCCGTCAATGTGACCTTATTTGGAAATAGGGTCTTTGCAGATGTAATTAAGTTAAGGATCTCCGGATGAAATCATCTTGGATTTAGAGTGGACCCTGAATCTAACGACAGGTGTCCTTAGAAGAGAAGAGAAGGGGAAACAGAGACAGAACAGAGAAGGCCAGGTGTCCACAGAGGCAGAGGCCAGAGCGATGCAGCCACAGGCCAGGGACGCCTGGGGCCCCCAGAAGCTGGAAGAGGCAGGAAGGACCCTCTCCTGGAGCCTCCAGAGGGAGCCTGGCCCTGACGACACCCTGATTTCAGACTTCTGGCCTCCAGACAGTGAGGGAATAAATGTCTCTAGTTTGAAGCCCCCAGTGTGTCATCGTTTGTCACAGCAGCCTGTGGACACCCGTACACACACCCTTGATCTCTTTGAGTGGATCAGCGGAGACCGACCTCCTTATCTGTCCAGCCTGGACAATCTCTTGAGCCTCTCCCTGGGGAGAAGCGGTTAAGGAGAGTCTAGGGTTAAAGAGATGTGGGGATCAAATGTGCCCCCCACCAGCCAGGCAAACTCGGCAGGTGACTCACTTGGCCCTTAGCCTGACTTTCCTCACCTGGGGAGGGAGGTGACCACAGCCCCACCCCACAGGGGCTTCAGGGCCCATCCCCAGGACCAAGAGCAAGGATCTCTGCAAAGTGGGAGCCCCAGGCCCAGCCCATGCTCTGCCCAGAGCCCTCGAGAGCCCTCGAGAGCCCTCGGGAGCCCTTCGGTCATCCCGGGCAGCCCCCCCACCCCCACCCGCGGAGGGCAATCGGGGCTGTTTGAGTCTATTAACATATTCTGGCGACAAACGCATCCCTAATCACGTTAGCTCTGAAGTACAAATCAGGTCGGCCCTGGGCTGGTTTCAAAGGGCCAGGGGCTTGGCAGGTTGTGGGCTTTTCTGCGGGCACTGTTTGCTCCCCCCTTGAAATCCACAACCTCCTGGGCTGGTGTCAAGGAGCTGGGAAGAGGCCAGGGGCCTCCCTGGGAAGGTGTGAGGTGTTTGGGGGGCGTGGACTGCCACGAAGAGAGACCCCTACCCAACAGGGGCATGTCTGGGTGCCGTGGACCTGGCCCCAGAGCCTGCAGTCCCCACACGAGATCTGGGCTCCCACCCTCCACATAGATTCGCGTGGGCTTCCTCTTCCGCCCGGGACCTGCGGGCGTGTTCGTGACGATGGTCTAAGATGACCTCGTGTGTCTGGCAGTGGGCAAGCCATTGGAGAGCGGTTGGGATGACATGCGTGTCCCCCTGCAGCTGGCTGGCCTGGGCTGCTCCGGGAGGAGAGCCACGAGGTCGCCACACGCAGGAGGAAGAAGCAGGCTCCAATGCCCAAGCATTGTTCAACTCTCTACTTGCGTCCCGTTTTGCTTACTGTTCCACTGACCACAGCAGGTCATAGGGCCAAGCCCAGACTCAGGGGGTGGAGAAGCAGACTCCACCCCCCAAGGGGAGAAGAGTCAAGTCATAGTCCAAGGGAGATGCCACAGAAACGGGAAGAGTGCGCGGCTATTTTAGCTATCTACTCGAGTCTTTCTTTTTTTTAAATTTCCAAGTAGTAGAAATTTAAAAATTCATCTTATTATTATTTATTTATTGTCTTATTGCATTATAATTTTCTTGGGGGCAGGGATTTATTAAGCTTTCTTTGTGGCTGGATACACGATCCATCTATGAGAATATTCCGTGGAAGTGAGGACCGTATTTTTAACCTCTTTCTTTAGCGCACAGCGGTTTCTCTTGTTGGTGGATGATTTGAATCCACATCCTTTCCGTCTTTGCTGAGTTTTTTGGTTCTGTTTCAGCATTTCCCGAAGCGTGGGCCACATGTGCCGGCTGGTTTAGGAAATGGCTGTGGACTGCTCGCAGACATCGCCTGAAGCCACGCTGAAGTACGTGGCGGTGCGGGGATTCTCTTTCCATTCTCCTTCATCCTTCCGATCGGAAATGGGGAAGCCTCCACGCCAGTCCACCTCTCACACCGTTCTAGAACTTGCCGATCCTCGCTTTTAGCACAGAGCAAGCCACGACACAGGCGGGTGCTCTGGGGAGGACCGGGTCCACCTGGAATTTACCATGAGTTTACATAATCGGATCTATGTACATGTCGCTCCTTATTCATGTCAAGGGATAGCAGTTTTCCAATTATAGGAGGGATACGGAGTCTCTTCTAAATAAAAACGTGAGTTGATTTAAAGAAAAAGATTAATGTTAGAATGGGTGATGCAGAAGGGGTGGACATCTGTCCAGGTGATTAGGTACATTTCCTGAAAACAGGTTTCTTCTGTTTCAAAGACCTGTCCTTAACCATATGTAACACGTTCTGGTCCAGTTATCACCAGCCATTCAGATTGCGTGTAGTAATCAGTTATTCACTCAACAAGCACGCACTGAAGGTCCCCTGTGTGCACTGCCATCCCTCTGGGGTACAGCAGTGATCCAGGGAGGCAAGTCCTGACCTACGGAGCTCACCGATAAGGGGGGACAGACTGTAAATATGTGCAAAAAACCCCAAATATGGTCATTTCAGACAAGGCAGTTGCCACCAGGGACAGTGACTGGGAGGGCTGATTTAATCTCGTGTGGTCCACGAAAGCATCCTTGCACCAGAGCTGAGAGCCAGATAATGAGAAGTGCCAGCCACTCGAGGTCTAGCAGGGGTGCGTGCAAAGGCCCAGGGGCAGGACAGAAAGAAGGTCAGAGAGGCTGGCGGGGAAGTTGTGAATGGGGGAGACAGATGAGTTGTAAGATATTTCTTCTGGATGATCCTTCAGATCTCAGACTCAGCCATCATTCCATCTATTGGACATTTAAAACTCATTTTTAAAATTAGTTGGTTCACATGCTTTAATGGCATCTCTTCAAGAAACATCCTTTTTATTTCTTGGTAAGAGTTTCCATCTGAGTCTCTACCACACGCTGGTGGGGTCTTCCTGCCCCAGGCAGCTGAGGCCCCTTGGAAAGTTGTCATTTTTCTTTGCTGGCTCATGACTCTGTCTCCCCTCAGCCCCCATCTGCTCAGGCTGAACAGTGGAGGGTGACAGGGGGCCGGGGAGGGCCCAGAAGCACCTGCTAGAGGGCAGGAGATGCAGGAGGGTAGAAGGGAAGGGGGCAACCGTCCCCTCTCTGCAGACTCCAGGGAGAGAGACGTTCAGAGAGCAGCCCTCTGCCAGTTCCCAGGGCCGGAAAAAATTCATCCTCTTATGTGGTCCCCTCCTGGACCTCAGGGCTTAGAAGGGACTGTTTGCCATCCAGAACATCCATCAAGGATTTGCATTGGCCCTTGATGCTGGAGTTCTCTTGGGGCACAGGGAAATCCTGGATTCTTCCTGAAGCCTCTGATACAAGCAAGCCCTGTTCTCCACCACTGGTCCCTGCTCCCCTCCCAACACCAAGGAGGCAGAATGCCCAGCTGGCCTGCCCGCCCTGGGTGTCCTGTGGTCCCAGGAAGCAAGCATGGGCTGCAAAGAGAGCTGGGTGTGTGCTTTACCCCATCTTTCTTGCCTCTCTGGCAGCACCTGCTCCCATTGTCTCCTGCTGCACAACCAACAACCAGCTCCCCCAAGACTTCATGGCACAAGACAGCAACCACTACGTTGGGCCAACCCTTCTGTTGTAAGGAACTTGGACAGGACCCAACAGGATGGCTTGTCTGTCTCTGTTCCATGATATCTGAAGCCTCAGCTTAGAAGACAAGTGGCTGGGCGCTGGAATCATCCAGAGGCTTCTTTACATGTCTGGCCCCTGGGCTGGGATGATCTGAACTCCAGACCCAGCAAGGACTGCTGCTAGACAGGAGGGACACATGGCTCTTCGCGCAGCTTGGTCTTCCTCCCAATATGGCGGCCTCAGGCAGCTGGGCTTCTGACACGGTGGCTCAGGGCTGCGAGCACGAGGGGCCCAGTGAACAAGGTGCTGAATCGCCCTCCGTGACCCAGCCTCAGAAGGCACAGTGACACTTCCCCTGGTGGGAGCAGTCAGAAGCCCGCCCAGTCTGAACGGGAGGGGACACAGACTCCCACCTCTCCGTGGAAGGAGAGTTAATGAAGTCGTGGCCAGTTTTGAAACCTCCCTGGAACCTCATCTATCATTTTATCCAAGAGTCTCGGCATTTGCACAGAGAGGGGGCACACGCCAGCAGGTCCGTGTGGAGACGGCGCTCTGGGGGTTGGTTCCCGTCTGCCCAGAGTCTCTGCTGTTTTCATCCTTTCTGTGTACTCATAGGGTGTTACCCAAGCACAGAGCGTCATGCTGGTCCCCAGCAAGGGAGGTAATTTTGGGTGAGACACGGGTGGCATTAAATCACATAGACTCTCACAGTGAGAAAGCTGCTCTCTCTCAGCCATTTTCACTAAGAGGAGAAAGTTTCTGTTTGCTGATACCAAATCCTTCACACATTTCTAACACTTGCAAATCCCCCTTTTCTTAAAAAAGAGGGTGAGCCCCAGGCTCAGAGCTTTTGGCGGGCTAACGCGTCTTGTGAGAATGTCTCGGCATCAATTTGTGTTTATTTTCTTGGTTCACCTTCCACGTGTGGCAAGCGACAATGTTCGTCCATTGAGCCGGTGCTGTGTAGTTTTAAAGCAAAATGGTTCAAGTAACAAAGGCATGGGTGGAAACAAAAATATCAGGTCATAGAAGTCCAGAGGGTGTGTGGGTGTGGTTAAAATCATGAGGGCAGAGCCCAGAGTCCAGGATGAAACAGCGCCCCCTGGAGTTGTGTGGTGGCAGCTCTGGTGACACCTGAACGTCCGAGGTTTTGGACGTACTGCCTCAGCTCTCTCAACCCTCCTGACAACCCGGGACATGGGGTTGTGACTGTGACTTCCATCCTGCCGTTGAAGGAACAGGACTCAGCGGGGTTCAGTCTCATTGCTCAGAACCCACAGCTAGTGGGGGCAGCCACAGGAGTCTGCCGGCCTCCCAAACCCCAGGCTCCCCCGCAGCTGTACTGTCTCCCCTGCTGCTGGCCTAGAGACCCCCGAGCCGGAGAGCCCAGGGCTGACGACACAGAGGGACATCTCAGGACCAACGTTGGGGAGATACAGAGATGGCAACTGCCGGGGCCAGTCCAGAGGGAAAGGCGTGGGCCGTGGGGTCTGGGGTCCAGAGGGACCACCCCTGACTGCTGACCCAGCCACTGGGCCCCAAGATGACCCCATAGGTGCAAGTCCTAAAGCTCCTCGGGTCATCTGGTCAACCCCACCCATGTGTGTTTGTGTGTGTGTGTGTAGGGGGAGCAGAGGTCAGAGCAACCCCAGGGAAGAAAGGGGGACTAAGGCTGATGTGGCTGCCCGTCTGGGTTTGGGGCACCCCACGAGGATGGCACTGCCAGCCCCGGCCAGGCCAGGCACCGGAAGTGTGGAAGGCAACCTAAAGTGTGAGACGCCCAAAGGTGTGGGGCCCAGGGTTCAAGGGCACCACCGGTAAGGTCCACCTGCCCCAGGTGTACCTCCACAGGCCTCCTGGGTGGGGCTGGGCAGGATGGAGTGAAATCGGCTGATGACAGGAAATGTGTATGTTACTTTGGATGTGACCTCCAGGAAAGGAGTCCCCAAGGCATCTTGGTCTCTGCTAACGAGCGTCAAGGACTAACCCACACGGGGGACAAGACCAGGAGGAAGCAGCAGTGGTCCGTCTCCGCCCTGTCCCAGGGGACACCCTCCATACTGTCCGCATCAACACCAAACCCACTTCCCCTTTAAATGCAAGAGATCGGGGAGAAAGACAGACCAGGAAATAAGTGAGCCATCTGCTATTTTAAAAAATAAGGGCCCCCTTTTTTAATACCGTAAATAAAAATTAACTCAAAATGGATCAAAGACTTAAAATGTAAGACTTAAATATATAAAACTCTTGGAAGAAAATTATGGCAAAATCCTCACGACATTGGTCTTGGCAATGATTTCTTGGCTATGATACCAAAGACACAGACGAAAAAAGAAAAAATATGCAAATTAGACTTCATGAAAGTTTTGTGCGTCAAAAGACACTATCAACAGAGTGAAAAGGTAACCCACAAAATGGGAAAAAATATTTGCAAATCGTATATCTGATAAATGATTAATATCCAGAATATATAGAGAATTCCTACAACTCAACAATAAATAACCTGATTAAAGAATGACAAAAACTTGAATAGACATTTCTCCAAAGAAGACGTACAAATGGCCAATAAGCACGTCAAAAGATGTTCAACATCACAAATCATTAGGGAAACGCAAATCAAAACTACAATGAGATACCACCTCACACCCATTAGGGTGGCTACTGTCAAAAAAACAGAAAATAACACGTGTTGGTGAGCATGTAGAGAAGCTGGAACCCTTGTGCACTGCTGGTGGGAATGTAAAATGGTGCAGCCACTGTGGAAAACAGTATCATGGTTTCTCAAATGATTAAAAATAGAATTACCTTATGATCTAGAAATTCCACCTCTGGGTGTATGCACAAAAGAACTGAAAGCAAATCTTGAAGAGATATTTGCACACGCATGTTCACAGCAGCATTATTCACAACAGCTAAAATGTGAAAACAATCCAAGTGTCCATTGACGGATGAATGGATACACAAAATGTGGTCTATCTGTACAATGGAATATTATTCAGCTTTAAAAAGGAAGGAAATTCTGACAAATCCTACAACACGGATGAACCTTGAGGACATTATGCTGAGCGAACTAAGCCAGACACAAAAGGACAAATACTGTGTGATTCCACTTGTGAGATATTTAGAGTCATCAAATTCATGGAGACAGACAGTAGAACGGTGGGTACCAGGGGCTGAGGAGGAGGATGGGGGGTTAGTGTTTAATGGGGACAGAGTTTCAGTTTGGGAAGATGGAGAACTTCTCCAGATGGATGGTGGTGATGGTCGCACAACAATGTGAATGTACTTAATGCCACTGAGCTGTGCACTTAGAAATGGTTAAATGATAAATTTTATCGTTATGTTATGTGTTGTTTACCATATACACAGATAAAGGGCCATGGGGCAGGTAGCCGAGTGGGGAAGCTGGTTGTGGGCACCACTCAACGAGCTGCCGTCGACACCAGGAAGTTCCCCTGGTAGCCCCTGTGTGCTCGTGCACCAGCAGAGACTGGCTCCTGGTCCCCCGCTGAGCAGGGGCCGGCCTGTGGACTTGACCCGGGGGAGAACACGCGCACTGAGCTCACACCTACGATGACCCCGGGAAAGGCTCCCCCGCGTCCCTGGGCGGGGCACCTGGGAGGTCCCCAGGGTGGTGCTGGGTCCTGGGGTTATTTGGATGTTGAGCCCCCCCCAGGGCCCGCCCCCGCCCTCAAAGATCCTAGTCCAGGGGGGGAGACGGAAACCAGGCCCAGAACTAATAATTACGTAATTCGGTAATCGATTAACAGCTGCGGGATGGTTAGGAGGATGTGCCAGGCGTGGTGGATGCTGGTGGTCCCCACCCAGACCTCTTTCCCAGGATGGTGCCTTCATCCCCCGGGGGCTAATGGCTTATAGCCCCTCTGCTCCCTGCCTTTCTGGGAAGGAGCCACCTTGCCTGAATATGCCTGGGAGGGGCCATGTCCCCTGGGGCAGCCTGCAGGCAGTGACTGGCTGATAAAGGGTACAAAAGCGGGGACCCCAGGCTTTCGGGGAGACGGTTCTAGTGTACCACTCAGGCTCAGAGCACCTGTGGGGTCAGGCCCGGCCAGACCGCCTGTGATCACGCCCGTGTCCCTCTTTCCTGGTCCTGTCCTGCTTGCCTCATTTCTTTACAGGTTTCTCCTGAGAGCTGCTCCCTGAATAAACCCCTTGCTCAGGAATCCCCGTCTCGGGTTTGGCTTCTGGAGAAGCTGACCTAAGACCCCAGGGAGCATGTGATGGGAAAGGCGGCTTGGTTTGGGGTGGGCGATGGCCAGGGAAGGCTCTGGAGAATGACAACTCCTGTGTAAGCGCCTCCTGTGTGCCAGGCCTTTTTCCTTACAAACACCTGACAGCGGTTAACGTCTTTAGTCCTTACGGCAAACGACCTTTGAGTTGTGACTTTAATAAGGAATCAGAGTTAACTGATGTTCTGGGTTGATGACTGCCCCCCACATTCATGTCCACCCAGCACCCGTGAATGTGACCTCATTTGAAATAGGGTCTTTGCAGATGGAATTAGTTAGGACACGGTCATACTGGCTCAGGCTGGGCCCTAATCCAATGACTGATGTTCCTCTAAGAAGAGGGAAATTTGGACAGAGATGCAGAGGAGAAGCCTGTGTGAAGTCAGAGGCAGAGGCTGGAGGGATCGGCCACAGCTCAGGGACTCCTGGAGCCCCCAGAAGCTGGACAAGGCAGGACAATCCTCCCTTAGAGCCTTCAGACACCTTGATTTCAGACTTCTGGCCTCCAGACTGCGAGACAATAAAGTTCTGTTGTTTTTAGCCGCCTGGTTTGTGGTCATTTGCTAGGGCTGCCCCAGGACACTGACACACCCGCTTAAAGAGCTTGGGGCTGGGGGAAGAGCCTTCCAGGCAGGGAGGCAGTACGTGCAAAAGCCCTGTGGCTGAGTAGATGGTGCCTTTGGGCCCTGAGGGAACGCCAGTGTGACAGGCGCGGGGGAGAGCACCGGGCGTGGTGTGGGGGGGATGCAGTGGGGGGGCACGGGTGACAGCAAGCCGGGCCTCTGCGGCAGATTCAAGACGGCTACAAGTTCTGTTTTCTCCCCCTGGAATCTGGGCTGGCCTGGGTAGTTTGTGCGACCGATGGCAGAAGTGATGTTCTGGAACTTTCCAAGCTAGGCCATAAGAAGCCTTGGGCCCCTGGGAGCACTGTCTCTGGGAGCCCTGAGTTGCCATATAGGAACTACGACCCCGCTGCCCCAGATAAGCCCATCCAACGGCTGAGTCCTTCAACGCCCTGAAAAACAGAGGAGTCACCCGCCAGGTCCTGCCGCAATTCCTGACCCATGACATGGGGAGGTTTTAATAAAACGGTTAAGTCTCTAGTTTGGAGACAGCGTGTGATGCAGCAGTGAGCGAGGAGAGCCGCCTCGTAGGCCGGGCTGAGGGCTAGGATCTTGACCCTAATTGTAGCTGAGGCTGCAGGAAGATTTTCAGCAGGGGAGGCAGGACCCCACATGTGCATTGAGAAGACCCCCAGAAAAGGGCTATCGGGGCAGGTGGAAGTGGGAGGCCAGCTGAGAGGCTGCTGCAGCCACCTGGGCCCACGGGGTGGTGACCCCACAAAGGTCGCTGCAGCCCCTAAGGGGAGAGGGTCTGAGGCTTGGGAGGGGAATGGCGACATTGTCCTGCCACGGGTCCCTGGGTCTCCTGTGGCGCTGGGTTCCTTGCAGTACCTGGCTCTTCCAGCGCAGGCCTAGGTCCGCTCCCCAACAGAGGACACGGCCCAGTGTGGGCACCCCCTCTCTCCCCACTTTTTTTTTTTTAAGAAGCATTTCAGATTTGAATTATAAATCAAGAACAATTACAATTTATTAGCATTGAAGAGAGACCCCGAGCTCAGGAGCGCTTCTGCAGACCAGACACGAGCGAACCAGGACGGGAGGTGGCATTCCTGGAGGGACCCCAAACGCCACCTTCAGCAATGAGGCAAGTCAGCGAGGGCCCCTTGGCGGGACCCAGCCCTCAAAGACCCACCACACCCAGATGCAGGCGCTCGCTCTGCATGACAGTGACTCCCAGCACCCGGCCAGCAAATCGTCCCATCAGCGTGAGGATAAACAGATTGGGACGTTAAGACGATAATGAAGTCTCTTAGAAGAATAAAGATAACAATAGCCACTAGTTCTTGTTTGCCGGGCCAAGCACTTCACACGCATCATCTCCTCGATCCTCACCCCAGGCCCGCGAGGCGGGGACCCTGAGGAGCTGGGGGCACAGAGAAGTCACCCGGCTTGTCCAAGGTCACACAGCTAGGAGGCAGGAGGCCCGCGCACTTGGTCGCTAAAGAGGGCAGAGGTGAGAAAGCAGAGTGGAGGAGTTGTGCCCTCGGTGGTGGGCAGGTTTTGAGACACGCAAGCAGTGTGTCATAATAGAGGAGGGAGGACTCCTCTATTATGAATTTGACTTCGCGGCATCTCTGCTGCTGTCATGCCAACCCTAACCAACACCCCGTCCAGCCCCAATCCCCGCAATCCTTTCCTAACAGACTCCTGAGCTCCCAATCATCTATTCTCAGCCAGCCCAGCCACGTCCTTTCTCTGCTCAGTCCTCAGGGTTTTGAGACGGCCCCACGATCCGCCCTCTCTAACCTCGCCTCCTCCGGGCCCCATCCTACAACTCTGGCTGCACTGGCCTCCTCAAGGCTCCTTCAATGCACCAGGCCTGCTTGCAGCTCAGTGCCTTTGCATTGGCTGTTCTCTCTGCCGGAAATGCTTTTCCCTGCATGCTTCCTCCCTCAGCACCTTCAAGTCTTTGCTCCAGTGTCACCTTCCCAGTGAGGCCTCTCTCTCTCTCTAGCGTCAGCACCATCCATCCTGCCAGACGTTTTACACTCCTCATGTACTGTCATCTTCCTCATGGTGATGAGGGCCCCATCTGGGCGGGGTCTTCGTTTTCCTCACTTGGGTGTCCCGAGCTCTCGGAACTGTGCCTGGCACATAGTAGGCACACAGCAATATGTCTTAGGTGAATGAGTGGCTTTTCAGTCCCCTTTGGACCCATCATCCGTCTACACTGGAGGCTGGAAGGCCAAGTGGGGCCTGAGTCCAGCTGAGGGATTTTGCCAGCAGCGGGCAGGTTTTTACCCAAAAGCTGATGAGGCCTTCCGAGTTTGGCCAAGACAGAGCTGGACAGAGACCTTCTGGGGACCACAGGGAACAGCAGAAGAAAAGGCCAAGGCTGGAGACCAGTCAAGGCTTCCCTCCCCGCCGCACTCCCCTCCAGTGAATGTGAATAACACCCATCTTCATCTCTCTAGGGCTGCAGGAACGGAGCACCACAAACTGGTGGCTTAAAACCACAGGAATTTATTGTCTCTCAGTCCTGGAGCCCACAAGTCTGAGATCAAGGTGTTGGCAGGTGGGGTCCTGGTGAGGCTGTGCCAGGCCCCTCCCCCCGCTGCTGGGGGTCTGCAGGGGGCTCTTCGTTTGGCTCCTAGCTGCATCCCCCCAATCCTTCCCAGGGCCTTCTCCTTCTGTCTGCTGCTTTACATGACTTGTTCTTATGAGGACCCTGTCATATAGGATTATGGCCCACCCTCACGACCTCATTTTAACTCAATTACCTCTGTGAAGATCCTATTTCCAAATACTGTCACACTCTAGGTACTGGGAGTTAGGTCTCCAACATATCGTTTTGGGGGGCACACAGTTTAACCCATAACACTACCCAGATTTTTCTTTGTCATCCCTAGATCTTGGGCGTCCACAGAGGGAAGGAGACTGATCTCTTGGAGAGCAAATAGGTACAGGCGAGGACCCTGCAGCCCTTATTGCCTTTTTGTCAAGTGACTGGACATATTTTGTGGGGGGAGGGGAAACCCAGATTCTAGGCACGGTAGGTCAGCGCTTAACTTTTTTTATTGCAATCCACACTCATAAACACATCCTATATCACATCCTAGCAAGGATTAGTTATATATATCATATTTATAATGTTCACAAAGCAACCTGTACTCTTACTGTGATTGACACACTCTGGAATTTTCTATCCTATATGATTTTTATTCCCTTTCCTTTTTATAAAAGGCTAGTTGGAGTTCACGATATTGATTTCAAGACTCATTGGTGGCGTCTACTCAAGACTTTGAAAATATGCTTGAGTCAATCTTCTGATGACCAGCTCTGGGTGCTCCACTCCCCACCCCCAGGAAAGTGCAAATTGCTTCAGACCTCGCCAGGCCAAGGCGAGGGGCACAGGGCTTTGGTTCGTTCCATGTGGGAATGGCGTGAATTAGCCCCATCATGAGAATAAACTGCAACATTCAGTCATCAGGAAACTTTGTGACACTTACACCCCCCGAGGCTCCTGTCTTCAAGGCCACATTTGTGTGGACACAGCTGGCTAAGATTCGTCTCCCCCACCCCCACCCCCAGCCATGCGAAGCTCAAGACCTCAAATAGACACTGGAAGACGGGGAGGGATTCGTGTCTCGGCATTTCAAGGCAGGTTTTAATCGTTTTCAATACCTTTCCCAATTATTCACATCAAGGTCCATGGGGTCCCATACATGATCCACGTTTTCCATTTATTTGGCATCTCAATGTGCACAGCACATACATCAAATATGGGTCGGCACCTGTATAAAACTACAGACGGATTCTGAACACAGTGGTAGATACAGAAACCTCAAATCCCCATCACAGCAATAGAAACGCTTTACAGTATTCCGAAGGTCCAGTTACGTTTCTATCCGCTCCACACGTGATCAGCTGAATATATACAAGTGGTTGAGGATGACCGAATTCTGCACTTAAGACGTCTTAATTCCTGACAATTTGATTGGGCTCTGAGACAAGATGTGGTGCAATCGTTTAAGGCAGCTAAGATGATCATGGTTTGTTACTATGTAAATACATTAAATACAGAATATCCACAAATTCCAAGCCCCCATCCCTGCCCCGGGGGCACTCAGCATGGAGATATTTGAGTATCACTTTTCCTCAATATTCTTGGGGTCTAGGGCACGGTTTAAAATAAAATTTAAAAAACATTTTTCTTCCACTGCATGAACAGCAGTTTAAGGTGTATGGTCCAGTCTTAAGGCTTCTCCAGTGGCTTCTTTTTCCAACCCTCGGTTTAAGAATAGTATTTTAAGTAGATGATTTGCATTCGAACAAAGAGTTTTAAAAAGGAATGTGAAAGACAAAAACTCCAATCAGATTTTCCAGTCTTGCTGTCTGTAGCCTCCCATAAAGTTAATTCGGGAGACAGTTCAGAAACATCCTAGGAGAGTATTAAAGTCTTGAAGAAACATTTAGAGCATTTCTGGTAGCGAGCTAAGGTCATTTTGTATAAACTCTAAAAAGTCATTCATTAAAATTAATGCTTGCCATCACCTCGGAACTTTTTTTAAACATCACCGACCCTGCCTCTTCCATCGTTGCTTCAATGACAGGGGTTACATTTGTAAAATATATAAAGAAAAATATAAGGTTACTTGGTGACCATATAGTGCATGCTAACAGCTGTTTGCAAATATTTTCACCATGATTATCCTTACTAAAAGTAAATCACGGGGGTAAAGATAGCTCAAACGTGACAAGGTCCGAATGGGACGCACCGAGGCTATCTGCAGTCCTTTCTGGCTACATATGGAAAAAAAGCCAGTCGGGACTCCTGGGCCAGTCTGCACTTTCTGCAGATTTCACCAGATGAGTGGTTTAAGGGCTTTCGAGGTAGATGTTAAATCCACTTAATCAGAGAATGCAGCGGAGAGAAGCATCTTCCTCCACGCAAACACTGCATTAAGTGTTTTCGTACAATTACAAGGACATTTCACCTAAAATTAATAGCTAGTTCTAGCCCGAATCTTCCCAAGCACAAGGAAGCATGTTTTTAAAAACATATATATTCTATTACTTAGCAGCTGTATCTGCTCTCACAAATTGTATTTCATCATTGGGGTTTAGGTTGTGGTTGCAAATACACCCATCTTGTCCATTTCCAGCCTTCCGGGGGGATATCGATTCCTTTCCGTCCAATTTACAAAATTGCTTCGTTTTTGCCTTTTCCCCAATGGCCACAGAGAAGCATGGGCTGTGGCTGATCCCAAAAAGGAAAACAGGAGTTTATAAAATTGTCCAAGGATCTCCCCCATCTGGTAGATGGAGGAAGATTGACTACAGGAAAGTTCAAAGGTCGGTCTTGGCAGATCTAAAAACAGAGAGGCAGCAGGGGACTGGCAGTGCACTTTCTGTCCCCGAAGTAAACCGATATGTCCTGATTCATAGCAACGGGGCACAAAGAGTGGGGCAGAGGAGGGTGCGAGGAGAGGGGCTGAGACTGGGAGCTTCCTTGGCTGGCTTCTGAAGCCCTAGGAAGGTCTTTCCAGCCACAGGGATACTCACCCCCAAACTACAGGGGACGGTGCAAAGCTGGGTTGATATCAGAGTCTGATGTGACCAGTTTTAAAACACAGAATAGCAGCACACTGTGACAACATCTGACACATTCCATAAATCCAGTGGAAGCATCTCCACTGTTTTCCCAGAAAAGTCAGGGTTGTTTTTTTCTTTTTTTTCCCCAGAAAAATACAAAACACACCCAGAGAACCATAAATAATTTGGTGGCAATATATACACATTTAAATAATTAATTTAAATATCTTACACCTACTCTGCCATTCAACTGTCCATCCAAAGAAAGTGCCCCCAGGTGGTCCTTGGCACTCCCCTCTGGCGGCCTCCTGAGGCTGAGGCAGAGTTCTGGGGTCACAGTCTGGGGAGGAAGTGGGTCACCTTCATGGTGGGTGACACTCGGTTCCCCTTCTTGGGCTTCCCGTTCTTGCTGAGGGCGATGAACATGCCGGGGTGCCTGTGGCACTCGTAGGAGTTGTAGTTGTTGGGGAGCAGAGTCTCTCTGAACTTGCACTCGTCGGTGAAGAAAGGCTGGGGGGAAGGAGGAGCAGCGTTAGGTTGGGCCACCTCCTGGCCAAGGGACCCTGGGGGCTCCTTTCTGTCCCAGCCGCCCCCCTTTGGCTGAGAAGTCTCTCCTGGGAAGTTGGGGTACCCAAACCCTCACACAGTCAGGCTACAGCAGCTGATGCTCCAGCCACCTGCCCAGCACCTGCAGCCACTGTGTCCACCCTGAAGACTGCAGTCCTGCCCGCAGGGCCGGCCCCAGAGGCTACAGACAAGGGTTCCCAGTGGCACCCTTTGACCGACACGCAGGGATGGCGGAACGCTCACTGTTCCTGTCTTGGAACAGCGCCCCCTTCTCCGGGCTGGCCCCGGGGCCTCCGGCGGGGTGGGGGCAGTGCCAATCCTGGGACCCCTCCGCAGTTCCACGATCCACGGGTAGGCGAGGGGCGCTGCCCGCGCTCGCCAGCTGGGGGTTCGGCCCGGCGGTGCTGTACTCACCGAGCCGTACAGCTTGCCCTTGCTGCTCATGGCCACGAAGAACCGACTGGCCACGCCGAAGATGCTCACCACGCCCCGCTCCACCGGCGAAAGCTCCAGCAAGCCTGGGGGCGGGGCGAGCGTCATTCCCGGGCAAGGGACCTTTGGCCCGCACCGCCCGTCCCGGACCCCCTCGTCGGCCTGCGAACCTCCAGGACCCATTTCTGGGGTGGGGGTGGGTGTAAAGGGCCCGGGATATCGGCCGCAGGCTGCACCCAAAGGGCCCCCGGAGCCCAGCGACCTCGGGCGCGGACTCTCTCGCCGCCTGTCCCGGACCCGCGGCGGCCGCGCCCGGTCCCGGACAGCAGGAGCGAGGCGACTTCGGCGGCCACCTGGGCGTGCGTCCCGGGACCCCGCGGGCGCCGGTGGCTGCGCCGTGCGCCCTGTGCCCACGGGCGAAGGCGCTGGAATTCGGCGCCAGGAGCCTGGGCTTCCGAAGGCGGAGAGGCGGGACTCGGCCGCCGGGGTGGCAAAGCCGGTCCCTGCGGCGACTCCCGGAACCTGGAGTGTTTGCGTCCCTGCGCCAGGGGGACCGGAACCCGAGACCGCCCGGTTCCCAGAGCCCGCGAGCAGGTGCCAGCCCCGGACCTTCGTGCGCGAGTTGGAAGGAGCGGCCGCCGCCCCGGCCCCCCGGCCCTTCCCGCCCGGCCCGCCGCACTCACTGTCGCTCGTGTCCGCGTGCACGCCACCGATGCGGCCGTCGGGGAGCACCTGGAGGTGGAAGCCGATGCCCACGTTGCAGTAGAGCCGCCGCAGCCGCTTGATGCCCAGCAGGTAGTCGCCGGCGCCGCTCTGGACGGCCGCCTCCTTGGGCTGCGCGGCCACGGGCAGGCGAGCCAGCGAGCGCGCCACCAGGCTCTCCCAGCGGCGCTCCAGCTCGGCCTCCAGCGTGCCGTTGGGTGCGGTGGGCGCGGCGGCGCCCCCTCGGCCGGCCCAGGGCGCCAGCAGGGCCAGCAGGACCGCCGGGAGCAGCGCCGCCGCGGCCGCCCCGGGCCCCGCCATCCCCGCCCTCGGGCCGTGCGTCCGTCAGTCGGTCCGTGCGCCCGGGAAGCCGGGGGGCCGAGCTGCGCCTGTGGCGGCCCGCGGGAGCGCACGGCCTGGGGTGGGCAGGGAGTGCGCGGCCGACGGAGGAGCGGGAAGCGAGCGACGGGGCCCCCAGGCGCGGGGAGCTACCCGGGCTGCATGGAGCGGCGGGCAGCGGCCGAAGGACGCACAGCCCGGGCTGGGACCCTGCGGAGCGGTGCGCGCCTCCCTGCGCGCTGGGCCGGCCCGGGGCCAGGCCGCTATATATAGCCGGGCGCCCCCTCCTACTCCCGCGGGGGGCCGTTCGCGTTCGCCTGGGCGCCCGGGGCGCTGTGGCGCTCGCGGCTGGTCGCAGGCCGCCTGCCAATCAGGGCTGGGGGAGGGGTGGCGGCCGGGGACGAGCGCTGCGAGTGCCACCTGGAGGGTCCCCAGTCCCCACCCCTGGCTTCGCCCGGCCCACGGACCTGTTTGTCCCGCCCCTCGCATCTCCTCCACTCCTGCTTTCCAGCCAGAGTTTTCCCTCGTGCTTCGTCCCTCCGCGTCCCGTATCTGTGTGTCCTCTTAGCCTCTGTTCCAGGGCGGCACCCTCAGCACTCTCAGCTCCCAGCAGCCACTCTTTGCGCTTTGCCCCTCAGGGACTCCCAGGAACCTGGTTCCTTGGCGGGGATCATGCGGTCCCACCTGGGAATGAGGGGTGGGTAGAGGCAGTAAGCAACACCAGCCCCTGGGGGAGGAAGAAGACCCCAGCCGCTGCAGGCCGGGGAGAGGCAAGCCCTGGGTTGGGCCCCCTGCGCTCTGGGTGATTCAGGGATGGAGTTCTGTATCCCAGGTGGTGGCTTCGCCTGAGCAGGTGCCTCCAGGAAGGCACTGCTAAGGGAAGGCAGGAGGTGAGGAGTGGGGCTGCACCCAGGGGAGGCCACAGCCCTGCACCCCATCTACACCCACCTCCATGCAAGGACAGGTGGTAGGGCGCAGGGGACATTCACTGTCCCCATCCCCTTTGATTCCGAAGCAGGAATGTTCAAGTGCCATAGCCAGAGCCCCCAACCTAGCAGGGACCCTGGCAGGCCTCTGGAAGACTCCCCTCCCCCACCTGCTGTCCCCACACCCCACTGTGCCCATTATGGCCTGATGGGGGCAGGACTCACCAGAGGCCCGGAGAGATGCTGGCTCACCTAGGTGTGAAAATGTCTGTTCTGGGGCTGGCCCTGTGGCTTAGCGGTTAAGTGTGTGCGCTCCGCTACTGGCGGCCGGGGTTCGGATCCTGGGCACAGACCGACGCACTGCTTCTCCCGCCATGCTCAGGCCGCATCCCACATACACCAACTAGAAGGATGTGCAACTGTGACATACAACTATCTACTGGGGCTTTGGCTTTGGGGAAAAAAAGTAGGAGGATTGGCAATAGATGTTAGCTCAGGGCTGATCTTCCTCACAAAAAAAAATATAAATAAATAAATAAAAAGATTTATAAGAAAATGCCTGTTCTCTGTGGTACCTGAGGAACCTTGCTGCCACCTCCCAGCAGATCCCACCCAGCCACAGCTGCAGGGGGGCTTGGGGCCCACCCCACCTCCTGCTGTCACCAGCACCTGTGACCAGAGACATCCTTGGGCTATTTCAGCCTCCCCCACCTCCCACCACATTCCTGCCTGAGGAGCCCTTGGACCCGACCTCTGGACCCTGCTGGGACTCATTCACACCATTGGAGGGGACCCAGGAGGTTTGAGGTCTCTGTCCTGAGGCCCAGAAAGAGGGGGCAGTCAGGGGTCAGTCAGTGGCCTCGGTAGGACCAGAACCCGGTGTCCAGACACCTCCATGAGGCTCTTTGCTCTCTCTGGGCCTGCAGCCTGCCCAAGCAGTGCCCACCTAGGCCAGGAGCTCCTGGGCTGCCAGGCTGCTGGCTCAGGGCTGTCAGCTCACAGCTGCAAGGTTTGGATCTGGTGCCAAGAAGACACTTCTGGCCAGGGCACAGGAGACCTAGAACCTGTCCCTCGCTCTCTGTGTGGCCTTGGCAAACCCTTTCCATCTCTGGGTCTCTGACTCCCCTTTTGCAGAATAGCGTGGAAGGTGGGCTCCCCTCCCACAGGGGCACCTCCTCCGGGAGGTGGGACCCAGGCCCTCTGATGTCATCCCCAAACGCCGGTCAAAGTGGCCCCTCTCTTCCCAGGACCCCCACAGGGAGCTCCCTTCCTGTCTCCCCTGTTTGATGGCAAGTTTGGGGAAGGACCCTGGTGCTGGTCCATCCCCCAGAACTCCTGGCCCACCCACACACAGTAGGCGCTCTTCGTGGGTGCACTGACAGCCGGCAGGGGTCTTGGGAGCTGGGAATTCTGAGTCTCACTCACCTGAGGCTGGTTCCACTTTGACTCACCTCTGCGGGCCTGGGCCTCCTTGGCTGTGCAGTGGAGCCAGCAGAAGCACAGTGAGGGCTAATCCAGCCATCGCAGGCAAAGGATGCGACACAAAGCTCTTAGTGCTTCTGAACCCCTTTCCGTGGCCCCCTTCCGGCCCCTTATCTTCCACACGCTCCCCTTTGGCCACTGTGCTCCAGCCACGCTGGTCTTCTTTCCATGTCTCCAACCTTCTCACTGGAAGACGATGACTGCTCCCCAGCAGGTCTCCCCTCTGATATCTGCCGCTCAGAGACCATCCACGTGTACTCCTCTGTCACCAAGGCAGCCTCCTCAGACCCATCCCTCTGGTCGTAGCCTCTTCGAAGCCCTTATGGCAGCTTCTCCGTTACCTGCTGACCCTTCCCTCCGTTGGACCAGCACCTCCATGGGGCCAGCTCAGGTGCGTCTTGTTCCCAGCAGCATCCTCTGTGCCTTCAACCACGCCTGGTGCACAGTGGGTGCTCACGAGGTGTTTGTGAGGAGGTGGCTGCCTGGCTAAGTGTGGCCCGGAGCTCCTCCGCCCGCAGACCCTCCAGTTCAAGGTGCAGGGCCCCACCCCCGCCGTGCCCGGGGCGGACAGAAGGTGCCCGCCGAGCCCTCGGGATCGAGCCGCCAGCTCCCCCACGGGAAGCTCCACACTCGTGGTCGTGGTTGTTCCTTTCATTAGAAAGGAATGGTTGGACCAAGGTGACTAATTTTTCCAGATTCAGCCCCCTTGAGGACTTGAAATAGGGCTTGCTGCTCCCTGGGCAGCACAGTCTACCAAGAACCGGGGGACAGGAAGCCTGTGGGGCCAAGTGGAGGAGGCTCTGAGCTCTGCAGTCGCCCGTTTCCAGTTCAAATCCAGGCTCCGTCCTCTTAGCCGCATACCTTTAGGCTATTTCACTTCTGAGCATGCTCAGTTTCTCCGTCTGTAAAATGGGCATAAAACACTACTTTCAGGGGTTGATGCCAACCTTAACCAGACAGTGCAGGCTGTAGGAAAAGACTGAACCTGGCCACCCCTTCAGACTGCAGGCCCCTTGGCGGGTGGTTGAGACAGGGCCTGGCTAACTGTACATGCTCAGAATTTGTGAAATAACAAGTCATGTTTTTATCCTGTAGGAGGCTCCACCTACATCATCAGTTGGTGACGGGAGGGGTGTGATGGGAGGGGTGACATGTGCGCGGTGAGGAACAAAGGCTCAGAACTGAAACCGGCCAGCCCCGGGGCCATCAACCTTCCTAACCGTGACCTTTTCTAACCTACAAGAAACATGGCGGTGTCGTATCTTCAGGAGAGGGTTTCTTTTCCCATGAAGGAGTGACAGGGCTTCTCAGAACAACCAGCCCGGCTGTTAAGAACTTACTGGGCTTCATCATCATAATAATAAAAAAAAGTGCTGCATGAAAATTCAGTTCTAGTCCTCAGGGCGGAATGACGGAGCACAGCCCAGGGCAGGGCTCCCAGGCCGCAGAAACTTTGCAAATCCTCAGCCTTTCTTTCTGTTCAACTTCCCTTTCTCTCTCAGCCTCCGTAAGAAGACCCTCACAATAGTGGCTTTCTGCAAAAGTCAAGGAGACGGGCAGAGCCGCTGGTATGGAGGTGGTATAGGAGTGGAAACACCCCAGGAAACAATAACTTTTTCTTTAGAGCATCCAAAGAAAAGGGAAATTCAGTCAATTTTTTGTAGCTTTTTTTATTGTGGTCACATACACGTACCATGAAATTTGTCATTTATGTCTGTGTGCACAGTTCAGTGGCAGTAAGCACATTCACATTGTTGCGCAACCATCACCGCCGTCCATCTCCAGAACTTTTCCATCTTCCCGAAATGAAACTCTGTGCCCATTAAACACCAGTTCACCATTCTCCTTTCTGTCTCTGTGAATTTGATGACTCCAGGGACTTCATACAAGAGGAATCACACGGGATTTATTGTCTTGTGTCTGGCTTATTTCGCTTAACATAATGTCCTCAAGGTTCATCCATGTTGTAGCTATCACAGTTTCCTTCCTCTTTAAGGCTAATATTCCCCTGTTTGGATGCTCACGTTTTGTGCATCCATTCCTCCATCAATGGTCACCTGAGATGCCTCCACCTTTTGGCTGCTGTGAATATGCTGCTGTGAACATGGTGTGCAAATATCTCTTCGAGACCTGCTTTCAGTTGTTTTGGGGATAGACCCAGAGGAGGAACTGCTGGACCATATGCTAACTTTATGTTTAATTTTTTGAGGAACCTCCATACTGTTTTCCACAGTTTTGTTTTAAGTCACCTTGATCATGGGGCATCAAGGACGTGGGACAGCAGGTCGGTCTTGGCTCACAGAGGCGTCTTGGGTAGACAAAAGCTTGTGCAGAGGCGGCTCTGTGCCCACTTGGTCGTCCCTTCTCTTGTTCTTCTTCTGGCTTCTTTTTTACTGGGAAGTTGGACCCCCCGCCCCCGGGCCTGAGTGACAGGTGCAGGGTCAGTATTTACAACTGCAAATCAATAAGCAGTCCACCGTGCTGCTGCCCAGGCGGGCGGGTGTTTGTACACCTTAGATACTCAAGCCTGGGAGAATCCCAGAGAAACTGTGCCTCAGTTTCCTCACCTGTAAACTGAGGAATTGGAGTTCTCACCTCGAGGGCTTCCGGGAGAGTTAAATGAGATGACAGGAGTTGAGCACGAGAAGAACGGGCAGGTGTGATGACTTAGCGATGCACGTGGTCTCTGTCGATTTACAGGGGGTGCTGCCCCACCGGAGTGTGGGCTGGGGATCCAGGGGCCGGCGCATGGCCGAGCCCTGCCCTCACTCTTGGCGTGACCGTGGGCAGTCTGCCTAGCTTCTCAGTGTCCAGTATCTACCTTCCTGCGGTTGTGGAGAGAATCAGACGTGTCAAGCGCCTCCACGCTTGAAGGTGCGTTCTCCACGGCTGTGTATGCACCATCGGTGCCTCCCCAGATAAGCCAGGGCCGAGATGTTTATTCCGAGCTGTCGGGGAGCCAGGCGTGGTGTGGGCTTTGCATGCCTGATGCCTCTTCTCCTCACCCCGCCCCACCTTATCACCACCACTCGGAGGAAGAATTAACCGAAGCTCAGAGCCTTTGAGCGGCTCACTCAAGGTCACAGAGCTACCAAAGAGAGCCAGGACTCAAACCCTGGCCTTGGACACTGAAGCCCAGGTTCCTGACCGTGCCGCTCTCTGCCTCAGCTTCCCTTCTGCAAAACGGAGCTCGTGGTCCCAACATGGTCTGCCTCATGGGGACGTTGGGGATCTAACCGTGCAGGTGAAAGTCTTCTGTCAGCTCTGGGGTGGGGATCAAGCCCTACTCGGACATCACGACCCCAAAAGATCTGTTCCCTTGGAAAGTCATAGGATACACAGTCAAGGCCCCGGCCCTGCCAGTCCCTTTTGATATTTCAAACCAAAGACGGTCAGAGCCAGCAGGAACCCGCCGGGCTGTTGAACCTGACCCTCTTGTTTCACGGCAGTCAGCGGAAGGCCAGAGAAGGAAACGGTCACGCAGGGTGATCAGGAGGCCCAAACCTCTCGCTCAGGGACCTGTCCACTCTGGCGTTCTAGCCCGGGGGCTGCCTCCCTTGCCCGAGACGGACAGCCACTGACATCACTGAACTTACGTCTTGGGGAGGGAGGACCTCAAACCAGCAAACCAGCAGGCTCTGCAGACACATACAAAGGGTCAGCGGAGAGTCATGGGGTCGTGGGTGTGGGGACATGTCAGCCAACACCTACAGGACGAGAAGGAGCTGGCCAAGAGAAGGGTGGGTGCTCCAGGCGGAGGGGACAGTGCGGCAGAGGCCCAGAGGTGAAGACGCCTGGGTGTTCAAGAGGAGAGTGGAAGCCTATGTGGAGAGGTGGGCAGGCCCGTGGACCTGGGACGGGGTTTGGACCCCCTTCCACGGGGGGTTCAAGCCAGGTGGCCACTGGTCGTTGTTGACCCCACAGGGTGTGGCTCATGGGCATGTTGGACTGACCATCAGGAAGGCTGGGGTGGGAGGCATCAGAGGCCTGGTGGGGAGTGGCTCCCCGTGTCCCCCAGGCTCGGGGTCTCTGCAACCCTGACACTGAGGCCACTCTCCTCCCCGGCAACTCCAGGGGTCTGCTCGAGCAGCGGGCATGGGATTCAGCCAGTCTCAACACGATAAGATGGGAAATACCAGTGGGGGAGGGAGGCCCCCATCCTTCTCACTCCCAGCCCACAGGGCCCTCAGAGGAATCATTGTGGGGGTGGGTGGCGGTGGAAGACAGATCCTTTTAAAGTCAGCTCAGGCAATGGTGCCCCTCCCTCTCCCTCCCTCCCTCTCTCCTCCTCCCTCTCTCCTTCCCTCGCTCCCCAGGGCCCTGGAAGGACCCTCTGGGCCTAGGGAAGGTTCTGGACACCTTGCTGGGCTGTGTGTGGCGTCTGTGCCCCAGATGGGTCTCTTCTCTTTCCCTCGTTCCAGCAAAGCCAGGAAAAATCCAAACCCATCACCTGGCCCTACTCACCTGTCTTGCAGAGGAATAATCAATGGCAGGCCCCAAATCAAGGGGCAGTGACTTCCCAATGGCAGCTCAGGTGATGGGACGTGGCGGGGACTTGGAGCCAGACAAGCTAGGTCCAGATGCCAGCCCCTCCCCTGATGGGCTGTGTGGCCTTGGGCAAGCCACTCACCCTCTCTGAGCCACTGTTGATTTTTCTGTAAAGTTGGCCTATAATGGTGCCCACCTGGTAGGGTTTCTGGGAAGACTGAATGAAATGGGAGCTTCCTCATCAAATGGGAGACCCAACAAAAATGCAGGGGGGGGGGGTGGCCCTGCCTTCTCTGAGAAGGTGGGTTTCCGCAGCCAGACCTCAGCTTCTCGGGCTGAAATGGAGCAAGTCCTGAGCTGGTGGTTTAAGAACTGTCGTCTCTTCCCTGCTGGCCCACGGCCCATCTGGCCTTTGGGGGACGCTGGGTGTGAGGCTGCCAGTGGGAACGGGGCCTCTCTCGTTCTCCTGATTCCGTTCTGCTCCCTGGGAGAGGTGCAGCGGGGGGCCCAGATTCAGGGGGACCCTAGGAAAGGTGTCTGGAGTAGCACCCAGACAGGAGCATTTTGTTGAGGCTGGGCATTTTGTCACCGGGGTGGGGGGAGGTAGGCTCAAGCGGTTTTAGGGCAAAAACGAGCCTTCAGCTTTGGGGCCGATCCTTCCCTCGATCTTGTTCAGACAGAAGTCGGGTCCCCTCTGCTCCCGGGAAGTTCTGAACTTGGCGTTGTCACCTGCATAAGATGCTTCAGTCTGTCCAGAAACCACAGGCGTGCACCCCTGAAGGGCTGGGTAAGTCCACCCTTGCCCCAAATTTGGATTTAGATTGACCTTGGTCTGAAAAGTGTGGTTTTCTTGGGAGACACATGTGTTTCTTTGTCCCAGGGGACGGATCAGGTGCGAGGACTTCAGTGGGGAGGGAAGGCCAGGTGTCTCTTGCTTCATATACTCAGGCTGGGCAGCCCGCCCACAGTGGCTGCGCTCAGCCCAGGTTCCTTTCCTTCACAGGTGGCAGGTGTCCACCAGGGACCCCAGCTCCTTTTCTCTTCTGGCCCACCATCCTCAGTGTTGGCTTCATCCTCATGTGTGTGAATGAGCTGCTCCCTTGTACTTTTTCAGGTTGAAATCCAAAATTTGTCATAAATAGTTGCAAAAAAGATAATCTCTAGTGTATTTTAAATATTGACATTTCAAAATAAAATTCTTCCATTATGCTTTTAAATGTATCCAGTGGGTCTGAAAGCCATAACAATTTGATATCTGCCATCTTTTATTTTTTAAAAATATATGAACACGCTTTATTCCAGCAGCCAGAAATCATAAATCCTCACCCTTTTGTCTTTGAATTTATATTTCCCCCACCAATTTTACCCAAATTTAAGGAAATTTTAATCTTGAAAATCTTTTTGATCACCCTATCATACTTCTCTAAAACCAAAGTATTTCAATGAATTGAAATCTCTTTAAAATGAATTTCTTATGACTATTAACATTAAATGTTCTCGTTCTGGACTTTATTTTCATCACAATTATTAATACATAGTCGATCAAAATACTGTTAATATAATATCCAGTAATGGATGAGTAAAAATCACAAATAGAATTCCATTGGAAATTAATCTTTTAATTTGACGGGGACAGGGTTTCAGGGGTTTTTTCCTCAATTATTTTATATGATCATTATTACTTATTGCTGGAATAATATGGGATTTGGCCTCAATTTCCTTCTCATTTTCCATTTCTGTTGATGTAAAGCCCTATTCACAGAACAAGTAGAAGGAAGGGAAGTTTTGTTACGATGAGGCCATGCAGGGATATGAACATCTGCCAAAATATATGTTCAAAATCACATATGATTTATCATCACAAATGGTTGTCCCAGGGGCCGGCCCAGTGGCGCAGCGGTTAAGTGTGCACACTCCAGTTGGGCGGCCCCAGGTTCTCAGGTTCGGATCCCGGGCGCACACCAGTGCATCACTTGTCAAGCCATGCTGTGGCGGCGTCCCATATAAAGTGGAGGAAGATGGGCACAGATGTTAGCCCAGGGCCAATCTTCCTCAGCAAAAAAGAGGAGGATTAGCATCGGATGTTAGCTCAGGGCTGATCTTCCTCACTAAAAACAAAACAAAAAAAGGTTGTTCCTGCTGTCTGCTGACACCGCGACTAGATCCTTTTCACAGTGGTTGACAGCAGACTCAGGAGCCACCTGACTCGGCAAAGGATTTACCGTTGGTCATTGGAGTTGCACTTTCTCAGCTCCTGGAAAGTTTATCCCAAGGTCTTTTCACCAAGAAAGACCTGGGAAAGAACGATTAATGATGCCAAGTATTCTCTTACTTGGAGACACGTTGTTAAACCCGGTGTAATGGAGGGGAGGAGGGAAACTAGAAGTGTTGCTAATTTCAACACGCCTTGGCCAACACCGTGGGGGTAGGAAGCTTCTAATGTATCGTGTGTTTTACATGCATTTCTTTGCAAACCTGGGAGCCTCCGGACTCCATTCATCCAACACGCAGAAAACCTCCACCGTATACAGTATCATCAGCCGAGTCAGTCCCCGGAGCGAGGACCACGCGCGATGACAGTCAGAGGACACCAGACGGCGTTTTTGAGTTCAAACAAGCAAGTCCGTGTGCGTCTCTACAGCAAACTCCCTGCTCTGACTTCTAACTCGGAGAGGGAGTAGAGATGGACAAGCACGTCTGTAAGGGAGAGAAAAGGCCGGCCCTCTGCCCAGAGCTGGGTGCCAGCGGGCCTCAGGGCCGCCACCGTCCTTGCTTGCTGCCCCGCTCTCAGGAGAAACGCATCCTTGTCAACCGTGTGGGCTCTGGGAGACAGGGCGCTGGATGAAGGTGTCGCCTCTCGGGCCCTCCGCTCCCCGGCCGCTGCATGCCCCGCCGCCCACACGGTTTCTCCAGCCACCCCTGACGCTGGCAGGGCTGCTCCAGGTGCGGGGAGCTCGGCGAGCGTCACCTGGTGTCCACCCTGTCCCTTGGTCACCGCCCCGAGGCTTCGCGCAGGAGGAGAGCGCCCGTGAGGTCTGGGTGGGGGGCAGAGCTTGACTTCTCTTCTGCAAAGAGGGAGAAAGCCCGCTGCGAGCAGTGGTGGGAGAGGGAGCCCCCTGGGGTCTGGGGGACTTCTCAGGGAGGTCTGTCCTAGGACAGCACATCTGGCAGCGGGTCATCCATTCCTTCTGTTCACCAGGCCGGAGGGGCGGGGGTCTGGGTGCAGGGGTGACGCGGGGACGAGCAGAGAAGTTTGGAAAGGCGTGCCTTCCCCTTCCTGCCCAGTTAGCCGCTACTCACCTTTCAGACCTCAGCTCACCATTGACCTTTCAGGGAGGCCTTCCTGACCTCTCGGGTCCAACCTCCATCCAAGGGTGGCCGTAGGCAAGTCTGGCCCTGGCCTTAGAGGGAGAAAGGAAGCACCCTTAATCATGGCGCTGGGGCAAAGGTGCACACCTGGGCGGTTCTGTGCCGACGGGCACTCACCCACCACGCACTGGGGGTCCCGAGAGCGGCCTGGTCACTGGCTTGGGCTCAGCTGCCTCCCTGGCGGGGAGCCCAGGCTCCTGGGGAGGGCTCAGTGCCCTCCTTCCCCTGGGGACTGGCTCTGCCCTGGGCCGGCTGGGGTGCTGGTTATGAGACTGGAGTTTAAAGGGCCCTGTGAGAGTCACCCAGGGGACGAGGGGCTGAGTCCGGGCAGGATCCAGCAACAAGGGCCGGGGAGGGGGCTTGGGAAAGGTGGCATAGCCACAGGTAGGACTCATTGCTCCTGTCGTCCATCTGGGCCCTGATCTCGTTCCCCCCTCAACGACCTGAGAGGTGGGCAGGTAACCTGAGGCCCAGAGGTGATGTCCCGAGCTCTCGCTATGATGCTGAGCTGTGTCTTCCACGGGGTCTACAGTCAGCGTGGGCAAAACAACCCCTCAGTGAGTCATATATGTCCTGGAAAAATCCTTCCGGAAGCCAGCACCCACCAGAGCTGACCAGTGTCGGCCTTATTGGCCGTGGCCTACGTCCTACAAGGTCACCCCGGCTCGCCTTTAGCGCCCATGCTGGATGAAGAATCCTCTGTGCTGCGCACTAGTCTCCCACTTGCGGGAAGCGAGGGACGCCGATCCGAGCCCCTGACCGGAGGAACAAGGGATCCTCCCCCCTCCCGCCTCCTCCAGAACTCAGGGAGCAGCAGGAGAAATCAGCGGAGGAGGTAAATTATTATTTCCCTGCTCACCATGGTTATTATTACCGCTGCCATCGATGGTGGAGGCCACATTGGCTCACATGGTCCATTCTCGGGGGCTGTAAGGACGTCTGGCTCCATCCCTTACTCTGGCTGTGAGAGCTGGGCAGATTCTTACTCTCAGTCTTCCCATCTGTGAAATGGGTAAGAATGCGGAGGATGCTCGAGTGAACGCCTGAAGGAGCAGGCACTGTGTCAGAGGATGCTCTCCCAGCCAGTCCCACCTCTGACATCCCCCCTGGGGCCTTCCCACCCAGGCGAGACGGAGGGTGCAGGCCCTGTGAGGCCACCCGAAGGCCCTTCCTGGGCCTCCGTCTTTGCCGCCTGCTGGTTGACATCCCATCCGCCCGCCTGTAAGCTGGAGATGCGGCATCTAAGCCGGGGCAGACCCAGCCTGCTATTCTGGGGTTTTCTTTCAACTATTTTGGCAAAGACCAAATGGCAGCCTCCTTTAAAATAGATGCCCCCAGCCCAGAGGTCGTTCCCTGAGAACCAGGTCAGGCTGGGCCGGACTCCTTCCCAGCGGCTCCCCCACGTCGACTCCAGACCCCGGCATGCCTAGCTGCGACGAGGGCCCAACTGAAAGGCGACGGTGATCGCGGGGCAGAAACCAAAATAAAATCTGGCCGCCCCTCTAAGGTGCCTCCGGCGTCTCGTTTCGCAAACGCTCTGGCTTTCTTTGTGCAATCACAGGGGCCAGCTGCGGGAGGCGGCCAGAATGCCCCAGCAAATTAGGAGCAGCGACGGTCGGCCCAGCCAGCTCCAATTCGGGGTGCGTCTGGAGAGAGAAGTCTGCAGCTCAGAAATGTGTGTGGGAGAAACGCCCTGAGACTGGGAGCCCCCACCGCAGCAAGTTCCCGAAAAACAGCTCTGATACATGAGCCCCACCTCCCTTGATTTCCATGGCCGGACGAGCGGCACATTTGTTCACCTAAATCATTGTGGTCCTTTAATATTATGCATATCATGATTGAGAAAACTTAAAAAAAGAAACCAGAAAGGAATTCCAACCATAAAGCGATGCTGCTTCAAATTTTACTAAAGACTTCACGCCATATTCCAAAGATGTCACATTGCAAAATGGCTCAGGTCTGTGTCCTGCCACCTGGTGCCTGAGATGCTGGTCATCGACTGAACCTTGGTAGGATGGCCTCGCGGTGGTGTTGGGCCTGGAGCACAGGGAGTATTTTGCCTGCTTCAAAGCCCAGTAACTCATTCAACAAACGTTGGCTGCGCTTCTGTAGGTGCAGGCTTTGTTCCAGGCACGGGGGACGGGGCAGAGATGGAGCTACCATTCCAGGGGGAGAAGCAGACGCTGAGCAAGGAGGTACCCCCAGGGAGAGGATTCCGAAAGGGGAAGCAAAGATCCTATGGGGGGTATGATTGGGGAGGCCTGGTCTGGGGGTGCAGGGAGGTGTCCCCAAAGAAGTGGCGTCTGGTCGACCTGAAGCTCAGGTCAGGGTGGGGAGGTGACCCAGGCTGAGAGCATGGCGTGTGCAAGGCCTGGATGTGAGACATGGGGCCTCTGGCGAAAGGGCAGGCCGAGGGCTGGAGCCAGGAGGCTGTGGGGCTGGCAGGGCTTTGAAAAGGCTGGTGGGTGGGTTTGGATGGGGGTAGCTCCGTGTTAAAGGCAGGGCCCTCTGGCCGCCAGGTGGGGCAACGGTGTGAGGGCCAGCTCCTCACACAAGGCCCAGTGTGGGGCAGCGGAAAAGGCTTTACTTGCTCATCCTACATGAAACCAGACTCACCGTGCTTTCTGAACCTCTGAGGGCTGTCAGCCCTGCCTCTTCCCTGCAGTCCTGGGGCGGCCCCGGGTCTGGGTGGGCTGCCAGGACCCAAGGGTTCTGCCTGGGCCTGCTCAACCCAAGGGCCAGCATCCACCCCACGGTGCACTGGAGTAGCCGAAAGGTGGCGGTGTGGCTGCGGAGTCCCTCAAGAGGGACTCAGGACACACAGCGGGAGCTGGAGACCTGGGACGCCGTGGGTCACGGGGTCTCATGAGCCTGGGACACGGAAGAGAAGCGACTGGAGGATTGAAGCTAAGGATGGCTCCATCCTACACGTCTTTGTAAAAGCTTGCTGCCCCGGGGCAGGCCAGGGCCAGGTAGGAAGTGTTTGCAGCTTGTGAGCCACCCAGCCTCTGTCCCCACCGCTCAGCTCTGCCTGGCGTAGCTGGAGACCTGCCACAGGTAAGCGAACAGGGGTGGCCGCCCGCCTGGAAGACTCCACTTATTACGGAAACAGGCGGTGGGCCGGCCTCGGGCCCCGGCCTGCAGAGCCTGGCGGAGAGGATGGACGGGGGAGCCGTCCTGTGGCCACATTTCGCTGTTTGCACACCTCCAGCTTCACTTCTGCCTCTGCGTCCCCACAACCAAGGAAAAAAAAAAAACACCGTCTCAGCCCTGGAGAAACTTACAGAATCGGGGAACAATAATAACACGCACAACATCGTGATAAGAGTTCCCGTTAATTGAGCACGTACCACGGGCATTTTGCTTTATCCCGCGTAGAGCTCACAACAGCAGCTCTTGGAAGCAGAGGAGGAAACTGAGGCAGAGGGGTCCTGCATATGCAAACTGCGACGATGCGATGTGATTCCAGGAAACAATGTAGCCCAGCAAATTCTCCTCGAAACTGGGCGCGGTGCCATAAACATAACAGAAATCCTCTTCTGTGATGTAAATAAGCAAAGGCACGGCGGGATCCCAGGACCGAGGAGCCACAGCGAGTTAGCCCTGGTGGCTCTGGGCAAACCATTTTAAGATGCACACAAAGAAATCTGAGCTCAGAATCAGGGATGCTTGTGATTTTTTCCCTCCTCCGTCCTGGGGCCCCGCCCATCCCTAATTTGACGGCGTTACTTTTTACTAAGTCATCTTTCCAGTCTTTCCAAAGCAAAGTTTTCGCAGGTGCGCCAGCTCTCTCTCTGCGTTCGTGTTTCATCGGTGCGTCTTATAGCTCATTTAATTTCCCGGTTGCCCTTAGGAGGACACGGGGCCCGGGCAGCTTGGGAACAAAAGCAGCCGACTGTGGCTGCGAGGGGATGTGGGCATATTGATGGGAGGCCTCTGTGGAGCTCCACGCTGCTGATCACGTGCTGTGTGACCCTGGGCAAGTCGCTCACCGTCTCTGAGCCTCAGTCCCCTCCTACCCTCGCGGTGGGGATTGAACAAGAATGTGGGTGAGGAGGGAGAGAGCCCTGGGGAAGGCCGGATGGTGGTCTGAGCTCTATTCCCTGGGCTCTTTGTGGAGCAGTGTGAGTGTTTGCTGGTGACAGGGTCCTGCGTGGAGCACAGAGGAGGGCCTTCCCCTTCAGCACAGACACACATGCTCCCGGCCAGGGCGACAAGGGCTTCTCGCCGTCCTCGGTCACACCCGGGCCCCCTGACTGTGTAACTCTGCTTCCCAGGACCCGGGCTCTGCAGAGGATGGCCGGCAAGTCAGCCCCGGGATGTTTGGTTTCTCACGAGCCATTGTGGTCCCCGGGGGCAGGGGATGTGGCCACGCCAGAAGCAGTGACCGTGGCACTCAGAAGGGGCCCGACCTCCGTCCATCTTGATCACCCAGGCCAGGAATGCGGCAGCAGAAAGGCCGCAGGAGATGGAGGCCCCGATAGGTCCCCCGGGGAGGGGCCGCTTCCTCTGGCCGAGGGCGCGGGTCACGGTGAGTGGGCCCGCCACAATGCGGGAGGGGCGGGCCGGGGGCTGGAGCCCTGGCGGGGGCTCCTGAGAGGCGCTGGGAGGCAATCTGATCTGGTTGCTGTCTCTTTAACCCTCCATGGCTCCCCACGCTGCGTGGAAAATGTCCGATGGCCTTGGCTGGGCCTCCAGACCTGTCTCCTTGCACAGCGCCCAGTGATAGGATGACCGGCCACGCTCGCTGGCCTCCATCCCGGAAAGCCCAGCCCACCTTCTCTATGAGGCTGACCCGCCACTTCAAAGGCGGCTCATCTTCGGAAAACTGCCCGACCCCCAGGCTGCATTAGAAGCCCCTCCCTGGCCCCACGGTCCAGCACGGTCCCCTCCATGGGCGCCCTTACCCCAAGGGGTGACACTGCTGGCTCCGTGGTCCGCTTCTCCCATGACACCCGAGCTCCTACGTGCAGGGCCTGTCCAGCACAGCCAAGGCCTCCATAAATATTTATTTGCTGAATGAACAGACCAACAAATGAATCATCCTGCAAACACAAGTTTTGTTTTCACATGATAAAGATACCCTGCCGTTTTCCCACATAATTTGTGGTCTTTGTAAACTCCCTGACTTCTGTAGAAAGGATGGATATACCAGAGTTTATTTAACCACTCTGCTCTGTTTCTAACATTAGGTGGTTTCTGAGGGTTTTTTCTCTTTTCTATTATAAACAATGCTGTGATGAACATCTCTGTGCATAAACATATTTTTCTGCATTTGGGATGCGACCTTCAGTAGCAGAATCTCTGGATTCAGGCCAAGAATTTGGGGTTCTACATTTCCGGTCCTCGAAGCACCAGTTTCTGCCGATGGCAGTATCTCGGAGGCCGTCCATTTAACCACACCCTCAGCAGCATCGGGCAAGTCGGGGTTTTTGTTTTTGTTTTTTTCCTGCTGGTCTTTGCTGATTAATTTGACAGGCAAGCAATGATACTTGACTTTCATCTTATTTGTTAAGAAACATTTAAGTTTCTATTAGTTTTAGATTTATAAAGAAGTTCAGAGACGGTACGGAGAGCCCCTGTATATCTCACACGGTACGATTAACTCACTCACGTCCCTGCTTTAAGTCCATTCCTTCAGTTTTTCCCTAATGGCCTTCTTCTGTCGCAGGGTCCCGTCCAGCCCATGTCACACTCGGTCTTCACGTCTCCTTAGGCTCCTCTGGGCCGTGACATTTCTCAGACCTGCCTTGCTCTGATGACCTTGATGGTTTTGAGGTCATTCTTGGTTTCTATTCACGCGTCTTCCCCCACCGCCAGGGCTGACTCCTGCTCTGAATTGCTTTGCTGGGGCATCTTCCCCTCGACTCCCCTTTGTCTCTTGGGGTCTTGATAGCTTTCCTGAAATCCGAGTGACCAGAGACTGTGAGCATGGACCCTTTCCTGTCACGACCGACTCACTCATTCGGTGACATCTGCTTTCATTGTCACTTGGGGCTGTCACTTCGTGATGATCAAGATGGGAGCTGGGGGGTCAGTGGGCAAAGCCGTGCTGATACTCATATTCCTCAGCTCCTCGGGAGATCGGGGAGGGCTTGACAGGGAGGGGGGTCTCTGGAGGGGGTGCAGGTGCAAGATGGTACAGGCAGCTCTTTGGCAGCAGAGGGGCCTCTTTCCCAGAGCAGACCAAGAGCAACGTCCCCCGGCAAGCCCAGAGGGGCCTCGGCCCCTGCCCTCAGAGCTGCGGCCCCAGACGCAGTGCTGACCACACTCAGAGCAAAATGCAGAGTCCCCGGCACAGCCCTGCACCAGCGGCCCTGCCCGCCTCCCCACCACCTGTGCCCCCTGCCAGGGCTCCGGGCAGCCTCTCGGCTGGCCTGGCTGCTTGGGGCCTGGGCCAAGACTCTCCCCACCCCAGGGCCTTTGCACTCGTTGGCCACCCTCATTGCACGGTGGCTCCTTCTCGTCACTCAGGTCTCAGCTTGGATGTCACCTCCCCAGACAGATCTTCTCGGCCAAAGTGTCACCTGTTCTCCACATCACTCTCTAGCTCACTCTGAGGCTGGCTTTATGAACTGGGAAGTGTCACACCGTCTGAAGGTGGCTGTTGGCCACTCAGATATCATATGGGGGCCTCCGCAGAGCAGGCTGCACCTCCCGGGAGCAGGACCGGCCCGCCTTCCTCTCTCCACCAGGGTGAGTGCCAGGCTGGCACTCAGGGCAGGTGAGCGAGTATCTGAGAAAGGAGCGAGAGGCAGGGCGGGCGGGGAGGGTGGACGGCACCAGCAGGGCCTCCCCACCGTCAACGAGACAGCACCCTCTGCTGCTGGAGGCGGCCACGGAGCCCGGCCACCACACAGCAGGGGGAGACGCTGCGGTGGGGGCACAGTGAGGAGAGCCCAGCGCTAGACAGTGGCGAGTTTGCCCCCATGACCAGGGTCGCCTCCTCCTTGACCAGGACTGGACTCCAGCCTCGGCCCCTCAGCAGCATCTCCCCCAGGAGCCCAGACTCTCAGGTGGCCAGCTCCCCAGGAGTCCATCCGGCCCCCTCATGGACATCACAGCCAGGGCTGGAGCCAATGACCCTGTGGTCAGCCTGCCCTGGAGACCCAAACACCTTCCCTCCACGTGTCTCGCCTTGCCCGGTTTACAAGGTTCTCCCTGAGGGGCGGGGCAGGGATGGGCACCCCCATTTTACAGAGAGAAACAGGCCCAGAGGGGCAAAGCAACGGTCTCATCCACGCAGTGGTGACTGAGAGGTGGAGCCAGCTTTGAACTCAGGCCTGTCTGACTGCTGGGCCCGTGCTCTCGCCCTTAACACCCAGTGCTGTGTGACCTTGGGCAGATGGCTTCACCTCTCTGAACTGTTTCCTCACTGGCAAGACGGGGATGATAACAACAGCACATACCCCCCAGGATAATCACGAGGCCTGAGCGAGAGAGCGTGTGCCTGGGGCTCAGGGAGCCCAGCATCTCACCACTGTCAGCCGCAGCCAGTAGGACTAGAACCCCGGTCCTGGTCCCGTGCCCTCCCCGCTCCACGCCCAGCCCAGCCCCTCCTGGATCACGGTGGGGTTATTTTCACGGGGAGGAGGGCTGCCTGGTTCCTTCCGCCAGGGAGAAGCTAGTCGACTGGAACCAAAGCCCAGTGCAGGCCCCCGGCCACGCACCCAGGACGACTGCCCCCCACCCCCAGGGCCGTCCAGAGGTCAGAGCCCGCGTGGCCTGTGCCTGCCATGACGGCACCACTTCGGGAGATGCTGGGAGCCCCAGGCCCCAGGGGAGCCAGGCGAGAGGCTGGACCCACCGCCTGTCCCCCGTAGGAGGGGATGGACACTGCAACTTCCCACACCACGGCTGGGTCAGCTCTGCAGAGTGCCGCCGGGGTCCCTGCCTCTGGGGCCCCTCAGGGCCGGGGGGGTCCCTCCCCACTCCCTTGGGGTGGTGTTCTCAGGAAGTTGCTGGCCCAGCTGGCCGCCCTCTACATGGCCCCACCCCTGGGGAGGGTGGGAGTGGCCGGCGGGGGACCAGCCCCTGCCCAGGGAGGGGCCTCTGACAACAGCCGCTCAGCGTCCTGTTGGAAGAGCCTCTGAGCGTCCCTGGCTGGGAAGCTGTCCTGGCCGGGCTGGCGGTGGGACCGGCAGGGCCCCGACCTCCAGCAGGTGGCCCGCAGGCCGGGGGGCGGTAAATCCGAATGCCGCTCTTGCAGCAGTGAGGACATCCAGCGGGCCGGGCGTTCTCCTCCCGCGTCCCTGACATTTGAGGAAGCCGCCAGGGAAGGAAGGCCTTGGGGGTCCCGGCGGCACGCAGGCGGAGGAGGAATCACGGTGCCCACTCTAAGGAGGCAGGGACCCCCATATCCTTTCTCTCTTTTCCCCTTGGTAGTGAAACCCTGAGTTTTGCCTGGCGTATCACTGCCTGGAGTAAGCATGCATTTCTCAGCCTCCCCTGCAGCTCAGAGCAGCCATGTGACTGAAGTCTGGCCAATGGGAGGTAAGCAACACTAGTGGGTGTGGCTTCTGAGAGACGTCCTGTGAGGGTGGGGACATGCCTGTCTCCTTTGCTGCTGTTGGGTGGAATGTGGATGGGATAGCTGGAGCCCGAGCAGCCGTGGGGTGTCCCCTTAAATCAGGGGTTCCTACCGCCGGCGCGTCACCTGGAGGCGGGTTAACACGTGGATCGCTGGGGCTCTCCCCCCGGGGTTCCAATGGGGGTTCCAAGCTGGGTGACCTTGGGCAGGTCGCCTCCCTTCTCTGAGCCCTGGCTCCTCGTCCATCCCGTGGGGAGAGTTAGGACCCAGCTCCGATCGCTGAGGTGGCCATCAATCAAAGCAACCTGGGGCCAGCCGGGCAAGCGGCCAGTGCGCGCTTCCCTCCTCCCCCACGCCCCTCCTCGCTATGACGTCATCACCATGTTGTACAGATAAACCCGTTCTCCGCAGGGGGGGCAGGTCTGCCGCCCGGCTCCCGTCCAGGCGGCAAGAGTGGGCGCCTGCTGCATACCCTGCCCGGGACCCAGACCCCCGCCTGCTCCTGCTGCGCCCCGGCCCTTGTGCCTGGGAGGGGCCCTCCGTGCGTCATCCTATGGGGGCCCGCAGAGGTGGTCAGGCCCGGTCCCGTCCCCCCAGGCTTAGTCCGTCCTGCACTGATGGCCGACTGCTCCCGGCTGCCTGACCCGGGGTGACCCAGCAGGGCTGCCAGCACGTCACCGGCAGAGGCACCGCCGTCGCCCACCGGGGCTTGTCCCTGAGGCCGCTGCCATCTGCTGGTGGGCCGCGGTACTGCCGGCAGGGGCGCCCGCCCAGACCGCTTGGGACCACCCGGCCCCACCTCCTCCTGTCCGCCACTTGTCCCCAAAGCGTGGGGAGGGCCCGGCCAGTCCCACTCTCACAGGAAGACCTGCAGGTGTGGCTGTGCCATCACATTGTTGAGCTATAATCTGCATACCAGACGGTTCACCCATTTAAGGCGTACAGTTCAGCGGGTTCGTGTTCACAGCACAGTGGGGCCGTCACCGCATCAGTGTCAGAACAGCCTCATCGCCCCAGAAAGAAACCCGGTACCTGCCATCAGTCTCCCCATTTCCCCCACTCCCCCCAGCCCCGGGCGACCATCAGTCTACTTCATGTCTCCGTGGATTTTCCAGTTCTGGACATTTCATATAAACGGAACTGTAAATGTGTGGCCTTTTGTGTCTGGCTTCCTTCCCTTAGCGTCATACTGCCAGGCTCCATCCATGTGGTATGCACCAGCACATTATTCCTTTTTATGGCCAAATAATACTCCATTCTGTGGAGAGAGCACGTGTTGTTTACCCATTTGTCAGTTGATGGACACCTGGGTTACTTCCACTCTTTGGCTGTTGTGAATAGAGCTGCCACGAACATTCGTGTGCAGGCTTTTGAGTGGACATATGGAGTGGAGTTGGGTCACATATAACTCTATGTGGAACGTTTTAAAGATCTGCCAAACTGTTTTCCCAAGTGGCTGCACCGTTGTGCCCACTCGCTGATGAACCGCCCGTCCTGGGTACCATGCAGGGCGGTGGTACAAGTGTCAGAGCCCGAGAGACCTCAGACCAGCCCTGACATGCCCCTCTCTGGCTGTGTGACCTTACGGAAACTGCCTAACCTCTCTGAACCTCAGTTCTCTCGTCTGCAAAAGGAAGGACAGAATGCAACAGACACTGTCGGCGTTCCGTCCATATCCCCTTGGCCCTCACTCTCCCATGCACAGGGGCCCCGGGGCTCCAATCACGAGCCCCCGGTTTCTTGGCCTGAGGGGAGTGGGCCAGAAGTTAGGGGATGACTGTCTCTGGGCAGCCCCCCACCAGACAGCCTTGAGTTGGCAGGTGGATAGGGCAGGTGCCTCATCCCTCAGGTGAGTGATTAGGGGACCAGCAGTGAGGGTACAATTAACTGGATAATTACAGATTGTGTTGGGTTCTGTGAAGGAAAATAACAAGGGCCTGTGGGAAAAAATGAGAAAGGAACTTGATTTTGGACAGGGCTGTGACAGAAGTTCCCTAGGGGGGGTGACACCCTGAGAGGTGGAGATGAGAAGGAGTCAGGTGAAGAGTAGAGGGAAGAATATTCCCCAGGCAGCATGTGCTAAGGCCCTGTGGCAGGGAAGAGTTTGGGAGGGACAGAGCAGTGGGGCTGGAGTGAGGAAAGGAGACAGGGCAAGGGACAGAGGAAGGAGGGGGCAGGGAGTGGCTGGAAAAGCATTCTAGTGAGGGGTCAACTCCTGAAAACCCCACTAAGGCTGCATGCTTGGGGGTTCAGTCTGCTCTCACGAGACGAGAATCTGAATTTTCGCGTAGCCTTGCTCTTGCACGGTGAGGGTTCACGGAGGGAGGAGGGCAGAGAGGACAGAAAAAGGAACTCAGCCCTAAGAATCAAATGTGTGGGACAGGTCTCCCCCACAGCCCCCTCCCCTCACATATTCAACCAGCACCCCTGGGGGCCCAGGGAGGGCCAGGGACGGGGGCTCCGGGTTGGCCCCATCCTCCTTGGCGAGCCCGGGAGGTCCGCTTCACTCAATCCGGGCCGCGTGGTCTGGCGAGGGGCTCTCTGAGGCTGGGGGCATGGTGCGCGAGGGGCAGGCTCCAGAGCCCGCCGGGCGGGGATCCCGAGTCCATCTGCCCAGCTTTGCCATCTTGCCCGTGTTCCGGATCCGTTCTGGGTGTCGGTTCCTCCCCGAGCAGGTGCAGACAGTCGCCCCTGCCTCCCAGGGGGTTCGGGGACCCGAGTCACTAGATGGGTGAGCTTGGAGAACACGTGATGAGCCTGAGATGGTCTGCTACTGAGTCAGGGTCAGCCAAGGGGACTTCTCAATCTTCCTGACCACGACTGTCTCCGACCCATGCCAGAGCCGGGTGGTGACACCGCAGCTGACATAGAGCCCTGCTGATTGCGGATCCCCATGGGAGCCCATTAGACAGATGGGGAAACCGAGGCTGGAGAGAGGCAGAGGCCGACCCTGGGCCCTCACACCCAATTGCATCTGAATCTTTCCCCACCCAGAAGCCCCTCTCCCCGAGGCCCGACCCGAGGTGAGGACACGCGGCCCGGCCGGGCGCTCAAGCACAAGTGTGGGCCCCCCTGGTATTCCAGCTATGGCAGCCTGAGAGGGGACGGGGTCAGCTCCCGGGGCTATATCTGGCGTGGCCCGGAATGTGGCCCCGCCAAGGTCGCCCTCCAATGGGTGGCCGCTAATTATAGACCCGCTTGGTCACCTTTCAGAGTCCCTCAAACCCCAGGAGGTGGGAGACCTCTGAACCCACCCAGGGGCTCAAAGGCCCGCTCGGAGCAGCTGAGGCCCCGTCACCCCGGGCCGTCCTGCCTTCCCCATCAGAGGCCGAGATGGACCAGGGGGCCACCCAGGGCTGGAGCTCCGGGGCAGGGCAGCGGGTCCTTGGTCTGCTGGCTTCACACGGACAGGGCCGCCTTTTTCTGGGGGCGGGCGGGGGTGGGCCAGGCCTGGGCAGGCAGAGGGCCACAGCCTCCAAGGCTACCTGGCCGCCTCTCCCATCAGCTCCCATCAGGCCAGGTGACCGGCTGGCCACGCCCTAAAGAGTCTTTTATTTTCTGTTTATTCAGCCCTGTTCATTGAGCGCCTTCGACACTCCCAACTGTCTCCCTTTGGAGGCGAAGGTGCTAAGAGGAACAACCCGACTCCCACAGTCAAGGCGGGGCCGCCTTTTTGGATGCTCTTTTACCATTTCATCCATTGTTAAGTTACAATTTTGTGGCATGAAGCACATTCACAATCTTGTGTAACCATCACCACCATCCATCTCCAGAACTCTTCACCTTCCCAAACGGAAACTCTGTCCCCATTAAACACCAACTCCCCATCTCCCTCTCCCACCCCGTGGCACCCACCATCCTACTTTCTGTCTATGAATCTGATGACTCTCAGTCCTCATATAAGAGAGATCACACAGGATTTGTCCTTTTGTGTCTGGCTTATTTCACTCAGCATCATGCCCTCAAGTTTCATCTGTGTTGTAGCATGTGCCGAATTTCCCTCTTTTTCATGACTGAGTAATATTCCATCATGTGGATACACCACGTTTGTCTATCTGTTCATCCATCCATGGACGCTTGGGCTGTTTCCACCTCTGATTGTGGTGAGTAACACTGCTGTGAACGTGGCTGTGCACACACCTGTTGGGGTCCCTGCTTTTACATCTTTTAGACATAGACTCAGAGCAGAATTGCCGGGTCGTATGCTTATTCTGAGTTAAACTTTGGAGGAACCGCCATCCTGTTTTCCACAGCGGCTGCCACATTTTACATTCTCACGTCTGCAGGTTCTTGACCCAAAGCCCAGAGATTCTCCCCTGCCCCACCCCGTCCCCCTCTCCTCCTCCCCCTCCCTCTCCCCCCTGGCTGGGCAGGTAGGGGTGACGGCAAATGCAGGGGAGGGAGGGAGGGAGGCTGTCGTCACTGGAGCTTCTGGGACGTCCTGTCGTGGCCCCGGTGGCATCTTCTCATGGAGGCACAGTGCCTGGCCTCCAGCCTTTGCCCGGTCCAGGCCAAATAGTGAAGAGTGCCGGCTTCACAGGGCTCCACTCCCACCCCGACTTCCTTTTCCAGGGGACCCTACCTGCTGCAGTCCCTCCCCCGGGAGGGCTCTTCAGGGACCTGCACGTTCCTTGAAGGAGAGAAGCCAGCGATGAAAGCAGGACCCGAGTGTGGGCTCCGAGGGTCTGCGGCCTCCTTAGTGTCCCTCAGACCGCAGCCTTCAGCTGTGGCGGGCTGTGCAGTGTGCGGAGATGGGTGTGGACAGGGGCGCCCCTGGGGTGCCAGGACAGCATGGCACCCAGGGCAGAACTCCGCCAGCTTCAGTGTCCTGCAAACGTGCACACTGGACAGAGGGAAGCCAGGGGGCAGGGGCTCTGAGGCAGGGGGAGCCTCCTGGGGGCCAGGTGTCCGCAGGTCGGGAGGCAGAGGGGAGCAGGGCAGCGGCAGCGCCACCTTCCCCGTGACCCCGACTTGGGTACCGGAGCCCTGGTGCCTCGCAGGCCCTCACCCCGCGGCCCGCAGCAGACACCACGTGGGCGTCCAGGACCCAACTACCCTCGAGCTGGGTGCCTCCAGGCAGGTCACCGCTCCTCCTAAGCCTAGCTGTCCCGTCTGGGAGGTGAGCGCGACTGTGACACTTGCCACCTAGGCAAGCCCCCCCAAAGTGCCCTCATGTGCAAGCCGTCACCCCCATGACCCTGGCCACAGCAGCTCTGACTGGCTAGGGGACCAGGCTGGGTTCCACTACATTTACTTAGCGCTTTTAAACAGACACTAAGTGCTTTTTCCCTTTTGGGTTCATTTTCATTGCTTACAAAACAAAATGCTGATTTGGGGGAGTGTCTGGGGTTCAAAAGGAGCGTGGGTTGGGACGCTTGTGCAGGCCTCTCTTTGGAATCTTCCACGGCCCTGTCCTCAGCACCCCAAGACCCCCCAAGGCCTGTGTTAGATGGGCCCGGTGTTGGCATCTCGGTGCACCCTATGCAGCCAGTGCCCCCATGCCGCCAGTGCCCCCCGAACGCCTCCAGCGGAGGCCACTCCTTCAGCCTGGGGACCCACTCCCTTCCCCTCATCAACAGGAGCAGGGCCCCTCTCCTTTCGGGGGCCACTCGAATGGCCAGGCAGCCAGGCCCCTTGTCCTCTATGTGACTCAGCTCAGGCTGCTGTAGCAAAGACCCACAGACGGGGCAGCTTAAACAACAGACATTTATTCTCTCCCTGTCCTGCAGGCTAGACGCCCGAGATCCAGGGGTCGGCAGAGTGGGCTCCTCTGAGGGCTGGGAGGGAGAGTCTTTCCAGGTCCCCCCCGCCCCCCAGCTTCTGGGGGTTTGCTGGATCTTTGCCGTTCCCCGGTGTGTAGAAGCATCGCTGTCTCTGCCTCCGTCTCCACACGGCGTTCTGCCTGTGCGAGTCTGCGTCCAAGCTTCCCCTTCTCACGAGGACACGGCCACACCGGATCAGGGCCCTACGTCATGACCTCATCTTAACTAAGTACATCTGCAACAACCCTATTTCCAAAGAAAGCCACACGCTGAGGTACTGGGGGTTAGGACACCAACACGTGAACTTTGGGAACGAGTTGACCCATAACTCCCTCCTAACCTGGGCCCGGAATGAGGCTGCCTGGCCCGCAGGGAGGGTGGGGTCTGACCAGGCACAGCCTGTCAGCCGCAGAAAACGCACGTTCTCTTGTCTAACCTTTAAATATTAACCGAGAGCCCCCAGCATCTCCCTCCGCCTCCTTTAGGGGCCGTCTGTTGATCAGGGAGCGTCGAGTGCTGGGGAGGATGCGACCCCGCTGCACCCCTCTACCCACACCAGCCGAGCCTCAGTTTCCTCGTCTGCAAGATGGGAGGGATGGTGGCACTTGCTCCGTCTCATTCCAGACAAAAGACAAAACCCCAGGGGAAAGCCCAGCGTGAGCAGCTGCTCCTGATTGTCTCCGTGAATGTTCGCTCCTGCAGGGGGAAGACTACTGGGAACCTGACTCGCCGAGGGGGCTGGTGGGGGCAGGGCGAGGTCATCACGTCCTGCGCCGGGCAGCTCTTTGCCAGGATCCTCGCAGGCTGTTGCACAGATGTCAGCGCTGAGCCGGCCTCCTCCCGTGGTTGGCTGGTGCGGGCTGACCCCAGCAGGGCAGGGAGCAGAGCGCCTCGGTCCGCTGTGGGCACAGGCCGGGCCACACCCCTCACCTGGGAGGGCTGCCCCTGTGGGGTCCGGGAAGAGTGAGAGCGCTGCCCGTGCCCTTCGGTTCTCACCTGCCCCAGGTGACCCCGTCTCTGCCATTGTTGGGGGAGCAGGTGCGTGGGGGGGGCAGGGAAGGCACCTGTTCCAAGATGGAGCTTGGACACCTACTGGCGGTGGACCTGGCAATTCATGTCACCCCTCTGAGCCGAGCTTTCTTAGGCAAAGCCAGGAACGCTCAAGGCGCTGGTGGCAGGTGGAAGGAATAACGGACTCCGGAGAGAGCCGTATCCGGCCACAGCACAGGTGCTCAAGACCATCCACGCGGAAGCACACGGCTGCATGATGGAGGAAGTTTTCTTGGAGTTCTAAATGAAGTAAATCTCTTTCTTTCTCTCTCTCTACACGTGTGTGCACACACATATGCACAATACCTTCAGACACAACCAGGAACACACACACACAGATGCATGCATGCGTGTACACACACAGATGCACGCACACGTGTACACACACAGATGCATGCACACATACACACACAGATGCATGCACACATACACACACAGATGCATGCACACGTGTACACACACAGATGCATGCACACATACACACACAGATGCATGCACGTGTGCACACAAACACAGCCACATGCTGACACCCACAAGAACTCACTTGCACACACACACGCACACACAAGCATTAGCCTACTTTTTCCATCCACACCAACCATCTATTGTTTTCAAAAAATACTTTCAAAACCAGGGCATTAAATGCATATTTAGCCTAATTTCTCAGAATACAATCTCACATCTTAAAATCACGATTTGGAACAGACGCTGCTGTAGTCACAAGCAGATCCGTTCAAAAAAAAATCCGTGAAAACCGCCAGTGTCTCTTCGTGTTGTGTTATCATCTACTCAGTGACACAGTAGAATAAAATACTTTAATGTCTCGATTACACAGACCCCACGTGGCCCACAGCCACACAGCACGGCGACTCCTCAGTGGCTGGGCCCCCGCGTTTCAGCTGGGCCCCCGAGTTTCAGCTGGCTTTCCCTGTGGGCGAGGGGGGCTCCTGGCCAACGCAAACCCACAAGGGTCTTCATTGAAAGCAGCCCTCCCTCTGAGCCCCCCTCGTTCTGATGTGACCCTTGTTTGGGAGGATCAGGAGAGGTTGGGAACGTGTTTCGCTGGCCCTCGAAACAGGAGCCAGCCCAGAAGCAGCAAAGAGGGGTGCGGAGGGGGGGAGCCAGTCATGGAAACCCACTGGGCCCCGGTGGTCAGCTGATGGTGCACACGCAGGCGTCGGCTGGTCCACACCTGCCAGGCCGGGCTGGCCGTGAGGTCAGAGCCCAGCCCGGGGCCAGAAGGCGTCAGGCCTCCACTCCCTCAGGCCTGGGGGGCCCTGCGACCTCCCCTGCTCTGCTGCCTCTGCCACTGTCGCCGCCCCCGGGGCTGGGTGGCCCTCCGCGGAGCCCGGCCCTGCTCTGGAGCAGCCGCACCATCTCGTGGTCCTTGTGGTCCAGCACGCGGGGCAGGAAGAGGGAGGACTTCTGCGTGCGGCGCGTCTTGAAGCCCCGGCGGGGCCGGCCCTTGCCGTTCACGGACACGTACCACAGTCTCTCGGCGCTGGGCTGGCGCCGCGCCCCTGGCCCGCTGGGCACCGTCCGGTACAGCCGGGAGGCGTACGTGTTGTAGCCCAGCTCGTGGATCCGCTCCACAAACTCGCACTCGGCGTTGTAGTCCTCCTGCAGGGGGCGGGGGAGATGCCACGGTCGGCGCCCACGGGGGCCATGCGGACACGGGGCAAGGGTGTCAGGGATGCTCCTTCACACCGCCTCCCTGCCCTCCTCTGCTCCTGCACTCTCGTCCCTCCACACCTTTGCCCGGGCCGTGCCCTCCGCCTGGCCTGCCCTCCCTCCCACCTGTGTCTGGTGAACTGGGCCTTCAGGATTCAGCTCAAGTGCCTCCTCCTCTGCCAAGATCTCCCGAGCATCTCCAGAAGACTGGCCTCTCCTGCCTCCCCTCTCTGGTTCCCCCAGCTCCGTCCCCACTCCGTGGGCACTGACTCTGGGGGCATCCCCAGCACAGAGATGTGTGGTTGTCTCAGCAGAGCAGAGACAGGGCCTGCCCGACCCAGGTGCCCTAAATGTCTGCGGGCAGCATGGACATCAGCAGGACTGGACATCTGGACAAAGGAAGGGGGCGGCACCCCAGGTCGCTTTTGAAGAAATTGCATAAATGAGAGAGAATGAGAGAGAAGCAAGAGAACACGGAAAAGAGGAAGGAAGGAGGACGTGGCAGGGTTTTGCGAGCCCGGGTTCTCCGTCAGTCGGCGAACGTGGGTCCCAGCTCTGGGCCTTGAACTCAGAGTCGCCGTCTTGGCCTCGGGGTCGCTGCCCCACAGGATGAAGGAGGGACGAATGCACACAGAGAAGCCGGGAGCCTGGCTGGAAGTCTGTGCTGGTAGACGGCACAGATACTGCTCCTTTTAGCGGGGCGCAGAGTGGGGCGCCCAGCACAAGCAGGATGTACAGGACGTTGACTGTCGGCAGAGATTAATGGGGACCCGTGGCAGCCTGGGACCGGGGGTGGTGGATGTGGGTACCTGCCCTCTCAGATGCGGGCGTCTGGAGGGACAGAGGTGCAAACTCTGAACTGAAGGAGCTTCCACCAGCGTCCCTCAGGGGCCGCTGTGGGGTCTCCCCGGGCAGGGCTGGGGAAGGGGTGGGTATGCCATATGCTGACGCAGTCGAGGCTTCAGGCCCTGCTCCAGGCAGGTGGGCACGCCAGGGGCCACTCCCCACCTCCCAATGCTTCCCTCCCAGACTGTGCCGGGGGCAGGGCTGCGGGACAGGGAAAGGTGGGCAGGACTGGGCAGGAGGCAGGAGCGGGACACCCTCGGGGTCTGTCTCCACCTGGGGAGGGGGAAGGGGGCAGCTACTGAGTGCAGGTGGCCCAGAGGGCCGCAGGCCAGTCTCAGGGGTCACAGGCTGGTCGGGGCCAGACCCCCGATTGGGCAGCATGTGACGGGAAGGACCTCAGGGAGCACGATGTTTAAGCTCCAAATGCATCTTCCCAGTGACATGGAAGTCCAGAGGTGCGGGGGCACTCCGGTTGAATCGGGGCTGAGGGCTGCCTCTCCCCATGAGCCCAGCCCCTCTCTGCTCCCCGGCCCCTCCGTGGATGCCCAGAACTCTCTGGGTCACAGTACGGATGCCACTGCCCAAGACCAATCTCCACACTTTACAGATGGGGAAACCGAGGCTCAGGGATGGTGCCAGGCCTCAAAGCACAGAGGGATCTGATGCTGTTCTGGCCTGTGCCCGATCCCTCGTGGCGTGGGGCTCAGAGGCTGTCGGGGGTGAGTGGGCGGGCTCAGGGCAGACTTAGCCCACCCCCATCCCGGGCATGCTACATTGGCGTCTGGCCCCCACGCTCGACTGTGAGAAACTCAGCGGCAGAACCGACCCTTCTCCCTGGCCCCTCTCCCCTGGAGGAGGCGCATCCCCCAGGAAGCCAGAGGGCAGGCTTTCTCTTTGCAGGGACACTGGGGGTGCAATTGAAGGGGCACAGTCCTGTGAGCCTCCCAGAGCAAGGGGCTCAGGCCCTCCTGAGGAGGGCACTCGGGGCGGGGGGCAGGGCACCTGCTTGCACCTTGTAGGGGCTCCTGGGGGGGCCGAGATGATCAGGAGGAAGGTGTCAGCTCAGGGCCAGGCTCACAGACGCCAGGGAACTGCAGCTGAGACTGTGGCAACAGTTCCTAACAGTCCCCACTGCCAGTCTGTCCCTGCTGTCCCACCCAGACCCTTTGCGTCCCTCCCACCCCCGGCTCCACTGTCCGTCCTCCCCCGGGAGGTGACAGCCCCCCTGTCCTGGAGCAGCCTCGTCCTGGCTGCTCATCCTTCTCAGGCTTTGCCAGCACTGGGAGCTTCTCCAGAAAAGGCAGCCCAGGGCAGTGCAGGGGGCGCTGGCACAGCTGCCGCCCCAGCTGGGTCCGAGCCCCAGGGGACCGGGCTGGGGGTGCAGGGAGGGCAGTGCGGTCAGTGTGATGAAGACGTGAGGAGGAAGTGGACTGAGACTGTCCCCAAGGAGGGGACACTGGGGAGAGTCAAGGAGGGGCAGGCATTTTCGGGGATGGGAGCATTCCAGGCAGTGACAGTACTGGCAAAGGCATGGAGGGGTGAGCAGCATGGATTGTTTTAGAGACCAAGGGAGGCTCCAGAGGCTGGAGGGGGGCACAAGCGACAGAATGATGGTGGGAAGTGGGAGCAGAAGGTGGTCTGGGCCGCTCCTCGGTGGGCTGAGCTAAGGCACCTGGGTGATAATTTGTGGGTGAAGGAGAGTTCCTGAATCCACCTGAATGAATTCACATTTTAGGAAGACCCCCCAGCATGTACCTAGCATCGAGTACGACATATGGTAAGTGGCCAGGACACTGACGAATGAAGGAATGAAGGCCGGGTGGATGGAAGGAAGGAGGGAAGGAGGGAGGGAGGAGGGAGGGAGGAAGGAGGGAGGGAGGGAGAGAGGAAGGAGGGAGGGAGGAAGGAAGGAGGGAAGGAGGGAGGGAGGGAGGAAGGAAGGAAGGAGGGAGGGAGGAAGGAAGGAGGGAAGGAGGGAAGGAGGGAGGGAGGGAGGAAGGAAGAAAGGATGGAGGGAGGGAGGGAGGGAGGAAGGATGGAGGGAGGGAGGAATGAGGGAGGGAGGGAGGAAGGAGGGAAGGAGGGAGGGAGGGACAAAGGAGGGAGGGAGGGAGGGAAGGAAAGGTGAATGGATGAATGAAATAGTGGATGGATGGATGGATGGATGGATGTTGATGGATGGATGGATGGATGGATAGATGGGGAAGGGAAGGAGGGAAGGTGAGTGGGTAGATGAATGGAAGGAAGGAAGAAGGAAAGGTGAATGGATGAATGGATGGATGGTTGGATGGATGGATGGATGGATGGATGGACAGAAGGAGGGAGAGGCTGGAGGCCAGTAGTCCGGTCCCAAGGCTGTTTTAATGGTCCAGGTGGCAGGTAATGGAGGCGTGAGTCATAAGAGCTCCAGCAGTGGGGGTGAGGCAGGGGGGCAAGGGTTATGGATTGAAGAGAGAGATTCAAGAGGTCCGGTCAAGGACTTGGAGATGGCCTGACTGTGGGGCCTAGAGAGAAGGTGTCCGCCATGACTCCCAGCTGACCTTGGGCTTGAGTGAGCAGCTGGTGGGGCAATACTTATCGCGAGGGAGTTAGGGGAGCCGCTGAGTTCAGTTGGGGTGTGCTGCCCTCTGCCAGGGCTCTTTGAGCCATGAAGACTTTTGGGGGGTGATCTACTACCGAGAAGGGAGGTAGGGCTGGACGTGGGAGCTGCCAGGATGCAGTGGCCACTGAGCCACAGAAGGCGACGGCTGGCCTGGGTGGTGAGAAGCAGGCTGACGGCAGAGACCAGGGAGCCCAGACAACCAAGAGGCAGGGCCGTGGGAACAGCGCTTACAGGTGAGTCGGTGGTGCCCAGGATGGGGGCACGGGGTGGAGGTGACAGGGGTGGCACCAGGTTGCCTCACCTCCCAGGCTACCTGCAGGGCAGGGAGACTTTCCTGGAAAGTTCCACATGGTCCAGCTAGACCTCCTGGCTGTCCCCCTGTGGGGCCAGGAACCTCTCCTCCTCCTTCCCCAAAGCCAGTGCTGTCACAGGGAACTCTGACCCCCTGGGCTCCCTCAGGTCATACTTTGTTCTGTCCCTCAAAGCTCTGGGTCTCGGTCCCCCATGGAAGAGATGGAGAAGCCTTAGGCTTCCCTTCCGATTCAGCCCTCCCTGCCCGACTCTGCGAACTTCCTGGTGTGGGTAGAAGGCCCTCTGCGGTCAGGAAGACCTTGGGCCATCACTGCAGGCCAACGAGACCCCCTCCCTGGGCGGCACCTCTCCATAAGGGGTAGCAGCGACTGTGGGTGGTCTGACCCCGTTTCGATAACAGAAAGTCAGTTCCGCTCACTCAGCGCCAGGGGTACAGGGCCCGAGGAGTCTGGAAGGCCACAGTCCACCTCCGGAAAACTCAGACCAGACCCTAGGCTAGGGGCATGTCCCACAGATAAACCACAATTAGTGTCTGGAGATTCTGGAAGCACATACAAAAGAGGCTGGGCAGAGGGTCCCTCCTCCCAGAACAGCTTCTATGGCGTGGTCAGAGTAAACACACAGGGGCATTCCAGCCTGTGCATTTCCTTTAGCAAAACAGTGAAAATCTGTGATGAAATAACCAGCTTAAAGGAGGGTTTTCCAGCAAATTCTCTTCATCACTCTTTGCCTGACTTCAGAGGGGGCAGGGAAATGGTGTGTTTCCCCTGCAACCACCACTGAACAGAGAGACGTAACTGAGGGGAGATGGTCCTCGGGCTGCGTCGTCTAGGTTACATGTGGATGGAAAACCTCTCATTGCCCAAGGAGGTATCAGGCGAATTGCATGTAATGACTAGTTGGAGGTAGCAAATTTCCTAGTTACATGTACTTTACTCCGTGTCTTTCCCGCCCCCGCCCTTGGGGGCGGCACTGCCAATGCCCACAGGGCCACGGGACCCTTTTGGTTGCCGGAGCCCAGGAGGTAGATAGACTGGGTTCCAGCCTGTGTGCCTGGGACGTGGGTGCCACCTCCCTCTCTATTCGCTCCTAAGCGCTAACGGCTCTTGCCTTTCCACTCGCGGGGAGAAGCGGCTGTGCCACGCCTTGCTCCCCCTCTCCCCGCTCCCGGGAGAGCTCTGGGTGAGCCGACAGAAGAGCTTGTGTCCAGTGCACCCCTCGCTTTGCCCCAAGGCTCGCCTGGGTCCATTTCTTTCAGTGGAAATGTGAGGCACCATCTCTCCCCTGCTCTCAGCTACCTTGAGGGAAGCGCAATACTGGTGACCACAAAATGTTGGAGGAACATTTTTCTAACCCGGCAGCACCGGAGGACATAAGACGTGTCTGACCCCCAGAATGATCCTCCCCAAGTCCCTCAAGCTGGTAGCCGCCTCTGACAGAAGCAGCTGAAAGAGCACTGGGCATGGAGTCACAGGGCCTGGGGTTCTGGCCCCAGCTCAGGTGCTGCTCGTCCCCGGGCAAAGCATTATCCTGCCCATGTCTCCTCTGTCCCCCGATGTGTTTAAGGGAGATGGCTGCCCTCCCGAGATTGGACTCACCGAAGCGTAGAGCCGTCCCCTCTTGTTCATGGCCAGGTATCGCCCGGAGAAGAGCCCCTTGATGGCCACAATGCCCACCTCCACTGCCGTTATCTCCAGGATACCTGGGAAGAGGCGGGAAGGCTCATCACTCCCACAGAGCCTCCCACAGAGCCCGGAGTTAAGCCATGCCCAGGCTCCGGGAGCGGGTAGGGGTGGTGGGAACAACACGCACCCAAGGGAGGGTGACTCTGGAAGTTCAGGGGAAGGAGAAATTACTGTGTGGCAGGTGAAGACGGAGGAGCATCAGGGAAGGCTTCTCCAAGAAGAACTCAAACCTGGGGGGATAATAAAACTAACACTTGTGGTCGCTGACTCTGCCAAACACAGTGGTCCTGCAGGACACAGAGGTTTTTGAGCCTCTTGACAGCCCTGCCAGCTAGTTTCACGAGACTGCTGAGGTTCAGTGACTTGCCCAAGACGGCACACACGTGTTTGAGCTGGAATTCAAACCCCGGCTGCAGACACAGGTCTGACCTCTCCACCTGTGCTGCCTGTCCTAGAGGGCCTGCGGAGTCCTGGGAGGGGGAAGGTTCCCGCCCCTGATGAAATGGGTTGATAATATAATCCACGCAGTGCACTGACCAGTGCCACCCAAACGTGCTGGCACTGAACCTGGGAGGGAGATGAGTGTCCAAGGGGAGCCCTGGGATACAGGGTATCCGCAGGAAGCTGCCTTAGACCCGGAGCTCACAAAGGGAAGCTGGTCCCGGCTCTCCCACTCCACGCTGTATGTAAGAAAGTTTAAATCCACCCTAACACTTTCCTTCTGGACACCAGAGCGCTTTTTCTCAGTGGCCCTGCAACAAAGGCCCAGGTGGGGCCATTGTCCCCGGAGAAGGGCTCTGAGGGGCGCTGGGGGGTCGGCCGGAGGGGGCGCTTTTCTGGGTGCGCGCCTGGCCTCCGGCGACCACAGGGCCAGACGCGGGGCCACTGGAGGCACGCGGGGGTGCAGGCTGCGGGCCTCTCGCTTCCCCAAGTCGTAGGCTGAAAGGATTCCGCGGCGCCGGCCCGGAGACCAGAAAAGCGCGCGTCTGGATGCGGGACGGGGGCGGCTGCAGGCGCGCGCCCTCCTCTGCCTCCAGGCTGCCCGCCTTGGATGCCCCAAGAATTTGGACGCTCTGCAACTCCGAGGGGGAGACTGGATTTGGAGAAAACCGGGGTGTCGCTGCGAGGAGAGCTCGGGCACTCCCGTGGCCGCATCCTGCGCGCGGGGACGCCCTGGCGACAGCTGGTCCCCATTGCGCAGCTCTAGAGGCGTCCTCCGAAGACGCCCTCGCGGAGCTGCGGCTTTCCTCGAGGAAGCAGCGGTTTCCCGCCGCCGCCTTGAATCCACCGCACCTCTTCCTGCGCCCGGGGCGGAGACCGAGCGCCGCCTGGCAGCGGAGGACCCGCGAGTCCCTGGCCACACTCCCACGCTCCCCACTGCGGTCCTGCTGGGCCCTGAGTTCGGCTCCCCTGCTCCTCTCCGAGCAGAGTTGCTTCGTCCTCCTGGCTTTGCCCTCCTCGCGGGAGGGTTCAGCCCTGGCCACGGGCCCCGCGACCGGACGAGCCGAACGCTGGAGCCTCACGGGACTCTGGCTCGAGCGCAGTCCAGCCGCGGGTCCTGGCTGCGGGGCAGGGTGGGGGTGTCTCTGCTCCCCCAGGCCCAGGGGGACGCCCCTCCGTGCTCCTAGCCCGTATCTGGCGGCCCCCCACGCAGCAGCGGGGGTGTCTACCCTGCCTGTCGCTCTGCTGCCAAGGGGAAGGAGGGAGGGCTGCGGATTCCGGCCCGGGCAAATGACTATCGGTGGCGGCCGCGGCCCGGGAACCCCGCTCTTCAGGGCGAGTGTCCTCCGCGCAGAGGCAGCGGCGCGGGGCGGCCACCTGGGCGGCTGAGAGCGCCAAGGGCGGAGGGGACGGCGGGGCTCCCCGGGGTGGGCAGAAGGAGGCGAAACCCTCCAAATAATAAAGATGATGGTAAATGCCTGTCCAGGGCCTTTTCTCCGAAAAACTCAAAGGGCTCAAACTTGTCAGGGCCACTGAGCCCAGCCGACCTGAGAGCCCCGGGACCGCCTGCTGCGCGCCCCCTCCGACGAGCGGGTGGGTTGGAGGGGAGACCGGACCAGCTCGCCCCGACAACGGACATTGGCCACCCGCACCCACTTCGGACGTCAGCTTCCCCCCACCACCAGCTCCGCTCGTGCTCTTCTCCTGGACGTGGGGGGGAGAAGAGGGGACCCCAGCGGTGTCCCTCTGGCAGCAGGGGGTGGTCCGCTTTCCCGGACACCCTTCGCGCTCCGTGCCTTCTCCCGGGGCACCGCTCCTCCCCGGGGACCTCCAGGGGCGCCGCCGGGCCGGACACTCACTGTAGGCGCTGTTCTCCAGGCTGCCGTTGACGCGGCCGTTCGGGTGCAGCTGGAGGTGGTACTTGGTGGCGCAGTAGAGCTTGCGGCGCCGGGGCGCCCCGCCGAGGTGCTCGTAGACGCCGCCGCGGCCGCCCGCATCGCGCCGCAGCCGCACCCCGGGGCCCGCGGCGGGCCAGCCGGGCTCCAGCAGGCTGAGCAGCAGGAGCCAGATCAGGCCCATCGTGGCATCGCGCCCGCCCCGCGGCGGCGGCGGCTGCAGGCGAGCGCGGAGCCCATGGAAGGGGCGGCAGCCGGGCCGGGGCGAGGCGCTCGGAGCCGGTCCCGCGCCTGGCGGTGCCGACTCTGGCTCCGCGGAACGTGGGGGAGGGGAGGGAGGGGAGGGAGGATGGAAGAGAGAGAGAGAGAGGGAGAGAGAGAGAGATCCCTTAATTTTCACCCAGGATCGGGTGAAATTTCCGTTGCTGCGCAAAACGCTGAAAGAAAAGACGGTTCGGCAACAAAAGGCCGACGTGGTCCCCAGGCGGAGGCGCGGGAGGGGAGGGAGGCCGAGCGGGTGGGGAGCCCGGCGGGGTGCGGGGTTCGGGCCCGGCACACTCGCCCCCCGCGCACCGTCGTCGAGCCGCGGCTCCACTCCGCCGCGCGCCCCGCGCCCCCGCGCGCCCTCCCGGCTCTGAAAGGTCCCTTCCCCGCCCCTCCCCCGCCCCCTCCCCCAGACCAATTATGCCACCGAAAATTATAGACCGAGGCCTCGAGGCGGCCGCCCCAGGCCCTGTCACCCCCTCCCGCCCCCCATCAATCCGCCGGCACAATAGGACCGCCGCCGCTGACTGATGTCCGGGAAAACAACTTGCGGGGAAGTCGCGCTGACAAACGCCCCTTAAAGGCGGCGCATAATGAAGGGGGCCGCGGAGGGCGGCGAGGGGAGGGCCCGGGGCGCGGGCGCGCGTGGGGGACCCCGGGCTTGTGTCTGTGCCCGGGGGTCCCCGCTGGAGCCGGTGCGCTGTCCTAGGTGGCCCGAGGCGTGGCGGGCCCTGCCAGGAGGTGCTTTATCCTGTCACGCACCCCATCCGGGCAGATCCGGAAGGGCGAGGTTTTCACACCTTGGGCGGGCCTCAGAGGGTCCAGTCCCAGCAGTGGGCCAGAGAGGGGGTTGGGGAGGTGGGAGGGGGACCGGAGAGCCAGAGCAAGGGCACGGAGACAGAGAGCCCCAGAGAGCTAGAGAGACAGACACAGAGAGAAAGACAGGCAGGGAGCCAGCGCAGGAGAAATATGCCAGAGATCCACAGACAGAAGGAGAGAGAGATCAAGTAACAGATGGAGACCAAGAGAGCGTGTGGGAGGGATCCCCACAGAAGAGCGTGGAAGTCTGGTGGCCACAGGGAAAGGAGACTAGAGAAGAGAGAAGTAGCACAGCCTGGGAAATATCCCCACCTGGTGGGTAGGGAGCAGCAATATAGATGCCCCTGAAGGACCCTTGGACTGAGTGGGGGGTATCTCCCCTAGGGACCCCAGTGAAGAGGGGCTTCAGACAGGTGTTGGGAAAAGCCACAACCCCACACCCTCCTGTTATTCCCCTGGCCTCTGCCCCCTACCAGCCCCCTGGCCTACTGACAAGAAGGCTCAAGTAGGGGGGATTTGCCAGCTGGGTGTGGAGCCCAGTGTGGAGTCCAGTGGTCTAGACCACAGCCTTGGAGCGGAGTTGACCAGGGGCTCTGGGATGAGCCAGGTGGGTTGGCGGCCCCCTGCCCATCCTTTTGCCTGCATTAGGATTTGGGACCTTGGTCCTTCCCGGGGAGGGGCTGGTGTGCAGGGCACCAGGGGATTCCCTTGAGCTACAGGAGCTAGCACATCCCACTGGGATGTTTCTCCCCACCCTGACCTAACACCAATAGTACAGTGTGTCCTCAATGAGCCCACTCCAGCATGCTCAGTACCTGAGTGGCCCGGGGCAGGGGGGGAATGTCACCCAGTACCTCAGTCCCTGGGGAGCTAGCTCCTGGCCAGGGTCTGTCTAGTCAGAGCCCATGAACAGTCCAAAGACCAGGCTACTGATTGCTAGAGCCGCAGACTCTTAATGATGGAGCCTGCTTTACAGGGAACAGAGGACGGCCCAGGGAAGCCAGAGGACAGACCCAAGAGAACTTTCCCATTGGGGCTCCACCCACAGACCTGGCCTGGGACATGCTGGTCACGTGACCTTCTTAGGAGAACACAGAAGAGGCACAACGAGGGCTGCTGGTGCCCTAAACGCCGTTAGATCTGCTTCCGGGAGTCAGGTACCTTCGGACAAAGTGTCAAGGAGAGACAGTGTTCAAGAGAGGTAGAGACAACAAGAAATTCGGAGCAAGAGAGCATGAGAGCACGTGCCACCTGCGGGGGCTGGGGGAGGACAGGATTTCGGCGTCCCCGTTTCTGTACAACTGGCCTCAGCCTCCTTGTTGGTGCGACTTCTCCGAGGCTGCAAAGCTCCTGGGCGTGATTTCTCTCCCCCGGGCCCTGGTGACAGCCACCCTTGAGTCAAAGGGACTTGTCTAAAACCCCCAGCAGCCTCCTCCCAACGCCCCGCCCCAGGTCCTGCAGCAGCCCCATCCTCTGCTAGTGTCCGAGGGCACTCGCCCCCTGCCTGCACCCCAGTCCCCTGCCCACAGCCTCTCCAGGCCTTTGCTCACCCACCCACCCACCCACTGAGGCCTTCCTCGTCATCTGAAACCCCTGCCCTCCATCTTTCCTGGCCCAGGAAGCCCCCTGGACACCCCCACAGGCCTGGGCTTGGCTGGGCTGCCAGGCCCTCAGATGCTTGGGCCCAGGGAGGGGCACCTGATTTTGTTGCATCTTCCTGGCAGGCCAGAAATCTCATTGACGAAGTCGATCTGGGCTGGGCCGGGTGGAGGCACCCACACAACCCCCCAATGGCGACCTCCGCCCCTCCCCCTCCAATTCGGAACCAGGTGGGGGGGGTGTGATGTGGAAATAGCGACCCTGTTAATTGCTTCCAAATGGTCAGTGCAGCCATTTGACTAATTGGTCTCTTCCAGACCCCGGCCTGGACACCCCCAGGCCTGGCCCCAGCCCGCCTCACCGCCACTCCTGGGACATCTGCTCTGGGTCCCCCCGCCCCCAGGTCCCCTCCCAGCCCTATCGGGTACCTGGGTGACCCCCGTGACCCCGCCCCCACGCCTCCAGCCCCTTCCCCTGGAGAGGGAGCCAGGGAAGGGGAGGGGACAGAGGGGACACAGTGCCCTGTGATGTGGCCCCAGCCTGTAACTGGGGTGACTATCAGATGGGGTGCTGGCTCCAGGCCCCAAACTCACTCTAATTACACCCCTGAAGAGCAAGGGGAGAGAGACCCGGCCTGCAGTGTGCCAGCCTGGAGCCAGCGGGCCCTGAAATCCTGTGGGCAGCCCTGCTCCAGCCCACCTTATGGATGAGAAGTGGGGGCTCCAGGGCCCCAGCAGGGGAGTGAGGGAAGCCGAGACCTTCCCAGTCCCCACCTTTGCTTCCGGCAGAGTTAGAAGCCTCAGAGCAACAGGGGTGGTCCTCGAAGGTGGACTCTCCACGCCCAGCTGGGGTCAGTTCTCTGCCTGGTGGATGCTGCCTCTGAGTAGACCAGCCGGCCGCCCTCCAGCCAAGGCCACCCCACTGTAAGGGCAACGCCTGGCCCCAGCGCCAGGCAGGAGCCCACCAGTTGGGGGGCATAGCTACCTCTTGGGGGTGCTCCTGGATGGCACCTGGCTAGGGGTCTCCTTAGTGCCAGATGTCCCAGGAACCCTAGGCCGGAGGGGTGGTCCCCAAGGGGTCTTGAACACTGCCTGTGCCCATGGACAGCGAGGGCTGCTGGGCACAGAGAGGAGCGGGACCCCACTCTGCTTTACGCCAGCAGGACCTCGGGGTGAGTCCAGCTCCTGAACGGCGTCTCGGGCCACGAGCACCCCAAGTAGGTGAATGAGAGACCAAAGAGGGCCACTTGAAGCCTGGGGGCCCAGGGCTGCAACCGCCAGAGCTGAGTCTTCTTTAAAATTTATTTATTTCTTTTTAATTTTAAAGAGCTTTATCGAGATATAATTCATGTACCCTATGATTCACCATTTGAAGTGTACAATTCAATGCCTTTTAGTTCATTCATAGAGTTGTGCAACCAACAATTTTAGAGCCTTTTCATCACCCCAAAAAGAAGCCTCATACCCTTTAGCTATCACTCCCTACTCCTCCATTCTCTCCTCAGCCCTAAGCAACACTAATTTACTTTCCACCTCTTAGATGTTCCAGAACATCCAGAATAGAGTTCCCTGTTCTGGACGTCTCATATGAATGGAACCATACAATGTCTGACCTTTTGTGTCTGGCTCCTTCTACTCAGCATCATGTTTTGAGGTTCATCCATGTTGTAGCCTGTGTCAGGGTTTCATTCCTTTTACAGGCTGAATAATATTCCATTACATGGATAGACCACACTTGTTTATTTGTTCATCCGTTGATGGACCTTTGAGTTGTTTCCTAGGTATTTGGCTATTATGAAGCCCCAGGCTGAGTCTTACAGGAGGAGGAGGGACGAGGGGAGGGGGAGAGAGGCACAAACACCTTGAGCTGCCCTCATTCTTCCTCGAACGCCTGAGGGCAGCCTCGGTGCCCGGTGTGGGGCTGCACGTGGAGCAGCTGGTGTGACCAGGAGCGTGGCCCCTGGAGGCGGTGGCCTGTTTCTATGACCTCTGGCACATGGACAGACCTCTCTGTGCCTCCGTCTCCTTGTCTGTGAGAGGAGAAACAGTACCCCCACTGCATGTGCTGGTATGAGGATTCCACAGGTGAGCACCCAGATCGGTCCCCACGATGAGCACACTGTCACCCACGGTGACTGCGGCCCCCAGCAGGACCAGCGCCTCCACAGACTATCTCAAAAGGTGGCTCAGGGGAAAAGGCAGGATGATAATGCGGTGAGGGCTGTATGAGTCAGCTCGGGCTACTGTAACAAATACCACAGGCGGGGCAGCTTAAACCACAGACATTTACTGTCCCCCAGTCCTGGGGGCTGGACGTCTGAGATCCAGGTGTGGGCAGGGCTGGTTCCTCCTGAGGCCTCTCTCTCTGGTGTGTAGACGGCCGTCTTCTCCCTGTGTCCTCACGTGGTCGTCCTTCTGTGTGTGTCTGTGTCCTGATCTACTCTTCTTATAAGGACACCAGTCCTATTGGATTAGGGCCCACCCTGGAGACCTCATTTTACCTTAATTACCTTTTGAAAGACCTCATCTCCAAATACAGTCACATTCTGAGGTTCTGGGGGTTACGACTTCAACATTCGAATTTGGTGGGACACAATTCAGCCCATGATAAATGCTAACAAGAAAGTGCGCCCCCAGGCCTGGGGATGGGGTGGAGTGGAGTGGGGGCTGGGGCTGAGATTTGCACACCGCCCCCCACCCATTGTGGCCCGGCAAAGCTTGATCAGAGCTATGAAAGCAAACACACCCCCACCCCCCACCTCTGCACATGCTGGTCCCTTCCCCTGGGGCATCCTTTCGCTCTTTACTTCTAGAAGCTCCTGCTGTTCCTGGAAGAACCAATGCATCGCCCCCGGAAGCTCCCACCTCCCCAGGCGGAACAGGTCCCCCCTACCCCCACGTGCCGTCCTGATCCCGAGGCCTGTCGGGGTCAGCTTCCTGCTGTCTCCTGCTCAGACAGCGCACTGCACAGGGCAGGCAGGCCTTGTCCACCTCTGTCCCAGACTGTCCTGTGCACTGTGGCCAGGACGTTTGAGATGGTGGGCAGGACGCAGAGACCGTGAGCTGGAGCTGCAGGGGCTCAGCCACTGGGGGGCGGGGCGTATTGAGAAGTGCTCTCAAGGGGCTCGCGGGAAGGAGGGCCCTGACCCTCCCATCCCCAGAGACCAGCATGTTCCCTGTCCTCACCTCCCCTTCCCCCAGCCCCTCTGCTGCCTGACCCCGAGTCTGCTGTGGAAAACGAGCCTCCACTTAGCCTCCTACAGCAGGCTGCCAGGGGGAGGGAGACCCTTGAAATACAAGTACAGGAGCTGACATCGACGGCTGGAGAACTCCAATTCATGGTCTCTCTCAGGCCAAGGTAGGGGGGGCTTGGGTCCGGAATTTTCCAGAACCCCTCGGATTCCATTTTCTGCTTCATTCATTGTCCCTTCTGCCTGAGCACCCTCACAACTGTCAGCCCCTGACGCCAGTCTCAAGTTCAGCACACGTGGGCAGGACGTCTCCCCTCCGCCTCTCAGCGTCACGGCGCCGCATCCTCTGGAAGAGTCCCCTGAGCTGAGAGAGGGGCCGAGGGGCTGAGCAAGCTCCCAGGCACCCCGGGCTCTGCGGGGAGTTTCCAGGGAGGGAGATCCTGGGGCAAAGGGCTGCCTGGCCCCATGGGGCCATGTGACCTCAAGGGACCTGTGTCCCCAGTGAGCAGCCGTTGATGCCCAAGCTGTAGGGACTCACGCTTCTCTCAGCTTCTCTTGAGGAAGTCTGAAGGTGCCCCCAGCCCTCCCTAATGGATGGATGCTGGCCCCGGCGGCTCGCTGACCATGTCACCAAGGCCCTGGGCAATTTCTGGGGACACGCTTCTGTCATCTCCGAGTCAGGGCCAGTCCCACCCTCGCCACAAATCAAAGTCAAGTCCTTAAGATGTGGCTGCCCCAAGCCCCCCTGGATTTCGTGATTTCGGGGGAAGCCCCTCAGCCACCTGGCTGGTGCGGGGACGCGGCCGTGTAGCCGGAGGCCGCAGCGCAGCAACGGCGGTGAGGGAGCGAGGTTGGGAAGGAGCTAGGCGCGCACTTGCTTTTGTTGATGAGAAACATTTCTCGTTTCCCGACCTCAAGGGGCCAGGGAGGGACACTCACTTCCCACTCGCTGAGCTGAGGCCCTCCAACACCCACCCGGGGGCTGCTCTCGCCAGCAGAGCAAGCGAGGCTCCCAGCGCCGGCCCGGCCTCTGTCACCGCCAGCTGCCAAGCCAACTGCCAGTGTTGCCCGCAAGCCTGCTGTGGCCTCCGTTCCTGGTCCTGCTGCCACCCCTCACCTTCAAGTGAGGCCGTGTCCCTCACTTGCTCTGGGGCATGGCCTGGCCCCTGCCCATCTCTCTGGCTCCTCCTCCCCCACACTTGGCCTTGACGGGTCACTGTGAACTTCTCAGAGTCCCCAGGAGCACCGGCTCTGCCCCACCTCGGGGGCTCCGCATTGGCGGTTCCCACTTCCTGCAGCACCTCGTCCCCTCCCCTGCTCCCACTTTGGCTTGTCTGGATTCTTCTTGTTCTCAGAGATCCAGCCGAGAGAGCCCCTCCATGGAGGGGGCGTCCCTCTACCCCTTCCCCTCCCTGGCTGGGTCGGGGGTCCCCCCTCCAGGCTGCCTGCATCCATCTCATCCACAGGCCATTACCTTTGAAGGAGGCCAGGGGTGGTCTGCTTTTCTCTGCTTTCTCCATGCCCCCAGTCAGGGCTTAGCCTGAGTCAATTCCCCGTAGATGATGAATGAATGAAGGAATGAAGGAATGAAATCTACACAGCATCCCTTAACCTGATCATGTTGGTCATTTGAGTGACAATGGAGGAAAGAAGGTCCTTGTATGGGTCCTGACAAAGCTGGCCTGGTTGGGGGGACAGAACAGCATTGTCTCATCTGACTGCCCAGCTGGCGGGTGGCCCCGTTAGTGTCCCTATTTCCAGTCAGAATGGAGGGGCTTCCTGGAACGTTCAATTTGCAAAAACTCCAGAAAAATTGTAGACTAGAAAATCACCCACCCTAAGAACTGTGCATGAGAAGCACAGAGTGGATCCTAAGGCACTTTTCAAACCGGAAAGAACCGTCCAGCAGGTAAAACCGTCAGGGCAGCTGAAAAGACTGAGAATGGAGCTCCGGCGCATCCTCCAGGGCCACTGTCACAAGGGACATCAGCAGAATCTGTGACAGTGTCCGTTGCAATGTCCCCTGGTCTATGAATCCCAGGTGGCCTTTTATCTCACAAAGTCCATAAAGAAATATGCCCAAGAATGTTCCCTGCAGCGTCGTTCACCGGGACATGAAACCAGAAACAACCCAGGCCACCTCCACACAGAGACTACGGTGCGACAAATGCTGCAGGCACACAACGAGATGGCCGTGAGCTCCCTGTGACCGAAGGTTCTCCAAGCGGTCTGTAAAGGAAACTACACAGCAACAGACAGCATGGGGAGTGCATTCGTGACGTGCTGGGTTCGAATCCAGGTTCTGCCACTTACTACCTGTGTGAGCTTGGGCAAACTACCCTCTCCAGGCCTCCATTTCCCCACCTGTAAAATGGGGTGATTATGGTGAGGCTGAGGTGAGTCAGCACGAGTGCAACCTTGAGGGCCGTGTCTGGCGCACAGTGTGCGCAGATCTTGCCGTGGTTTTACTATTCGCACACGCTGACGGATACACGGAACGTTTCTGAAAGAGACACAAGAAAATGTGGGAGCCGTTAGTTACCTCCCGGGAAGGAGGCTGCAAGTAAGGGATGCACATAATTAACACTCTTTGGGTTTGATTTCGCTGTGGTTTTCATTTCTACTGAGAGCAGGTAGGCAGGTATTGCTTTGCTGATTCCTAAGGGAGTCTGGTATGCAAGGCGTGCGCGGCGAGGCCCTTCAGCTGGGGCAGAGGCGACGGCAAGGGATCAGGGCTAAGGTCTGCAGGGACGAGAAGGAAGCAGATGGGGGCAGCGAGTTCCTGTCCTGTACACGCTCTCTCTCCTCTGACAGCAGCTCCGCCCAGGCACGGATGCTCCGACAGGTGGAGGCCCAGGCAGGCACGAGCACGTCCAGGGTGGACCCTGGGCTGGATTCAGACTCCACAGCCCATCTTCCTTTTCACTCATCAACATGACCTGCACGCAGAAAGTCGGAACCGTCAAGTGTCCCCATGCAGATCATTTTAGGTGCACATCTCAGCACAGACAGCAGCCTTGCCGCCCCACCTGGCACTGTAAGCGATGACCAGGCACGTAGAACTGGGCAGGGCTCCTCAGAGACCCCAGGCCCTAGACCCACTCTCGCATTGACACACAAAAAGCTGACCTTGCAAGATGGAATTGGATCCAGCTCAGGGACTGACGGACGGCGGGCTTAAGCAAAGCCCCCACTTGACTTACCAGGGAAGCTTGGGGCCCATGCGGACACGGCCACTGCCTGCTCGAGGCCTGCACAGTGTAGCTAATTGGCCTCAACATTTTCCTCTCTTGAATTTAAATCCTTTTAGCGACAGGTTATGAGACAATGGGCTCTTGGGGGCCGTCATTAGGCCGGGGGAAAGCTCTGGCTCAGCCATTCCCCGGGTGAGCCTCGTTACTGGGCGGTTTAGAGGTGCCGTGTGTCTCTCCTGGGGACACGCACACAATGTGAAGAATGTCTCCGAGCCACAATGACATTTTCATTACGGGCGGCCCGCCGGCCCTCACAAAGGAGCCTTTCCCCCAGCTCAGGGCCCACGATCCGGAAGGTTCTTAGCCTGCTCTATGGCTCTCTTGCTCCGGGTGAAAAGGGGGCACCAGAATCCAAGTCGAACACCCCTGACCTCTGCCCCACATGCAGCACCCATTCCCAGGGCGCGGGCTGCTGTGGGGGTGTGGGCCCGAGGCTGGGCCGGCTGCACTGCGGTGCTCTCGCAGAGCACCCTGCCTTCCCCGGGACCATCCGCCGTGGCCTCTTTTGTCCCTCAGCTGTGATTTCACCTGCCTGTCACCGGGAAGAGCTGCCCTGTCCCCCGCCAGCCAGAGAATTGGCAGCCACTGCTCCCCAGACGCCCCTGGGCAGCCCTTACTTAACCTTTCCCTGACTTGCAGGGCCCACACCCACGCTGTCTCCGGGACTCGGGCCGTGGCCTGGGGTGGGGGTCTTTGGGTCCAGTCAGACCTGGACCAGGAAAGAATTCTGCCCAGGGTCCTAGGCCTCTTCCCACTGCCCCCCCGCTACGAATTGGGGGCTCACAGGAGTTGGGGGGGCACGGGTCTCCTAAAGCAGAGTTCCCAGTAAAGGCAGAAGGGGAAGGGCTTTGCCGCCGGGCGGGCGGGGTGTCCCTCCCGGTGGCTTCTGTCCCCCCACCCGCGGCTGCTGCAGCCTCGTTTGTAAAACCACGATTTTCTCAGCTGCATTTTGATCACCGCGATGAGCTTTCAAATACAGTCTTTCTCTAGACAAAGCCGAACTCGACAGCTTGGCACCGCAGTGGAGAGAGACACGGGGTCCCTGCGGCTCCATCCGAGGCCTTGCCCCACGCCCAGTGGACGGCCCAGCTGTATTGCCCACCTTGACCGCTGGGGCAGGCATGGGACTCTCCCTCAGGCCAGTACCCGGGCGTTTCTGCAGTGTCGACGCACTGACCTCTGTTTGATAGCAGCTCTACAGAGCTGTAACTCACATAGCACACGATTCACCCACGGAGGTGCACGATTCAGGGGGTTAGTGTGCTCAGAGGTGTGCAGCCATCGTCACCACCAGCTATAGAACATTTTAATCACAGCGCAAAACCCCTATCCCCGTTAGCAGTCGCCCGTTCTCCCGAATCCTCCCGCCACCGGCAACTACTCGTCCACTTTCTGCCCGTGTGGATTTGCCCGTTCTGGAAATGTCATACAAATGGACCAGCGATAGGTGGTCTTTTGTGACTGCCAAGGCTATTGTCGAAACAAGGAAAGGGCACCGGCCCCTCCCTAGTGCCCCGCATCTTGGCACCCGCTCATCACCCTCACGGAGCAGGTTGTGGGTGGCAGGGTCAAGCCTGGACCTGGCGTGGAGACCACAGACATTTTGGCCACTTCTTTTGAGCTCGACTCTGAAAACCGGGGGTCGGGGACCCTAAGGGAGGGGCAGTACACCTCAGACCAGTCTGGCCGAATCCAAGGGAAGTAACAGGATGCGTCCTGCTAGTGAGCCAGGTAAGAGCCCCGGGTGCCGTGCGCCAGAAGTGGGGTGGGGCGTACCTGATCTTGTGTGATCCTCACCCACTTGGGCCCCCCCCCGTCACCCCGCTGGGACCTGGTGGGGCCAGCATTTGGCCCCAATATGTCTCATTCCGAGAGCTGGGCTCCCTCCTCTGCAGGCACGGGCCAGGAGCCGGGGCTGTCCTCCAGATGCAGGGAGCCCCCTCCTCTGTCCCCCGCCCATGTCCCCAGCACCTCCGCTTCCCAGATCCTGGAGTGGGGCAGCGATGTAGCCTCCTCCCAGCTTCTGAATCTGAGAAATGGGCACAAGGACAGCAGCGCCCTCGTGAGGCTGCTTCGGGGACTGCGCTCCTGGGGAGGCGCTCGCAAGCACCTGCTCCTTCTCCCCTCTCCTGCCCTGGTCGCCTGTCACGGCAGCCGCGTTGCTCTGAGGACAACAGGGGACCGTGTGAACTGCTCCCCGTGACTCTCAGGTCCAGCCTTGGCTGCCGTCACTGCCCCGCCCCAGGAAAGTGAGAGTCTCCTCCATCACTTCTGCCTCCCCGGCCCGAGCACAGCTCCTGCTTCTGCTGAGGTCGGGGCTCCACACAGTCCGCCTTTCCCCAAAGTGAAACCCACCAGAGGGCCAAAGCTCACTGGCCCCAGGCCTTGGAATACCACCGACCTCTTCAGATGTCACTCCCTGTGTCTCTCTCTTGCTGTCTCTCTGACTTGCAACTAGACCAGCCTTCGCACACTTCCATCTCTCTTCGATTTTTGCTTTCGGATTTGAAGCCGCCGTTGGATGCAGGGAGTGGCCTGTGCCTCCAACAGGCCATCTCTGTCCAAGGATGTAACCCCACCGTTGCCCTGGGATGAGGAAAGGACAGGAAAGCCACAGAAGCCAGAGGCTGTACTGGCCTCCGAGGACCCAGCTCCCGGGATCTGCCCCCGTGTGTCCAGGAGGAGCGAGACCATCTGGAAGACGCCCCAGGAAGGGACTTGCTTTCTCATCACAAACCTCTTGTGAAAGTGTCCTCAAAATATGGGCCTTAATTCCTTCCCAACAAAAGAGTTTGTTGACAGCCCCTCAGCATCTGTGTCTCTGTCCATCTTCCACTGGAATCACTCTCCATGGTGCCACCCGTCGAGGTGGCCTCGAGAGCATTTGTTCAAACTGCTGGTGGCTCATCTGTGACTCACTGAAATCAGACAGACCAGGGGCCAGCCCCATAGCGTAGTGGTTACGTCAAGAACGCTCTGCTTCAGTGGCCAGGGTTCACGGGTTCAGATCCTGGGCATGGACCTATACCACTCATCAGGCATGCAACCCACATATAAAGTGGAGGAAGATTGGCACAGATGTTAGCTCAGGGAGAATCTTCCTCAGCAAAAAAAATAAAAATGAAATCAGACAGACCAGACCTCAAGGCCACTGACACCCACCTGGGGGAAGCTTATGCCCACCTGGGGACCCCAGTTACAGCAGGGTGCCCCAAGTTTGGCAGCCTCCCCAAGAAGGCACATGGAATGAGCACTAAGGAGACGCTGTCGTCTTCACGATAAGCACCCTGGGCTTCAGTTCCTCCCAAATGTCTCACAAGATTCCCAGGGGAATCCAGTGTCCACCAGCCATGGAAATTGCTGTCTAAGACCATCCGTGAAACCAAAACACAGTCTGATCACTCCTCTATTCACATTTGGTCGTTCATCCATTCATTCGCTCACTCATTCATTCACTCAACAATGTTTTGAGTTCCTGCTTTGTGCAGGCCACGAGCGAGGACACAAGGACGCACAGGACACGTTGCTGTCCTGGCAGAAGGCTGGCAAACGTGCACAAGCAGGGAGAAGGTGGGTGACAGAGGTGAGGGGCGGCAGCACCTTCGGGCCAGGTGGGCACGGGCAGGGGGCACCCACTGCGCCGGGGCAGGGGCAGGAGGCAGTCTCTCCTCCCCTCCTGCTGGCCGGCTTTGACCTCACTTAGCCACTCAGCGAGCGTCGTGGGCCCCACCTGCACTCCACGTCTCTCACATTTCATTCTCCCAAAAACTGTTCCACGGTCGGGCAGTGCCTTCCCTGTCATGCCCACTCTCTGCTTTGCACCGTACTCGAGTTCTGAGCAATAGACAGGGAGAGACCACGTGCTCCACTTCCCAGATGGGGAAACTGAGGCACGGAAAGTATCCAGTTTGCTCAGGAGCACACAGCAGGTAAATGGATGAGCTGGGCTTTGACTCCAGGACCCAGCCCCACAGACTGCACCCCCTCTTAGTAACCATCCACAAGAAAGAGAAAGCCGTGTAGACAATGCTGTTCTTCCGGATGTGATACGCAGCCAACAGGGGGTGGGTACACCCAGAGTCCGACAAAAGGTGAAAATCTATCTCCTGGACACTGATCTGGTGCTAGCCATACACAACGTAGCCTTCTAAACATTTAATAAATATTAACTCATTTAATCCTCATAATAGCCCCAGTGGGTAAGGGCTATGGATAGCCCCATTTCAGAGATGAGAAAACAGAGGCACAGAGAGGTCAATCAACCTGCCTGCAGGTGCTCAGCAGCCAAGGGGCAGAGCCAGGATTCATAGGCAGGGAGCTGGGCTCTGGAGTTTATATCTGAACCACGTGCCACTCTCCGGTCTGTTTATCTCACAGCTCTAAGGATAATTAGGAAGATTACGTGTTGGGTGGGGAAATGCTTGTGATCAAATATTAAGTGGACAAGCAGCAGTCAACATTGTACTTATACTTTGCTCGCAAATAAGAGAAAAAATAAAGATGTATTTTTACATAAAAAACGTGATATCCGTACATTACCTGGGGCCAGCTCCTGGCGGGGGGCAGACACAAATGCCAGAGGCAGAGTGATTAGCGTGGAGGAATGGGGGTGGGGAGTGACCTTTTCTCTCGAGTTCCTCCAATGTCGTCCACCCCATTGTCTTTACAACAAAAATAACTCATTTCCCCATGAATGGGTTTCTTTAAAGTGTCACTTCAAAATTCCTTTGGGATTCTCCAGGCTCACTCAGGTGCCTGGAGTGGCGGTGAGGGGCCCATTATCCTGAACTCAGGACAGAGGGACAGGAAGCCTAACCGTGTGTGGCTTTGATGCTCAGAATGCGTCACCTGAAAGAAAAATGGTGTTTCTCCGGGCATGCCAGGATGTCCAGGAGGAAGCCAGAGACACGTGCAGAAATGCTGTGCTGCCGGGGGGTAAGACCCCAAGCTCGGCGGCTGCAGCCGACGCCGGCTCTGCCAGAAGCCGTTCCACACGGGCATTTCCCCCTGGTTGCAGAGGGTCTGGAGGGTCCCGGGCAGGGGGCAGCTGACCCCGCCCCAAGACGGGGGCCCTGACTCCAAACCTACCAGGCGGATGTGCGCGAAACTCAAATGCATCCTGAGAACACGCTTTGCCAGGTGACGGGCTGGCAGGTGCCGAGGAGGTTCAAGCTCAGTCCCTACAGATTGGAAACCCCAGAGGTTCTGCTGGTCCAGGCTACGAGGAGGCTGCAGCCATCGGTGCCGTTTACATGGGTTTGAAGAGTTTGGGGACACTCTGTCACAGCTGCAGATGTGCAGGGCAGAGTCACACATTGAAAACTGCCACGGAAGAACGTGCATGTGCCCACGTGGGCTTGACAGTTGGCACAGAAGTCAGACTCTGGCTCAGACTGACCCATTCTGTGACTTAACCGCTCTGTGCCTCAGTTTCCTCACCTGTAAAATGGAGACATAATAGGGCTTACCTCATAGGATTTTGTGATGATAAACCTCATGGAACGACCCCACATGTCGGGAGCGTTCGGACAGGACTGCCGCCACTGCTCTTTAATCCTCATGACGATCCCATGAGGTCCTTCTCATCACCCACCCTTTGTGGGTGAGGAATCGCAGTGCAGAGAAGGGAAGCAACCTGCCCACGTCACTGCGGGCGGCTTTAGACCTGTTTGGGCCGTTCCTTGATTCACGCCATCACCCCGCAAGAATGATCCTCGCCGGATCCCCCGGGGCCTGGGACACGGCGGATTCTTCCCCGGAGAGCTCGCAGCAGGGAGAAATCTCGCACTGAACACCTCGCCGCTGAAAAGATCTGCAAAGAACAAGTGGACCCATTTTTATTTTTCGCTTAAATTTATTTCGAAGGAAACTTCACACCCTTATCGAGCATAGAGACCAGCATCACGTGCCCTAATTACATCATAACCGTGAAAATAAGTTCAAGGAAACGGTGTTATTAGGTTCTAACTAAATCCGAGGCGCAGACGCGGCGCCTGCTCTTGCATTGTAAAGGGAGGAGCAGGGGATGATGGGGAGGGGGAAAGCTGGACTTCCATTTAGAAAACTCGAAAGAGAAGAGACGGGAGAGAGCGTCCTCGCTGTGCGACCCACAGCCACATCGGCCGTTGCACACGTGCGCCCCCCGGCTCGGGAAGACCGGTCCTCAGTCCACTCGAGCCCCCCGCCCCACAGCCGGCTTCTTCCTCATGCCAGCGATGTGCCAGGCCCTGGGCCTACGGGCTGGGGTGGGGGAGCGGAGCGTGGTGCAAGCATCGGGGTCACTGCCCTGAGGATCCCCCGGTGGGCATGGCCCTGGTCCCCCTCTGGCTGCCCTTCTACAAGGCAGAGGGCGCCTGGGCTGGGTGGGGCCCCTGCTGTCCCTCCTGCCGCCCTTCTCAGCGGTTTTCTCCTTCACCACCTCCACTCGAGCCAGAGGCCCAGAGAGCGCAAGAGACTTAAGAAGGTCACACAGCAGGCAAGGGGCCCCAGGGATCTCAAACTTCCCCACTCCCCCAGGCTGTGTTCTTTATTTAGCGACGATGGCAGCAATGACCTTAGCCACACAATGATCACATCTACCCGCCTCTACCCCGTTCAGGGGTGGAGACCGGCTCAGAGGGTGGAGTGACTTGCCCAGAGTCTCTCTGCAAGGATGTGGGGTGCAGGAGCTGGACCCGGGCCCAGCTCCCTGGCTGCTGTCATCCCTCAGCCTGCCCTCTCTGGGCTGCGCTGCTGGGCCCCCCACCCACAGCCCTTTCCTGGTGTCCTAACGCAGGAGGCCTGCAGGGCAGGAACAGGACCGCTGAGCCCAGCACACTCCCCCTTCAGAGCATTCTGGACTCCAACCATCCCCGCCCCCCATTTGTCTGGTTTTAAAGGGATACTGTGGTCTTTACAAATCATTCATCTTCAAAGCAGGGAAGAGAAAAGGCTCCAGAGGGGCCGAGCGGGCATTGTGAGCGGCCGGGAGGGCTTTGCTTTAGTACCTGAGATGATGACTAATTGGAGCCCGGCGGCCGCTTTCAAGGAGCCGGTGGCATTGTGAGCACCACGCCTTGGGGAGCCGGTCTCAGGAGGGCGGGAGGGCAGGCGGGGACCATCCCCTCCCCACAGCCCAGCTGAGCGCTGTCCACGCCCCGAGTCAGACATTCCGGCTTTGGTTTGGGAAACCGCAGGGCCCCCGGGAGAGGCCGCTGGGCTCAGGCTCTGGGGGGGATCGCTGCTGTCCTGGGTGCCTGCTGCGATGGGGGATTATAATACAACTCTGTTTTTCATCCTAATTCCGGGGTCTGCTGCGACAAAGTACCGCAAACCAGGGGGCGTAAAACAACAGAAATTCATTCTCTTGCAGTCTGGCAGCTGAAAGTCTGAAATCAAGGTGTCCCCTCCAAAGGCTCCAGGGGAGGGTCCTTCCTGGTCTCTCCCAGCGTTCCCGGGCTGTGGCCGCATCCCTCCGGTCTCTGCCTCTGTCCTCACTTGGCCCTCTATCCCGTGTGTGTCTATGTCTCTATTTTCTCTTCTTATAAGGACCCCAGCCATTGGATAGGTCCCTCCCTACCCCGGTAAGACCTCGTCTTAATTACATCTGCAAAGACCCCATTTCCAAATAAGTTCCCATTCACAGGTTCTGGGAGTTGGGACTTGGAGATAACTTTTCGGGGGGACAAAATTGTACCCCTACACTCTCATATGGTGTTTGCGGCGGCCAGTCCCTTCACAGGCAGGGACTCAGTGAACCTCCCACTCAGTGGCCCTGCGAGGGAGGTGGGCTCTCATTATCATCATTGTTCCCATTTTACAGATGGAGAAACCAAGGCACAGAACCCTGCTCTCGCTCGCTAGCGTAGGCACCTTGACTCTATGAGAAGGGACTGTGATCCCCCTTCCCAGAGGGGACAACGAGGCACAGAGGGTGTCAGTAGCCGGCCCTCGGGCAGCCCATGGCTGTCTGATCCCATGCCCGGGCGCTGCCCACCACACCACACCGCATCCCCAGCCAGTGAGGCTCTTGGCCTTGGCGGAGCGAGCTGGGAATTCACGAAGCTGAACATCACGGACTGGGAACCAAAAAACGCAATCTGGGCCCAGGGCAGGCACACCCTGCTAGGCAGCCTGGGGCAAGACACCTCCCCTCCCTAGGCCTCAGTTTCCCCAAGTGAGAGAGGAGGAAGAGTCCAGTGCACTGTCCCGTACGGACAGCCATGCGTGGTGACTGAGCACTTGAGACATGACCAGTGTGACCGAGGAACAGAAGCTTCATTCTGCTCAATTCTAGTTCATTAAAATTTAAATTTATTTATTTATTTATTTTTTCCCCCAAAGCCCCAGTAGATAGTTGTATGTCATAGCTGCACATCCTTCTAGTTGCTGTATGTGGGATGCGGCCTCAGCATGGCCGGAGAAGCGGTGCGTCGGTGCACGCCCGGGATCCGAACCCGGGCCGCCAGCAGCGGAGCACGCGCACTTAACCACTAAGCCACGGGGCCGGCCCAAGTTCATTAAAATTTAGATTCAACAACAGATGATCAATTTAGTTATTGGAAACATGATCAGTTCAGTTATCAGAGTTATTTTGCAAGTTTGGAACAACTTGGGTGTGTGAATCTCCTCTTTCAACTGTAGACGTTACGGAACCTAAATACAGATGGGGTACCCCCGAAAGAAAATTTCGCATCTGAGTTAAGACGTTCTGTAAAATGCACACACGGGATTTCGGAGGCTTAAAAGACAGGAAAGAATGTCAAATAGCTCGTCAGTGTTTTTCATATTGGCAATGGATTGAAACGACACTATTTTAGATGTCTCAGCTTACATAAAATATACTATTAAAATTAGTTTCACCTGTCTCTCTTTACTTGTTTGAATGTGGTTGCTAGAAAACAACACGATATTTAACTGGACGGGGCTGGTCCCGATCGGCGGGTCTGCATCTCACACGTCGTGGGAGCCGGTGGTTTACCGTGTCTCCCGGGCGGGCTGTGGCAGCGATCCTGGGGAGAGGCTGGCGCTCTCAGGGCCGAGCTGGACGGGCAGTCGTGTGGAGGTGAGTGGACTGGAGTCTGGAAGGAGGGAGGAGGGTCGGGGGTGGAGGCGATGTGGCGGGTCTGGTCCGGGCAGAGCCGAGGTCCCCGCTGCCCCAGCAACACGTGCACATCTGTTTCCGGCATGAGTTAGTGGGGTGGCTGAATGATTCGTCACCCACACCAGGACGGCAGGAGGGGGTGCTGGGTCACCACCGGGCTGTCCTGGGCAGTCCGGATGTCAGGCCCCTGTGACAAGCGCCTCTCTCCCCCCTCCCCAGGAGAGCCTTCCAGGACCGGCTCCCACCCCGTGTTCCCGGAAATCACTCGATTCTTCCTGTCACTTTGGGGACTGTGTCCTCCTGCTGGCTGCTCTAGTTCACGCGGGGATGGCAGGAGGAAAGAGCTGGGAAAAGATGACTCGCTCCCTTCTGGAAAATTCTGGAGTGTGTGTCCCCCGGGATGAAATGTTTGCTTCCTGGCTACTCTCCTCACAGTGGTTGTCAAGCCAGATCCAAGAAGTCAGGACGTGGCGGGTGTGTGTGTTAATGTGATGTGTGTATGAGTGTGCGTGTCTATGTGTGTCTGTGTGTTTGTGTGTCCCAGTCTCTGGGTGTGAGTTAGTGTGTCTGGGCATGTGCCTGTGCGTGCGTCTGTGTGTGCTCTTGGTGTGTGTGTGTCTGTGGGAGTCTGTGGGGCCCCTGTGGGTGTGAGTGTGGTTGTGTAGGGGAACCCGTAGGCCTTGCTCAGGGCTGGCTGAGGCGGGTCTCTGCTCCCCGCTAGCCGCCCCGCACCCCCTTCCCTGCAGAGTCTCTCTCTCCTGGCCCCTCCAGCTGCCCCTGTAGTGGAGCACTGAGCTGGAGGGGGATGGGGCCCTCACAGGCTGCCACCCCCTCTGGGCTGGCAGGACCGTGTCTCCAGTAGGGTCCCAGCTCCCACCCCACCCTGCCGTGACCCCGCCTGTGGCCTCGGCTGGTCACCTAACCTCTGGGACGAAAGGGCTCACCCCGTGGACAGCACAGGGCTTTGTGCTCCGAGTTTTGCTGGTTGGTGTTACATCCACTCCTCTTTCTCCCAATCTTGGGCCATGTGCCTCCCCCTGGTCCTGGGGAAGGCACAGCCAGGGCGGCTTCCTCCAGGCTGGCCCCCAGGCACTCGGGCAGTGTGTGCTGGCGGGGACTCAGGGAGGAGACCGAGGTGAACAGCCCTGCATGGGCTCAAGGCGAAGGCCAGACGGCCAGGTAGACATGGGCATGCGTCTCTGCTCACTGAGCCTCAGTTCACCCGTCTGTACAGTGGGGATAAGAACAGCCCCTCCCCCTCAGGGCTGTGTGTGGGTCGGGTGCCCGCACACCCCCACGACGCTAAACATACAAGCACCCACTCCCCTCCTGCTCCCCATCAGGATGGGCTGCCGTGGGACGAGAGGAGAGTGGGTCTGGGCTGGAGTCTTGCCTCCTGGCCGCCTGACCTTGAATGAGGCAAGCCTGTCACCTCTCTGTGGCTGCTGCACTGTGCCATGTGGGTAAGAACTCTCAGAGGCCCGACGGCCGCACTCAGATTCCAGCTCTGTGCTTGCCAGCTGTGTGGCCTCAGGCAGCTTCCTTAACCTCTCTGTGCCTTGGCCTCTGCCCCCTAAAATAGGGATCACTGTAACACCTCCCTTGTGGGGTCGCCATGAGGATTAAATGGTGCTCTTTGGCTGAAGAGCTTAGAACAGCGCCCGGCCCACAGGAAGGCCCTCCCCAGGTCTGAGGTTATTACTTTATCCTCTCCGTCTGCCTTACAGAGGCCTGGGAGGGCAGAACAGGCCAGAGTGGGTGGAAGGCTGAGTAGCGAATGATGCAGGTGGTCATCTGGGGCAGGAATGAGCATACTGCACGGATCCCACCCGGCGAGGGAGGCTTGAAGGACATCCTGCGACAGGTCTCCCAACACCCACCTGAGTTCACCTGTGGGGCTCTTACATACGGAGTGGAGAACTTGTTGGAGACCCTCCCAGAGAACCTACCTACAAGGTCCTGCACCCTATCGGGATCACACACTGTCTCCATTATTTTTGGCTGTGTAACAAACTACCCCAAACCTCAGTGCCTTACAAACAATGTAACATCAAAAAATCCAATTTATTCTTTCTTACAACTCTGTGGGTTGGCAATCTGGGTGAATCTCCTGCTGGCCTAGCCTGGGCCCTCTCCTGCAGCTGCATTCATCTGACAGTTGGACCGGGGCTGGAGAGCCCGAGATGGCCTCACCCCCACATCGGCTGGTCAGTGCTGGCTCTCAGCTGGGGGCCCTCCATCCTCCTCCCAGAGTCGCCTCCTCCAGTAGCCAGCCCTAGCTTCCTCACAGCCTCCGGTGTTCAGGTGGTCTCAGAGCCACGTTCCGAGATGGCGAAATGGAAGCTGCAAGGCTCCTTAAGCCTTGCCCTCAGCAGTCGCCCATCATCCACTGGCACATTCTGCTGGTGGAAACAAGCCACAGGCCTGTCCAGATTCAGGGGGTGGGGACATAGGCCCCACCTCTTATGAGAGGAGCTTCAGAGTCACATGGCAAAGGGGTGTGGCTACAGAGCCAGGAATCACAGGTGTTTCTGTGTACGCCATCCCTCTCACGTACCCTCTGAGAATCTGAAGAATGCTGCGGACCGGCCTCATCTAAACACCTGTGTCCATACACACAGCATCTTGTGTACAATTTTAGGGTGTTCCCACACCCTTCTTTCTGGCCCGTCTGTGGAACTCCCATCTACACAGGCAGGCTCCCTGTGGGCTAATCCACCTTGGCATCAGGGCTGCAGAATCAAGGGGCTGCCGAGGCCCAAGCTGAGGGCTTGTCGTTAAGCCTCCTCTTCTCCCCCATGGGCGACTGCCCCAGTTTCCACTGCTGTGTAACAAACAAGCTCCACCCTCTGGCACCACCAGTGGTTTTACTGTGCTCCCGGATTCCGTGGGCCAGGAACCCGGATGGGACGTGGTGGAGATGGCTTGTCTCCTCCCTGCGATGTCTGGGGCCTCAGCTGGGGAGGCTGGGAGGCTGGGGGTGCCTGGATGGTGGGCACTGGAGTCACCCACACATCTGGGGCCTCGGTGGGGGTCACTGAGAAGCTGGACTCTGCTGGATCTATTGGAGCAGCGCCAGCGAGGGGCCCACTGTGTGAGCCTCTCCCAACACAGCCGCTGGGCTCCGGGAGGGAGTGTTCCCCTGAGAGCATCGCGAGAGAACCAGCAGGAGCTGCAGCGTCTTTCTTTCTTTTTTTTGAACTTTATTGAGGATAATTGACAAATATAATTGTGTAGTCGAAGCGTACAACGTGGTGATTTGATATACGTATACATCGTGGAAAGGCTTCCAAGTTCAAGACAGTTAACACATCCATCACCTCACAGTTAATTCGTGTGTGTGTGTGATGAGAACACATCAGATCTCCTTTCCATATGCAATACCGAGTTATGAACTCGAGGCACCACGCTGCACGTTAGATCCCCAGAACTTATTCCTCTTATAACTGAAAATGTGTGCCCTTTGACATGACACCTCTCCTGCCCCAGCCCGGCAGTCAAGCAGCATCACTGCCCCTCATTCTACTGGTGGACACAAGCCGCCCAGATTTGACGGGGGGCAACACAGACCCCGTCTCCCAGTGGGAGGCTTGTCAAAGACCTGGCAGTCATTTCTGAAGCCTCCATGATGACCGTGCTCCCAGGGCCAGCAGCAGGGAGCCCCACCCAGTCGCAACTCTCCGGGGGCCAACACCACTGGCTCGGCTCACAGAGTGCCCTGAGGCTCCCTGTCCCGGCCCTTCCAGGGGGCGGGCTCTCCGGTCTCCCAGACCTGGGGCTCCCTCGCTCAACCCAGCGGGTGGAGGCGCTGGGGTGTCCCTCTTGCTAGAGGCGGATCTTCAGTTGGCATTTGGAGAGACTGTATTGTGCCCGGAAGGGCCACACAGCACGGTCCTCCCTCAGTGAGCACAGGCGCGGGCTACCTCCAGGTTCCTTCCTCCTGATCAGGCTCCCTGAGCTCCAGCCCCTCGAGGCTGGCTCACCTGGACCTGGCCTAGAAGCCGGCCAAGCGTCCCTCTGCCTGGAAACTTCTGGCCAGAGCAGCCTGCTGCTGCGTCCCTGTGGGAAGCTCCAGGGACTTAGGGCAGGTGAGGAGCTGGCCGAGTGGGGGCAGGAAGCCGGCAGCCGGCCCCCCTGAGACGGCAGCCCTGCTCGATGTCGTCCTTAAGAGGCTGGGGTCACGGGCCAGTCCTCCCGCCGAAACGGAATAGTCCTCCTGGGAGAGGGGCCTCCTGGCAGTGGGCGAGCCTGAGAAGGCCACGCCGTTAAGAGCCCTCGCGAGGAGCATTACCTTCCCTCCACCCCCGGCCTCCCCTTTGTTGTGATTCCCACTTAGAATATCAAAGCCGTGGGGCCACAATGCCCCCCTGAAAGTTGAGTCACCCAGGTTTTGTGACACCACCAAAACCCTCCTGCCGTCTCGCCCTAAGCCCGGGGCTCGAGGAGCCAGATGAAAAGGAAATCCCCAGCCCTGGGTGGGACGGGGCGGCCCGGCCGGGCCCGGCGCCGCACAAAGGGGCCTTGTTCCCCCGTCAAAAGGGCCTGAACAAATAGGAGAGAGAAGAAAGGGCCGGGGGCGGAGGGGCCAGCTGCGTTCTGGCACACCTTGGACGGCACCGTGCCAGGCCGGCCCACAGCGCCTGCTGGCAGGGGCGGCCCCTCCTCCACAGCGTCCTGGCAGCCCTGGGCTTTTCCAGAGCCCCTGTGGTGGGAGGAAGAGCGGGACGGGGTGGCGACACACGCGGAGCCGAGCGGTAGCACCCTCTGGAGCCTGGTGCAGGTGTGAATGGAACGCCCACGGGCAGCCGGCCACCGGCTTCCCACCAGCAACAGCGACACCAACACCAAAAACGCCACCAACATCACCACCAGCAGCAGCAGCCCGGTCCCTTGTGTGTTAATTGGGGATGATGACAAACGTGCCCACGTTGCAGGTCTGTCGTCAGGACCGAGCGAGCGAATCCAGACGCGGTGCCCAGAGCAGTGCGGGCAGCGGGCAGTCAGGAGGCACCTTCCCCGTGCCGGACTCTGGACACCTGACTCACGGCGTCTCCTCCGGAGAGCGGACTGCGGTCATAATCCGCATCTTACAGACGAGGAGCTGAGACCTGGAGAGGTTCAGGAGACTGTCCTTAGCGGGGATGTGGGGCACCCGGAATCTGAACGCAGGCGATCTCATTCCGGAGCCTGTGCCCAAACCAGGCTGCCGGCTGCCTCCCACGTGGGGAGCCAGAGGTGCCAGGCTGCCAAGGAGGCTGCAGCCACCAGCAGAGCGAAGCCCAGGCTTCTGCCCGGTGCACACCCAGCACTGCGCCTCCAGGGCCAACAGGAGACGTCTGCCCAGGGGCTGGGCTCTTGAAGAAGGGCTCCAGTGTGCTCTCCCATGCAGAAACCATCGCCAGGGGCATCTGCCCTGCAGGGTGGTTAGCTGTTGGCTGCTAATTAAAAACCATAAAAACCCAACACAGGCCAAATAAAGCCCATCTGAGGGCTAGAATTGACCGGGGGACTCCACTCTGTGACACAAGGCATGGCCCAGGACCCACAGGCGGGCTGCCTTCATCCAAATCCCAGCTTTGCCAGGTAGCCCCTCAGGGGCCGCAGGCAAGAAATGAAACGCCCATGCCTCAGTTTCCAAATCTGCAAAACGGGAATAAACAGTGTCTATCGTTTACGTAGCCCCATACCTGGCCCACGGCAAACCTGCGGTAGTGGTGACAAGAACAGAGAATCACCAAGTAGCCACTATGTGCTGGGCACAGGTCTAATCTCGGTTCACAGGTCAACCTTCAGGTGTGAGTGTGAGGGTTAGTTTTATGTGTCAGTCTGGCGAGGCTGTCACACCCAGTGATTCAACCAAACACTAGGCTAGGTGTTGCCGTGGAAGTGTTTTGTGGATGTCACTAACATCTCCCATCAGTTGACTTTAAATAAAGATCTTCCTCGATTGGGTGGGTGGGCCTGCTCCAATCAGTTGAACGCCTTAAGAGCAAGAACTGAGGTTTCCCTGAGGAGGAAGTTCTGCCTCCAGACTGCAGCCTCAGCTCCTGCCTGAGTCTCCAGCTGCCGGCCTGCCCTACAGGTTTCAGACCAGCCAGCCCCACAATCGCGTGAGCCAGGTCCTCGAAGGAACAAATGAGGGAACAATATATCCACTGAGAGGGTCCCGCTCGTGGGTCGTCAGCATGATCATTTTTTGGGTGATGAACACACAGCCACTGAACCGACGGGTTCCCTGGGTCCGGCTGCAGCTCCCAGCCTGTGGACGAAGGCATGCTTTACAGCGTTTCTCAGACTCACCAAGAGGCGGCCCCTGCAAGACCAGGAGGCCCAGGTCCACGGGTCCTCAGCCAGGTGCTCAGATGCTCAGGACGGAGCACACCCTTTGTCCTCTCGGGGTGAGAGAGGGTGATTCCACAGAAGCCTTCAGGTTTGCGGTTTGTCCAACTTTCCACCCAGAATCAAGCCCCCTGTGAAGTCCCGCGTGGCCAGCTCTGCACGAGGCTGACCCCAAAGGCCAGAGTTCCAGTCCTGGCCCTGCCGCGTACCGGCCGAGCAGCCCTGGACAAGCTATCTACCCTCTCTGGGCCTCAGTTCCTCGTCTATACAATGGGGATGATGATAACAGAGCCCACCTCGCGGGGCTGTCATCAGATCAACGAGCTCATTCGTTATCAAGTCCTTAGAATAGTGTTGGCAGAGAGCAGGCGCTGTCTTAGCTAATAACAGCAGCCTTGATGTGGCCTGTGATGACTGGGCCTCATTGATGGTAGGCCCTGCCCAGGGGGGCTGACTCTGAAGCAGGGAGCCCTCTCACCCCAGTGCAAGAAGGAAGGGGCTCCTCTCTCAAGCTTGGAGGGCTAAGGAAGGGAGGGGGTGGGGCTCGTTGGCTGTGAAGCGATTCACATGGAGGATCCATCAGCACTTGGGTGAGCTCAGGGCTTCGAGGTCCTACAGGTCACGGGGTGGGTGGCGGCTGAGGGTGGAACCTCACAGAGAGAACCCAGCACACGGCCTTTGGAGACAAGAGGATCCAGTTGCATTTCAGCTCTGACCCTTTCCCGCCATATGCCCGTGGCAGGCCACTGACCCTCCGTGAGCCCCAGCTTCCTCAATTTGAAAATGGAGGTGGCGGTGGAAAACAGCACCTCCTGAGACCACTCCAGTGAGGATTAAATGAGACGACGCATGCAGTGCTGGGTATACAGTAGGTGCTAAGGATGAGCTGAGGTGGTGATGATGATGACGGTGATAGTGGGGGTGAAAATATGACGCTGGTGGAGAGGACAATGGCAAAGAGAGTGCTAGTGACGTGAAGAAGAGGATGGTGATGGTGATGGGTGATGTGATTACGTTGACGAGGAGCAGGAAAACGATGATGTCAATGAAGACGGTGAAGAAGATGAAGACGGCGAGGAAGATGATGGTGGAGAAGATGATGGTGAAGAAGATGATGGTGGAGAAGATGATGGTGAAGAAGATGATGGTGAAGAAGATGATGGTGAAGACGATGATGATCATGAAGAAGATGATGATGGTGAAGAAGATGATGATGGTGAAGACGATGATGATGATGGTGAAGACGATGATGATGATGGTGAAGACGATGAAGACGGTGAAGAAGATGAAGACGGTGAAGAAGATGATGGTGAAGAAGATGATGGTGAAGAAGATGATGGTGAAAACGATGATGATGATGGTGAAGATGATGATGATGGTGAAGACCATGATGATGATGGTGAAGAAGATGATGATGGTGAAGAAGATGATGGTGAAGACAATGATGATGATGGTGAAGACGATGAAGACGGTGAAGAAGATGATGGTGAAGAAGATGATGGTGAAGACGATGATGATGATGGTGAAGACGATGAAGATGGTGAAGAAGATGAAGACGGTGAAGAAGATGATGGTGAAGAAGATGATGGTGAAGACGATGATTGTGAAGACGATGATGATGGTGAAGAAGAAGATGATGGTGAAGAAGACAATGATGGTGAAGAAGATGATGATGATGGTGAAGAAGAAGATGATGGTGAAGACGATGATGATGATGGTGAAGAAGATGATGATGGTGAAGACGATGATGATGATGGTGAAGAAGATGATGATGGTGAAGATGATGATGATGATGGTGAAGAAGAAGATGATGGTGAAGACGATGATGATGATGGTGAAGATGATGATGATGACGGTGAAGAAGAAGATGGTGAAGACGATGATGATGATGGTGAAGAAGAAGATGATGGTGAAGAAGATGATGATGATGAAGATGATAATGATGGTGAAGATGATGATGTTGGTGAAGACGATGACAATGATGGTGAAGAAGATGATGGTGAAGAAGATGATGATGATGGTGAAGATGATGATGATGGTGAAGACGATGACGATGATGGTGAAGAAGATGATGATGATGGTGAAGAAGAAGATGATGGTGAAGATTAAGATGCTACTACTGCTGAAGAGCTGTTCCAGTTTTCTCTTTACAGGAACAGAAAAGGGAGGGACTAACCCAGAGTCACAAAGCAATTAGTGATGGAGCCAGACCTGGCTCCCATTTCTGACTCCCATTCTAGTGCTCTTTCCCCTGACCCCACATCCCTTGATACCACCTTGAATTGAAGCAACTGGTCTAATCCTTAAGTGGATACCTCAGATTCACGGATACCCAGAATTAGATGACTTGGCTTAGATCCCCAGGTGTGTGGAGTCTGCCAGTTGCCTCCTCCGTGTCCCTCCTCCTTTTCTTTAGTAACAGAAGCCATGCAGGTTGATGTGGCCAACGGGATGTGAGCAGAAGTTATTGGGTGGAGTTTTTAAGAGAATCCTTTTTGCCCTTCCCTCTGTTTTCCTTCCTCTGCCTGGAGTGCCAGCACGGTGGCTGGAGCTGGAGCAGCCATCTTGGATCATGAGGCCACAAGAAAGGAATTCACATGCTTCCTTTGAGGAGGGAGGAGCGGAAAGATAGAAAGGGTCGGGGTCCCTGATGACCGTAGAACATCATACCAATGCCAGAATGCTCACCAGAGCTGCAGAAATGAAGCCCTTGCCGTGTGAACCATTCATGCTGGTTGAGGGAGACAGGAAATACAGCAATAAACACACAAATGTGTTCAAGTCAGGTGGTGATAAAGCCCAGGAAAGGGATGGAGAACAGCCAGGTTGTGCTAGTTTAGAAGGAGTGGAGGTGACCTCTGAGTCCTGTACAAAGGGCTAGAGCAAACCACTAGGGGTGGGGGTGGGGAAGGGCAGTCATCAGAGGGGAGAGGGCCTTGGAAATGTGCTTCATGTAAAGGGGGAACAGCCAGGGGTAGGGAGCTGGGGTTGTGTGAACATCTGGGTATGTATGGAGTTGGATGTGGGTCCCCAAAAGATATGTCCACATCCCAATTCCTGGAACCAGTGAGTATTACCTCATATGGCAAAACGTGTGATTAAGTTAAGGATCTTGAGATGGGGGTTTCTCTTGGATTGTCTGGTGGGCCCTAAGGGCAATCACACGTGTCCTTACAAGAGAGACACACAGAGGATACAGAGAGGCGCAGGCCATGTGACCACGGGGGCAGAGACTAGAGGGATGCGGCCACAAGCCAAGGACTGCAGACAGGCCCTTAAGCTGGAAGAGACAAGGAAGGATCGTCCCCTGGAGCCTTTGCAGGGAGCACAGGCCTGCTGACACCTTGAATTTGAACTTCTGGCATTCAGTTGTGAGAGAATAAATTCGTAATGTTTTAAGCCAACAAGTTCTTGGTCATTTGTTACAACAGCCACAGGAAACGAACACGGGGTGAGAGGCGGGTGCCGAGGTCAGAGGCTGAGGTGGGGGCCAATCTCTTTGAGGACTCTGGACCTTATTCTGAGAGCTAGGAGAAGCTGCTGGAGGACCAAGGGCAGGGCGTGATGGGGTCTGATGTGCATTTTAAAAGGACGGCTCTGGCTGCCAGTTCTCTAGAAGGACGGGAGGAAACCACCAGGAGACATCTGTGATCACCCAGATATGAGAGGGTGCCCCTGGCCTCGAGGAGCCCTGCCCAGGGGCTGCCCACATGCAATTGGGGTGTTGCCTTCGGTGTTCTGAGTGCTCTAGGGGCAGAGAGAAGGGCATGGCTGGGCCCCTCCGATCAGCCAAAGAGACCAGATGTGTTTTGAATGGGGAACAAGAGTCCGTGTAGCTTCAGGGCGGAGACACAGCTGTGTGTAAATATTTAGAAAACTGGGTGTGATGTGTTCATATAAAAAAATATTTCCTTCCTTTTCTTTGAATGATTTTGTGAATGACAAAGTGGAAACACCCGGTTGTTTCTACACCAAAGTGCGGGCAGGTCAGTGACCTCGAGTGGGCTGAGACAGAGGAGAAGGAAGGGAGAGGGAGGCCCTCAGACTCCAACTAGCAGCCCTCCATCAGGTGACAGAGGGGCTCAGCTGAACCTCGGGAACCCACAAGGCACGGTCACAGATGGGAGCTGCATGGGGGCAAAGACCAGCTGCTGGGACATAGAATCTGCAGGTAAATGCTCTTGTCAATCAAGTGGAGTCAGAGACCCTGCAGCTGGGTGAGGAAGCAAATCTCCCTCACCTAAAGTAGTTTGCAGGAGAGCCCATTTTTCTCAAAGTGCCTGCCCCTTCCCCCATCCACCTTTGTGCACACCGCATCGCCTCCTCTCTGCTCTCCACCTGTCCAGTTCCTGAGTCTAGGCGAGCAGATACTCATGGTGGGTCCAGTATTCAGGTGGCCCTGGGCTGTGAGTGCAAGAGAACTTTCAGTGAGCAACCCAAGAGGAGGACAAAATCAACTCCCCAAGGCAGGAAAAGCAGCTGGGGCATCTAGCTGGGGAGCTGGGGGAGCTGGAGAGCACCACGCTGAGCCTGGAGGCTGCCCTGTCCCTCAGGAACACGGCTGCTGCACTTCCTACAGGAGAGGAGCTTTTAAGGGCACTGAGGAGCCCCAGTCTCTCCCAGACTGCTCTCAGCCCTGCCCTGGGCTTGCACATCCAAGACCACCTCTATGGGGTACCACCCCAGACTGCTCGAGACTTCCCTCTTCTCGTGCTCCTTCACACTCACCAGGAGGAAGGAGAGAGCCTACATTCACACGTGCTGAACACCTACTGTGTGCCAGGGGCTTCACGTGTTTCCTATCACAATTCTCCCCACAGCTTGCAAAACAGGAGCTACAGAGATCCTCCTTTTGAAGAAGAGAAATCTGAGACTTGGAGAAGTGGAGACTCATCCAGACTCACGTCAGCCTGTCCTACATCACACTGCTTCTCGCAGGCTCTGAATTCATCTTATTCTCAAGTATTTACTGAACGCTGCTCGGCACCCGGCCCTGTTCCAGGCATATCGTAGTGAACACAACAGACGCAAACCCCTGCTTCCGGAGGGAGGCTTCTGGTGCTGGAAACATTCTGATTCTCCAACGCAAGCGTGTTCAGCTTGAAAATCATCAAAGTGTACCCTCATCATCAGTGCATTCACTGTACTTAAAGAAAAAAAATCTAAACCTCTGCCTTCACTGAGGTTGCGTTCTGATGGGGGGGGGTGGCAATAACCAAGACGTAGGAGGCTGAATCAAGGCCCTCAAAGACATCCAGATCCTGATCTCTGGAACCGGCGAATGTGGGCTTGTGTAATGAAAGGATGTTCTTTAAGGGAGAGGCAGAGGCAGATTTGACTACCGAAGAGATGTGATGAGGGAAGCAGAGTGATGCACGGAAGGCTCACGAGCCAAGGAATGCAGGTGGCTTCCAGAGCCTGGAAAAGACAAGGAATGGATTCTCCTGCAGAGCCTCCTACGTCGTCACAACCAAATTGTCAAAATCCAGAAATTGGCACTGATTATCACTACACCGTTCTGGTTTCACCAATTTTCCCAGTAGTATCATTCTAGGGAAGCATCCAGGTCAGGATCTTAGTCTCCTTCAGTCTGGAAAGTTCCTCAGTCTTCTCTTGACCTTCAAGGTCTTGGCATTTTTGAAGAATACGGGCCAGATCTTTTGAAGATTGTCTCTCAGTTTGGGTTTGTCTGATATGTCCTCATGACTAGATTCAGGCAGGTTCTGCACTTTTTACAGTAATCTCACAGACACAATGCTGCGCCCCACTCGCTGCATCCCGGCAGGTAGGGCACAATTTCAGTCAGCCCGTGGCTGGCGCTGTTCACCAGATCACCTGACTAGGGTGGCGTCTGCCAGCCTTCTCTGCCGTGACGTTACTCTTTCCCCTTTGTAATTAATATCTTTGTTTGTTTGTTTATTTATGTATATCATCATGGACTCATGGCATCTTATTTTAGTCAATTAATTACAATACATTACCATCATCATTTATTTTGATCCTCACCGTGTTCTACATTTGGCAGTGGCAGCCCCTTCAAGCCCTTTTGACATGTCCTCATCATTCTTTGAGCACTTCTTTGGCTCCTGGCCTAAGACGTTCCAGGCTCATCTTGTCCCCTCCCTGCCCCTGGAATCAGCCATTTCTCCAAGGAGTCCTGTCTCTGCCAAAACTCATTGAACTGTGTGCTTAAGATCAGCTCTTTTGACCAAACATAAATTAAACCTCAATTTGAAAAAATCTGTGTGGAGTGAACACTATGCTTAGGAGACTCAGGAAAACTGGGGTGTGGTCAAGGATTGTCCGCAGCCTCGGGGTGTTCCAACACCGCACATTGCAAAGAAAGGACCGGCCCTGGACCATCTCCTGGGAGACAACCTCGGAGCATCCTCCCGGTAAGAGTGTCTGTGTTCACCTGAGAGCTCTGGCCACGCTGTCAGTTTGACCTCTGGTGGGGCTGGAGACGAGGAGCTACAGTTAGTCACACGGACTCTCCATGTCGACATGACTGCCCTCAATAACCACCCTGGACACCCGGGCTCAGGTGAGCTTCCCCGGTTGGCAGTATTGCACGTGTGTTGTCACACAGGCTGCCGGGAGAGTGTGACTCCACTGAGAGAGGAGAGCTGGAGGCCGGTGCCTGGTCTCTCCTGGACTCTGCCCCGTAAGCTGCTGGGTTTTGTTGATTTTAATGTGTATCATTTCGCTGTAATGAACCGGAACCAGGAGTCTAACAGCTGTGTTGAGTTCTGTGAGCCCTTCCAGCGAATCAGTGAACCCAAGGTGGTCCTGGGTTCACAGAGGAGGAGGCGAGGGAGCCGGGTCTTGAAGGATGAATGAGAGTCCTCCGGGAAAAAGGCTGGTTTCCTGAGAGAGGGACCAGCGTGGCCAAAAGCATGGAGGCCGCAAACAGCGTCGCCTCCTTGCCTCTTTTGCTTGAAGAGGAGATAGAAAGGTAAATTTCGACTTTAGAAAATGTGTGTATGTTTTTTTTAATGTACCTAATTCTAGTAAAAGGAAGAAGTTCCCCCCTTGCACAGATAACCGGACCACCACAGTGTTGGGTCCGTGGCTCCGAGGGATGAACTTGCTCCAGCCTGGATGCCTGGCCCACTGGGGAGGGCGTCTGCAGGCAGCTGCATGGGGACGGAGAGGCAGGAAGCAGTTTGGAGACCTCTCAGTCTGGTTCCCCCCAGATGCTCTTGTGACCTGCTGGGGGGAGCATTTCTAGTTTCTAGAACCATCCACTGTCATTAGGACCTTCTCTTTTCTGACCAAGGGGGTCACTGTCTGCTCAGATCCACACAGAGGCTAACATACCCTGTCTGACAGCTTCGGGAGGGGGAGCAGGTTGTGGGGGGAAACCTGCTGTTAGTCCACTTCAAATGCTGTGTTTGATCAAGCCTCGAACGTAGGGAGCTCCAACTGTGAGCTAAGGTTGATCTAAGACCACCATGTGCCCTGAGGGTTGATTTTCTTTGAATTCCTGTTCTTATCAGCTCCAAGTGAGGACTATGGAGGATGCAGCCTGCTATGGAGCACATGTTTGCATCCCCCCAGTTCGTTTGTGAAACTCTAATCTCCAAAGTGATGGTATTTGGAGGTGGGGCCTTTGGGGGTGATTAGGTCACGAGGGTGGGGCCCTCCTGATGGAATCAGTGCCCTTATAAAGGAGACACAGGTGCTCTCTGTCTTTCTCTGTCTCTGCCATGTGAGGACATATGAGAAGGCTTCTATCTACAAACCAGGAAGTGGTCCTCACCAGACACTCGATCAGCCTACACCTTGATCTTGGACTCCCCAGCCTCCAGAACTGGGAGAAACAAATGTTTGTTGTTTAAGCCTCCCAGTCTGTGGTTATAGAGCCAGAGTTGATCTTAATCCTAATCTGACATGGGCCCCAAGGAATTTGCAAAATGGAGAGAAAAGACAAAGACTGCCTGCTACCCTAAATCTTTCTGTTCTGTTCCCCCCTCCACGCTTTTTACAGACTACTGGGGCCTCCCCTCTGCTTGAACCTCCACCACCGCCTTCCCTGGCCGCACTCTCAGCTGATGGCCTTGCTCCCTGCCTCACTGAGAAACGTAGATGCCATCAGAGACATCAGGCTCCTTGGAGAAACGGCTGATTCCAGGGGCAGGGAGGGGACAAGACGAGCCTGGAACATCTTAGGCCAGGAGCCAAGGAAGTGCTCAAAGAATGATGAGGACATGTCAAAAGGGCTTGAAGGGGCTCCCACTGCCAAATGTGAACACAGTGAGGATCAAAACAAACAATGATGGTGATGTATTATAATTCATTGACTAAAATAAGATACCATGAGTCCATGATGATATACATAAATAAACAAATAAAATACATATTAATTACAAAGAGGAAAGAGTAACGTCACGGCAGAGAAGGCTGGCAGACGCCACCTTAGTCAGGTGATCTGGTGAACAGCGCCAGCCACGGGCTGACTGAAATCGTGCCCCACCTGCTGGGAGGCACTGAGCGGGGCACAGCATCGTGTCTGTGAGATTCCTGCAAAAAGTGCAGAACCTGCCTGAATCTAATCGTGAGGACGCATCAGACGAACCCAAACTGAGAGACGCTCTTCAAAAAATCTGGCCTGCATTCTTCAAAAATGTCAAGTCCACGAAGGTCGCAGGAGGACAGGGCAGGGAGCCAAGATGCGCAGGGAGCTTCTCTCCTGTGTTGCCTTCTCTCGAAGAAAGCGGTCCTGCACCTTCTGTGGTCCAAGGCCTTAGAAAGGCGTCTTCATACTGTGTCCAGTTTCATGGTTATTTACAGGGGAAGGGTGACTTTTATAGTCATCACCACAGCAAGGCTGAACCCGTTTCTCAACTCCACATACTTATTTTTTCTAAAAAAGCTTTTCATTTTGAAATAATTGTCAGCTTAAAGAAATGCTGCAAAAAATAGTACAAAGAGTTCCTGTATGCCTGTCACCCAGCTTCCTCTAATGTTCCCATCCGGCACAACCACAGTACGATGATCGAAACTAAGAAATTAACTGAACTACAGACGTTATTCAGATCTCACAAGCTTTGTCACTAATCTCCTTTTTTCAGGATCCAACCCAGGACACCGTGTTGCATTTAATTGTCACGTCTCCTCTGTCTGTGACGTTCCCTCAGATCTTCCTTATCTTCACGTCTTTGACACTCTTGAAGAGCATCAGTCATTTATTTAGGAGAATGTTCCTCAACTGGGGTTCACTTGATGCTTTCTCACAATGAGATTGAGGTTATGCATTTGGCAAGAATCCCACAGAAGCGATGGGCCCTCCTAGATGCACTGTATCAGGGCGTCGGCACACCTGATCCATGGCGACGTTAACTGAGATGGCTCAGCTATGGCGGTGTCTGCCAGCTTCTCCACCACAAAGTTACTATGTTTCCAATCGTGACTAACAACCATGGGGGGGGGAGAAACTTGGAGACCATGCAAACATCCTGTTTCTCCTCCAACATCACGCACTGATTTTAGCCTCTATCTGTGGGTCTTGCCTGTGACAATTATTACTGTGTAGTCCAAATGATGATTTTCTATTTTCCCAATTCTTTCTACATTTATTAATTGGAATTCTTCTGTAAGGTAGAGCTGTCCCTCATTTCCTTTATGTACTTACTGCACACAGTTTCAATGCACCAGGTGCATGTCTTCCCATGCAGCAGGGGAAACTTCTGTGTTAAGCAAACCCGGAGACTCTTATCTCTTCCACAGACCGACCCTGTGTGTCAGCCAGTGAAGCCTCTGTACAACCCGCAAAATTTATCCGATGTTCTCCCAAACAAAAGCTGAGACTGTGCTCACAAGCAAATTTTTTTTTAATCTGAGAGAATGTTTTCTTGTTTAAAAAAAATGTGCAGAGCTGGGGCCGGCCCAGTGGCATAGTGGTTGAGTTCGCGTGCTCCGCTTCGGCGGCCTGGGGTGCGCCAGTCCGGATCCCGGTGCGGACCCATGCACTGCTCATCAAGCCACACTGAGGAGGCGTCTAGAAGAGCTGCAACTCTACAACTATGATACACAACTATGTACTGGGGCTTTGGGGAGAAAAAAGAGGATGATTGGCAACGGATGTTAGCACAGGGCCAATCTTCCTCAAAAAAAAAAAAATGTACAGAGAAGGGGATGGGGAAGGTCATTTTCGGAAGAGGGAAGAACATATGCGGTGGCCTAGAGGAAAATGTGAAATCCTGCCCTTGGCTGGAATCAGAGTGCTTTCTGAAGATGATACTGTTCCCCCAGCATCTCTCCTACTTTGGGGCGTCCCCCTTCAAGCCCCTTGTATTGGTCCTTGTGGTCGAATGACTGTAGACATGCCCCTGATTGTTTTCTTCTCTGAATCCACGCCTCTGGATGCAGCAATTCCCACCAAGAGTGAAGTCTTGTTTTCCCGCCCCTTAAATCTAGGCTGACCTTGTGACTTGCTTCAGCCAGTAAAATGTGGCAGCAGTGGCCAGTTGGCAGTTCTGAGCCCAGGCCTCAAGAGAACCCCACCACTGCCGTGTGAACAAGCCGGGGCTAGCCTGCTGGAGGATGAGAGGCATGTGGCCCCATCACCCCTGTCACCCCAGCTCATAGCCAGCCAACCATCAGACCTGGGAGTGAGGCCATCCTAGGTCAGCCAGCCCCCAGCCCGCCCACCAGCTGACTGCAGACACATGAAAGAGTCCAGCCAAGACCACTGGAGCCTGGTCCAGATCAGCAGAACTGCCCAGCGGATCCATGGGCTCACAAACTGAAACAATGTTATCACAGGAAGCCGCTGGGCTTTGGGTGGTTTGTTATGCAGCAGTAACTAACTGATACAGTCCTTAGCCACTCCCACTCCAAGACCAGATCCTCCAGCCGAGCCTTAGGGCTCAGAGAGAGGCAGTTCATGAAGCACTCATCTGGTCCAGCCTGCCATAGGATGGAGGACACCAACAGGGATCAAGTGACCTGCCAGAAGGGAGAAAACAAGTTGCAGGAAAAATACAGGAACAGAACCCAGTGCCTCTGGCACTGGGCAGAGATGGTCCTGAGAACACACTGCTCTGTAAGTATTTGTGAAATGAATGATCAATAAATGATATTAATCATTGGAAAGACTTCTGTCTGGAATGATCCGAGTCTAAAGAACAATAACAGCAGCAACAGTAATAGTGGCTCCTCTTTATTGAGGCTTTACGGTGTCCCCGGCTAGCTGAGGGTCTCGTGCTGTATCTCATTTCACGCTCGTGGCAACTTTATGATACAGCATGCATTATCCCCGTGCACAGGTGAAGAAACTCAGAGACAGGCGGAACCCGCCCAGTATCACACCTGATCACTCCCTCAGAGAAGTTTCCCCACCACCCTAGCGAGAACGGCGAGCCCCCATCACTGCCTGCACCTTGCACTGATCACACCAGACACGTCATCCGTGTCCCCTCTAGGACAAGCCCACGAGCTCAGTCTGCCCTGCTCACAGGTGATGGGGTGTGGAGCGTGGCCACGGCTGAATAAAGACCCGTGGAGTGAGTGGTCTGCTCTGGGAGGTGCTGGAGCTGGAGGATTAGAGCTGGGAGCCTGGCTTAGGAGCCCTCTGGGAGACCCCCACCACACAGCAGGTCACAGCTGCCCCAGAAGACCCTCAAGTGAGAAGGGGTCTCAGCCCAGAGAAGGGGCATTTGTGATCAAGTCTGCAAAAGCCAGCCGAGCTGCCTGGACTCGGGCATGGGGCTGCTTTCTGCTCCAATGGGTTTTAGGATCCTCTTCTTGGGGTGGAGGGGCACAGGCAGCCAGTGGGTGGGCCCACACTCCCGTCCTGCCTGTTTCCTCATACGTGAGTACGTTGAGGGGTGGGTCCAGGGGGCAGCTCTGCAGCATCTCGGCCCATCGGAGGCCTGGTCCCTTTTCCGCTCAGAGCCTCCTGCTTGCTGAAGGAGGGCTCAGCACTGGGGCTGGCTATGCACAGGCCTGCAGCAGGCGCCCGCCATAGGCTCAGCTGGTGCCTGTGGTCACCTTTGCTTTTTCACTTTAATTTTCACTTTTCGGGATTCCTTCTGTAATTCAATCTGGGTTTTATTAACTACAGGAAATATTTACTTAGTTCCAAAGTCAGATTTACCAAACAAGGTCGTGTAAGTTTCCTACAGCTGTCGTAACCAATGACCACAAACTCAGTGGCTTAAAACAACACAGATTTATTCTCTCACAGTTCTAGAGAGCAGAGGTCCTAAAACCAAGGTGTCTGCAGGGCTGGTTCCTCCGGGAGGTTCTAGGGGAGAATCTGTTTCCTTCCAGAGGCCACCTGCATCCTCGGTTCGCTGCCCCTTCCCCGCATCACTGCAGCCTCTGCTCTGTCGTCACAGCTCCCCTCATTCTGACCCTCCTGCCCACTCTTACAACGACCCTGTGATGACATTGGCCCCACTGGCTAATCCGGGACAATCTCCCCATATCAGGATCCTTTTGCCCCATAAGGTCACGTAGTCACAGGTTCTGGGGATCAGGACACGGGCATCTTGGGGGGCCGTTATCCCGTCTACCACAGGAGGTATATTCAAAGAAGCCTAGCTTCCATCTCTGCGGCCCCTCTGCCTGTAGAGGTGGCCATTCTTTAAATTCACACACAGTAAAATTCACTTTGTGGCGTCCAGTTCTGTGGGATTTGACAAGTGTGTAGAGTTGTGCGCCCACCCCCATAATGGAGATCAGGACGTAGTTGCATTGGGACCGGGAAGGGAGTCTTTGCACATCTGATCCCATTCTCCCTGCAAAGCGAACCCAAGGCGGGGCTGTCCTAGATCTGTCATCCCCAGGCTGGACTCAGATACCCAATAAGAACAGCGCTCGTGGAGGTAACGTTTTAGCGGGAGCAAGACGCAAACAGACTGATGACCCGATTCATTGCTTGATGACTCTGGGTGGGTACAGGGCGCTGCAGGGACCTGCGCTGTCTCGGATTACGGCTGAGATGGCAGGAGCCCCTTCCTTTCTACTGGAGCCGTCCGCACAGCCAGTGAAGGTGGCTCTAACCCCGGCCCTGGGCGTGGGCCCCGGGCGAGGTGGTGGTCCCCCGGCCGAAGCCAGGGCTTTCTGAAATCTCATCAAAATGAAGAGTGGTCTCATGTGCGCTGGCCGGGGGGCTGGTGGCCCACGGGGACGGCAGTCCCAGAGACAACAAGGAGCCGATGCCTCTTTCTTCAACCGCCAAATGAAAGCTGACCTCAGCACCACAAAAAGATGGAGTGTGAATCGCTTCTGCAGTGACTGCGTTTCCTTTGAGGGGCTGTCACCGGCAGCAGGCGGTAAGAAAACATTTTGTCATGCACGTCAGCGGCCTTTCTCCAGCCTCGGGTGGCCCAGGAGCTGCTCCTCCTCCAAAAGGACGGCTGTCCCGGCCGCGCTCATCCATCAAGCTCATAATGAAGGGGCAAATTGCTGTCTTAGGGCCATGCTCAAAAGCCAACTACTGCAGCCTGTGTCCAGGAAGGTGTCAAAGGCCTGTCCCTGGGGACAGCCCCCTGGGAGCCTTTCTGTGGGGGCTGAATGCAGAAGGCATTATTGATCACCAAAGGAGTCACAGAGACCACCAGCGGCTCCATGGTTCCCTGGGGGTTGGGCTGCCTGGGCCCCCTGCCACCCCCATTGGAGCCAGAGGTGCCCAGCCCCCCATGACACTCAAAACCCCGAATCCTTGTTGACTTCAGAGTTGGCCTGAGAAATCCAGCCGGCTGGGCTGCACTTCTGGGCACCCACCTGGCCACCTCCACCTGGCCTGGCACCTTCCTTTCCTCCACGCCTGGGCTGTGGTCAGCTGAGAAGGGCTCCTCTCCTCCCTCAAGTTCCAGAACCTCAGTGGCTGCCCAGCAGAGCTGCAGCCAGGCTTCCCCTGGCATTTGATCTGACATCAGTGATGATGGTGATGATGATGGCGTGATGATGATGGTAGTGATGATGATGATGAAGATGCTGATGATAGTGGTGATGGTGATGGTGGTGGTGGTGATGATGGTGGTGATGGTGATGGTGGTGATGATGGTGTGATGATGGTGATGGTAATGATGGTGATGATGGTAATGATGGTGATGATGGTGGTGATGGTGATGGTGGTGATGATAGTGATGGTGGTGATGACGATGATGGTGGTGATGATAGTGATGGTGGTGATGATGGTGATGATGGTGATGGTGATGGTGGTGGTGATGATAGTGATGGTGGTGATGACGATGATGGTGGTGATGGTGATGGTGGTGATGGTGATGGTGGTGATGATAGTGATGGTGGTGATGATGGTGATGATGGTGATGGTGGTGGTAATGTGATGACGATGATGGTGGTGATGGTGGTGGTGGTGATGATAGTGATGGTGGTGATGACGATGATGGTGGTGATGGTGATGATGGCAACGGTGATGATGATGATGATGACGGTGACAGTAATAGGGTAAGGCGGCAGCTTTGTTCACTCTGACCCAAGTCCTCTGCACACATCATCCCCTCGAATCCTCAAAACTACCCAGGAGGGAAGTAGCAGCGTGTCCCCATCTCACAGATTAGAAAGGGAGAGGGGAGCGAGCTGCCCCACCACAAAGCAAGTATCAGAGCGAGACCCAGACCTGCTCCAAAGCCTGGGCACCCGCATGCTCTCTTGAAGCATTTAATAATTAGCTATGAGGTGACACCCATGTAACCAACCACCAACCAGGCTAAGAAGAGACCAGCATCCTGCTCGACACCCCCCATCCCTGGGAGTGACCCCTGACTCTTGTGGACTCACCCCGGGATGGATGTGTGGATGGGGTGGGGGCCTCTCCTCCAGCCTTCCTCTGAGTCCTTCTTTCCGGGGTGACCCTTTGAAGTGGGGTCCCCAAGCCACCCTCCTGGGGCAGGCTGGGCAGGACTGGGGCCTGGGCCTGGGCCTTTGGGCGCCGTTGAAATTAGGAAGGGACACTGCCCTTGGCGAGTCGTCATTCTGAGCTGGAGCTTGCGTCCCCGAGGCCAGGAGCACAGTGGCATCGCTGGCCCCACCCATGGGGCCTGGGAAGGGATCACACCGACAGAGATAGACAGAGCCACGGAAAACATACTGACCCCCGGCGGCTTGTGCCATGATAACATCTCTCCATCTGCCAATTCCAGAAGTGCCGTCACCGCCGAGTGGGAGGCCTGTCTCTTTTCACGAACCTTAAAAAATGTTCAAAACCACAGTGCCGGTCAGATGTGGCCATGTTGCCCAAGCAGGGAAGGAACTGGAACTCGTGAGCCTGCGGTTTGGCAAGTAGCCCAACCACCTTTTTCTGTCTTCCATACAAGTAGAAAATGCCCCCATTTCTGCTTTTCTTAGGAACAAGAAGTCAAATCCCCCTCTGAAGACGTCCCCGTCACTGCCCCCCTTGGCGCACAATGCGACGTGTCAACAGGCATTGTGCTCATATCTGTGCCAGGCACGTCCTGGGGGCTGCAGGTGCTGTGGGCCCGAGTGACAGGTTCCTGACCTCCCGAGACTTGTGGTCCAGGGACGGAGGGAGACGAGCGGGAGCTGGTTTCAGATGGGTGCAGCGCGGGGAAGGAAGCACAGAGAATGAGGAGCCAGAGCTGGCGGGTGGTGCGCACAGGGGGCCGTCAGGTCAGGAAGGCGGCTCAGCACAGGCGACTTCTAGTTGAGGCCCCAAAGGTCGGGAAGAAGCCAGCCGTGCTGGGGCCGGGGCCAGGCAGAGTGCAGGCAGAGTGTGGGCGTGGCTCCAGCTCGGGGAGAGGCCAGGCCTGGCCGCACACGTTCCCCCTCAATGGGGACTGAACCCTCGAACCTGGCATGGGGCCTGAGGAGGCAGCTGCCACGTGGGGTGAGCAGGGGAGGGAGTGGAAAGGCCCGTCTTTGGGGTCAGAGCCCCGGGTTAGCACCCCGCCTCCTCACTCACTGACAAGGAGGGTGGGCATGGGCAGTACGTGCTCCAGGCATCAGGAAGAGAGAGGATGCCAGCCCAGGGAAGGGCAGCTTCTCGCCCAGGGTCACACAGTAAGCAAGTCGCAGATGTAGGTCCTCACCCCCGTCTCCTGCCCCGCCCGGATCATGAAACAGCACGGGGGCTCAGCATACGGCAGGCGCCCCATGGAGGAAGAACACGAGCCCCTGGGCTGACACTCAACCCACCCAACGCGGCTGAGGATGTTGAAGAAAAGAAACTGAGACCAGAGCCGACAAGGCCCCTGCCTGCGAGCACCCCAGCGGGAGAGGGAATCCCAGGGCCGCAAGAAGCAGGCTCTGCTTGTGCTTCTATCCAGATGCTGCAGCCGACACTCCCGCAGGACTCAGCTCAGCCCCCGTCACCTCCCTCAGGAAGTCTGCCGGGATCTCCCCCCGCTGGTGCTCCAGTAAGCTCCTGCTGTTTACCTGTCCATCTCTCCTGCCGGACCCTGACCCCGGGGGTTTAATCTCCAGTTCCCTCCAGCTCCGTCCGGCAGATGTGACATCGACCTGAATAAACGGACGAGTGGAGTGTGGGGGGTTCACAAAAGGGCTCACCCTGGACCGCTGCCCGTAAACCAGGAATCGGCCTTTGTGTTTATAATGGGAATTGACTGCCAAAAACTCAATTTCCCCGACCTTAGACCTTCGCTGGGACCACCGCCGAGTGTGCAGTGGGTGGGGGATGAGATGAGGGGGAAGGATCCCGGCAGCCTCTGCCGTCCCTGAGAACAGGACACTCGGGGGTGGCTCCTTGCACCCATGCTAACCAGTCCCTCCCTCCCTCCAGCTTGGAGATTCAGCTCCCGTGTGACCTCCAGCTGGCCCCCCTCCTCTCTGGATTTCAGCTTCCCCATCTGGTAAACAGGGCAGGTTCACCGATCCTTCTCAGCTTTGGAATTCTAGGGGAAGAATCCAGAAAGACAGCAACTGGGGGTCTCTTGGGCTCAACTCTCTCTTTGTACCTCCTCACCTTCAGACCCTCAACCGCTTCCCTCCGGTTTAAAATTCCAGCTCCCCGTCTCATTTACAGGGACCTTCTGGAGCGTGCTGTGGGTTAACTGTCAGCTTTTTTTCTACCCTTAGTGAGATATAAAATAATGGTGCATCTTACAGTCGATGGTGTCTTGTATTATATGATATACGGTAATATCAACATTTCCCACCTGCCCCCTTATCTTGTTTAATCCCAGCAACAACCCCAGGTGGTAGTCGTTATTACTACCCCATTTTACAGAGAGGATCAGAGAGGTTAACACCTCACCTAAGGCCACACAGCAGGGTTGTCCATGCAATCCACCGCAGTGAGCTTATGGTCAGGGGTCCTCCTGGAGGGGGTGATATTTTCACGGGGCCTTGACGACTGGTCCAGTTTCTTGCCGGTGCAGGGGTAGGAGAGATGGCATTTGGGATGGAGACAGGGCTTGAGCAAAGTGCAGAGGCGGGATCATGGGAGCCTCAGGGAACAGGGAGGCTGTAAACGGGCTGGCGCATAAGGGGATGACTGGAGTCTTGACCGTGAGAGTTGTTAGGTCCCATTGTGCGGGGCCTTGAATGCCAGTGCAAGAAAGAGATCCTTGGGGAGGCCCTGGGGAGCCATCGAAGGCTTGAGAGCAGGGGCATGGCAAGATGGGAGCAACATCTTAACGGCCCCCGTGTAGTCACGCTAAAACCAAGCTCCCTTTGTCATCTCGAAGGCTCTTCCCGACGGGGCCCCCTGCCGAGCTCCAGCCGCACTGGTGCTGTCTCTGTTCCCAAGCCCACAGACCCACTCGTCCCGCAGGTCAGCCCGGCCCTCTCGTTCCTCAGGTGGCTGCTGCCATGTCGCCTCCTGGGGGGAGCCCTCCCTCCCGACGCGGCCAGCAGGGCCCCCGTTCCCCCTCCCCCTTCGCCTCACACCATCACCAGTCTCACCGCGGAGCCCTCTCTGGAGGGGTCCTGTCTGTGTCTTTACTGTCCCCACCACCCCTTCCCCAAGCGGAAGTGCCAGCAGGGCCGGCCCCTCTTCTGTCTTCTGTCCACTGTGGTGCAGCACCCGGGGTGTTCTGGAAGGAATGGCTCTACCAGTGGATGACCGCGTGAATTTATCCCACCAATAAGGGTGTGTCGGTATCTCAGGTGGCACCAGGCCTGGGTGCGGATGGGTGCGATGTCCCCCCCTTTGCTTCCCCCTTTCCTTCCTGCTGAGACAGGCCACGAGGAGCCTGGGGTCAGGGGTCAGCCGGTCAGGTGTGGTCCGGCCAGGCGCTGACCGGGCGGGCTGGCGGGGCAGGCCTCCAGCAGCTGTGTGCGGTGCTTTGCATCTGTTTCCTCTCTGCTGTTCCAACTCCCAGGCGTGGGGACTGAGGCTCAGAGGGGTCAGCGACCGATCTTTTACTCAGCATCCAGCACGGGCTGAGGCCTCTCTCTGCTCGGCCCTTGCAACACTCGTGCTCCAGCAACGGAAGGGGTTTTGGTGTAAGGTCCATCATCCGGATGACGAGGCTCAGCGGGGTCTTGGCTCGCCCTCAGCCGCAGATCCGGGGCAGCAGGGATGGGCGTTGGTCCAGCTGACTCCCACGGGCTTCCTCTGCCCGGACCTAGCTGCTCCCGCTGCCTGATGTGCGACCTCGCGCAAGTCCCGAAACCTTCTCCAGCCCGGTCTGGAAACCGGCAGGTGTCAGCGTGAGGTGGTCTCCGGGCTGAGGTCCAGGGCCTGGCACCAGGACGTTCCAAGACAGATGAGGATGACCTCATCCTTGTCATCACCATCATCTGAGCCACACCGGGACTCACTCTGCAAAGGCAGCTCCTTCGGGGGGAACGGGAAAGCAAAGCCAGTCTTAAGCTGCCACCCGTCGCACCGGGGCAGGAACCCCAGCCCCCGTGGACATCCAGAGAACCCCCGGCCCGCCCCACTCAGGGGGCCACATGCCCTTTGAATCAGGGAGAAATGACTTGCCCCTTCCCCCACCCACCTCAAGAGCCAGGTACCCGCATGAAAAGGGCTCGGGTGGGCGAGAGCCTGCCTTTGTCATCCGATGCCATTAAGGCTGGAATTTCTCATGGGAAAAGTAACGCTTTAGCTGCACAAAAGGGTGGGGGGCGCAGCTTGGCCTGGCGGTTCCAGGGGCGACCGTCCTGGGGCCGTTTGAAGTCCCCCGTTACCTGCCGCTGGGGCTGTTTGGCTTCTACCGGGGCGTAAACAGGGTGATTGAAGTGGGCGGCCGTGTCTTTCCGGACGACAAAAGTCCCCTCGCTAATTGCCACATCAAATGATCGGGAACCCCCCAGTGGAAGCCCTCAAATTACCGTGAACACACACAGCAGCCCGAAGCCACGGCGGCGCCCCCAGCCCGGGCCGCCGCCCCGCTGCCCCCGGATTAGGTTACTCGTGCGGGCGGAGGCACAGGAAGGTCCCTGCGGATTTGTTCTGCTCCGCTGCCAGCCCGCTATGCCAGCCCCCGGCCCGGCCGCAGCCCCCATTGTCTCCGGCCGCCGAGCCAGCACGCGGGCCCGGCCGGCACAGGGGCCCAGGCCGCGGAGGGGAGGGCCTCTGCCCGCGGTCACGCCCCGGTGACGGGGTGCCAGCTCCCAGGCCGAGCCCCGCACCGGCTGCAAAGGGGCCGTCAGTCTCGGCGCCTTCAAAGGGGCCGTCACGGTCCTGAAGTGACACCAAGCTGCAGCTTCAGGCCCCGCCCCTCTGGGCTCTTTGCTGTCCCTGACTGGCAGGGGCCGGCACACTGGACGGCAGGTGCTCAGCATCCTTCGTGTCCTATCCCACACTCAGAACAGGCACCGCGTGGGTCTGGCCCCCCTATCACAATGGGGACACACTTTACCGAATGTTCCAGCACCAGGCTCCGGGCTGCCAGAACGCTTCACACGATACCTCTCTCAACCCATTAGGAGAGACCAGGATCATCACCCCCATTTTATGGATGGGGAAACTGAGGCTCAGGGGGGTCAAGTGCCTTGGCTCAGGATGTGCTTTCTGATTGCTCACGGGCTGGCAGGGGAGAGACCTTTGTCACCCAATGGTGACAACTAACTCCTGACTTGGTGACATCCACACAACGTCAGGGTTGTGTGGCTACCACTTATGAGGGGCACGCACAGCCCCGGGAGCCCGGCCCGTGACAGCCCCCCGTTCCGGGCCGCTCCCTCCTGAGACTCCAGGCTGATTTCCCTCTGAGGACCTCTGACTTCCCCTTGGTTGGCTTCATCCTGGGGACCCAGTGACGGGCAACCCCTGTCTCAGTCCTCGCTCATCAACTCTAGCAGGGGGACCAGATAACCACAGAAACCGGGGAGATAAGAGCCCAGAGCAGAGGGCACAAATATAAAGCAAGCTTGCCTAACTGAGGGGAAGGGTGTTCACTGGGTGAAGTCAGGGGGCCAGGATCACCTGAAGCCAAGAAGCTGGCATGTGCAAAGTTCCTGTGGCAGGAGAGGGTGGCCCGCAGCTGGAGCCCAGAGAGGAGGGGCGAGAGCTGAGAGCAGAGTAGAGCAGGAGGCAGGCCCGGCTGTTAGAGGGCCTTGCGGGTCCATCGTGCTAGGGGCTTTGTTCCCCCGGGGTTGTTAGCCAGCTGGGTAATACAGCAGGACCAGGGCTCAGAATGGCCACTCCGCTGAGCTGTGAGCCCAGCTCCCTGCTTCTCTCAGGAAGTCCAGCACATGTGGGTGCTGAGTGCCTGCCGTGTGCAAGGACGGGTGGCCGCAGGTGGCGGGGGAGGATGAGCAGGAAGGTCCCCGAGGTGGGCGGGAGCTGGCTTGGTCAAGCGCTGCACAGCCGGCTCTCTCACCAGAGATCCTGCTTCACAGAGCTGAACGTAGCTGGGCCTGGGGGCAGGGCAGGGACCCTAGGCTTCCCTGCGGCCGGGGGACCAGGCAGAGGGTCAGTCACCGCAGTCATCGGCTCCACGGGTCAGGGTAAGTGGGCATCGGGGCACCTGGACGAGATGGTCAGGCCTGTCTCTGATGCATAGCGGGCTCTCAACAACACGAGCCCTTTGGTGCCCATGGACCAGCCCGTCCCTTCCCTGAGCCTCACTCTTTTCTTCTTAAAACCAGGGCGTGGTTGCAAGTACTGTTTAAAGCACATTTATTTGGCAAGAGGGCTGGTTTCCCAAATGAAACAGAACAATAGCAGATCAAGCAGAAGGAACTGGGGGTGCACTGGGGGCAGGGAGCAGGGGCCCATCACTGCCCCCTTCCCTCTACTGTTCCCTCCTCCTCGGGGCTCCCCAGCCTGGGGCCAGCGAGAAGCAGATATTCTCTTGGGCTCTGTCGGGCAGCAGGTCAGCAGGACAGAGCTCCGCCCAGCCGCCCAGCCGTCCACCCCCGGGCTCCTGCCTCTCTTGCTCCATGACGTGACATGGGCGGAGAAACTAGCAGGGCTCCCCTGGTCCTGCCCCAAGGCGCTGACCACTGCCCAGCACTGCTTGCCTGGATGTTTCTCCATGAAAAAAAACCAACGGCAACTGTCTCTTCTCCAAATGACACCCGCCTGATTCGGCCACCTGTGCTTGTGTCTGGAGAGAATCAGTCCCCCCACTACTGACAGAAGGAGGGGAGCACGTATACTCTCTCCACTTTACAGATGAAGAAACTGAGGCTTAAGGAGATGGAGCAACTGGCCCAAGGTCACAGGGACCATGAAAGGTGTTGCTGTTGGCACCGTGCTGTGCGACCCCAGACCCGTGTGCTCCGAGGCTGACCCCCGCCCTCCATCCCCGCTCTTCAGAAGCACATCGACTCTCAGCCCTTTTCATGTTTGGAAATTTGCAACAAACGGGAAGAAAGTTGCTCTTTTGCCACTGACTTGGCGTAGCCTCATCCCCAGGGGCGTGGTGGGTGGCTTCAAAGTCACCTGCTCATGAACCCAACAGTTCAGCCCACGTGCACAGGTGGACATTTCATAGAAATGGAATCATACATGATGTGGCCTTTTGTGAGTGGCTTCTTTCCCTGAGCAGAATGTTCTCAAGGTTCTTCCACGTTGTAGCCTGTGTCAGTGCTCCATCCCTTTTTCTGGCTGAGTAGTATTCCGCTGTATGGATGGACCTCAATTTGTCTGTCCGTTCCTCTGTTGATGGACACTTGGGCTGCTTCCACCTTTCAGCTGTTGTGAATAGTACTGCTGTAACATGCGTGTGCATGTATGTCTTTGAGTCTCTGATTTAACTATTTTGGGCATATACCTAGGGGTGGAATTGCTGGGTCATATGATAATTCTATGTTTAACTTTTGAGGAACCATCAAACTGTTTTTCACAGCAGCCAAACCATTTTACATTCCCACCTACAACGCACGAGGGTTCCAATTTCTCCACATCCTCTCCGACACTTGTTATTTTCCATTTTTTTCCTTATAGCCCTCCTAGCGGGATGCCTAGTGAAGTGGCATCTCGTGTGGTTTGGGTTTGCATTTCCCTAGTGACTAATGATATTGAGCATCCTTCCATGTGCTTTTTGGCCACGTGTATGTCTTCTTTGGAGACACATCTATTCAAGTGCTCTGTGCATTTTCTAAACCAGTTGTTTGTTCTTCTTGTTGTTGAGTTGTAAGAGTTCTTCACATTCTGGATACTTGTCAGTAACGTTTTAACAAGGGACACCCAGTTTCATTTTGCGGTGGGTTCCGCCAGTGGCCACCAGCCCCAGAGACAGGTGAGGTGGCGAGGCTGTGCAATGGCTCACGCAGGTGGCCTCTGCTGTGCCTGGGCTGGTCTGGGCCGTGAGGGCAAGCAGCCGTGGGGTGACCTTCGTCCTGCCTAGCAACAGCGAGAGCACGGCAGGGACTGTCTCTGGGTGCCTCAGGTTTCTCTTCTGTAACAATAGACATAATGACAGAATCCACCTCGTGGAGTTGTTGTGGCGAAAGAATGACTTCAAGTATAAGTGACTCATTGGTCTATAATCAAAGGAATGCCCAGTAAAACTGTAATTTTTGCCTCCTCAAATGTCATAAACTTAAAAAAAAATCCTTACTTCCCAGGATTAGCCAGGCACCAGCGAAACAGGTCCTTTCCTGCAGTGAAATAAACAACTTTTTCCTTTTATTTTTAAAAATCTGTTTAAAATATAAGTGGCTGTTCAAAGCAAAGATACTAGTAGAGTATTCTTGGGTTTACACAATATGTGGACGTAAACGTATGGCCCCCTGAGCCCGCGAGGTGGAGAGGGCATTATAGGAAGATTCTGACACTGTCTGTGGCACTGGACGGGGGGACGGTCCATTGTGCCGCTCAGACTTCAGAGCAAGCTAAACAAAGACACAGAAAAAGAAAACAAAGAGGTCAAGCTAATAAGCGAATGGAGGAGATAAGATGGAATCACAAATACTCAATTCGTCCAAAGGAAGGCAGAGAGAGAAGAGACGAAGAACAAAGGACAAAGAGAAAATGAACAGGAAGACGCAGAGGGCAGCCCAACCATCGCAGTGATCACACTGAATGTGAATGGTCTAAACGCTGCCAACTGCAAGGAATGGTCGGAGGGGACACAAAGGGACGACCCACCCGTGCGCTGTCTACAGGGAATCCGCTTTAAAGGTGAGGCAGAGAAGTCAGAAGTACAGGACGGAAGACGAGACGCCATGCTCCGTCTACCTGGACCCCTCACGCCAGCCGGACCCTGGCCCTTGCATACCAGGATCATCCCGAATGTGTGTTGACATGCACCCGCCTGGCTCTCTCGCCACCTGGAGTCTGGCTTTTTGCCCAGTTTAAAAACGGGGCCCTGCCCCATGGCTGAGTGGTTAAAGTTCTGCGCACTCCACTTCCCCGGCCCGGGTTTGCGGGTTCCGATCTCAAGCTCGGACTACTCCACTCACCAGTGTCCTACATACAAAATAGGGGAAGATTGGCACAGGTGTTAGCTCAGGGTGAATCTTCCTCACCAAAAAAAAAAGATGCAAAGCGGGAGAATTTTATGGTGATGAAACTATTTTGTGTGATACGGGATCTGACCGCCTACATTCGGCAAAGCGTGGAACTGTGCAACACCAAGACTGAACACTAAGGTAAACCGTGGGCTTTAGCTAGCAATAACGTGTCAATATCCGCTCAACGACTGTAACAAATGTGTCCCACTGATGCCAGATGTTAATAACAGGGGGAACCGGGGTGGGAGGGCTTATGGAGTTCTAGTACTATCTGCTCAGTTGGTTCCGTAAATCTAAAACTGTGCTAACAATAGTCTATTAATTATTTAAAAACAAACCAACCAATTGAAAAAAGATAGTGCAGAGGATCTGAGGACTGGAAGAGGTCTGAGCTCAACCTGGGAACCTGAGGAGTCCCCGGGTCCCGGCGTCTTTACAGCCCAGCTCCACGGGCAACAGCTGCTGGTTTCTGATTCCCAGCCAAGTTCGTCTCGCTACTCCGCACACTTCAACACTTATCACTTCATAGTGTTAATTATTGCAGCTCCTCCCCATTTACAAGTATCTTATCAACAAACAACTTGTGGATGCATTGCTGGGGTGCCTGATAATGCAGCAGTGGCAGGAGCGAGTTTCCAGAACCTTCCAGCCCCAGTTTTGCTTCAGGTCAACCACACCTCAGCGTCGCCCACCGGCGTCAAGGCGCACAGGCGCTAAGAGCTATCTCTGCGAGACAACGTGGGGGACGCAGGCCCCTCTCCAGCCGCTCCGGGCCCCTGCTCTCCAGCCCCGGGCAGACAGGAGGCGAGAGGTTGGGAGCAGGGCTCTGATGCTATGTGAGGCTGGGCCAGTTACTCAGCCTCTCTGTGCTAGGGTCTGATTTAACAGCTGGCCCCTGGATCACAGGGTTAACAAGGAGAGGGTGTGATCAGCACATCTTGAGACCTTACCAACAATAGGTGTCCTTTTTCTTGACGGCTCCTGTACCCTGGTTGGGGGTAGCGGGCAGGGAGGGCCTTCTCAGAGAGACCAGGAGACAAGGCCACAGTGTTCCCAGCTGTGAGAGTCTGCTAGGGCCACCAGAACAAAGCACTGCTGACGGGGCGGCTCAAACCACAGACATTTACGGTCTCTTAGTCCTAGAGGTTGGACGTCTGAGATCCAGGTGTCACAGGGCTGCTTCCTCTTGAGGCCTCTCTCCTGGGCGTGTAGACGGCCGTCTGTGTGTGTCTGTGTCCTCACATGGTCGTCCCTCTGTGTGTGTCTGTGTCCTCATCTCCTCTTCTTATAAGGACTCCAATCACACTGGATTAGGGCCCACCCTACTGACCTCATTTTACCTTAATCACCTCTTTAAAGCCTGTCTTCAAATACAGTCACATTCTGAGGTGCTGGGGATCAGGACTTCAACATAAGAATTTGGGAGGATGCAGTTTGGCCCATAACACCAGATAATTCCTAAAACATGCCCACAGACCTGGCCCCATAAGGGAGGATGGCAGCGAGCTGCTGAGATGTGAGCCCAGTGGGGTTAGGGTGGGAGGGCTCCTATGAGGCTCCGTCCTGGCATGGGCTGGGGACACGGCAGAGAAGAAAGAGGAATTCCAAGTCCTGGGTCCAGCCCCGGGCCTGCCGAGTCACCCCGTGTCCCTGACTGCCACGTCTGCATCTGTGTCATTCGGTCCTCACTGGGTTTTTGTAAAGGCGCAGTGGGCTGAGGACAGCCGAGCAGACCCCAGGATCCCAGGATCAGGAGGGCTCTTCAATATTAATTAGCATCTGGAAGCGCCCAGGGCAGGAGAGCCAGGGTGGTCGTCACAGACAAGCTGGCTGGCCCCCTTCCCGAGCTCCCTCTCACCACGACAATTCTGAGATGGACAGAGAACCATCGCAGGCGTCTAGAGAGCAGGCGCTGGGGGTCGGAGCTGGCTCAGGCCTCCACACGGAGTGTTTCCCACACTACCCCATTTCACAGCCCTGTGGGAGAGGTCCCTTTTCACAGGGCAGACAGCTGAGGATCAGAGGCTGAATGCTGCCGTTCCCGGGGTCACTGGGCTGCTGGCGAGTGGCAAGTAGGTTCCTGGTTCTGCACACGCTGCCAGTGTAATTTGCCAGCGAGACTCTGGAGGGGAGGGGGTTCTGCTCAGGAGGGGTCCCCGAGGACAGGGGTCCCCCTGGCACCTAGGAGGTGTTCGAGCTTGACAGGCTGGCAGGCGCAGGTGCCCATGCGCCTTCGTGGTGCCCGAGGAGATGGGGCTTGGCGCCACTGGGTGTGTGTTTTTAACTCCAAAGGCTCACCAAGCCAGACTCAGTCATTTAGCTCAAAAGCAGGGAGCTTTTCCGTCCCCGCAGCTGTGTCCTAGCAGCCAGGAGGGGCTCTCATCCTGCGGAGGGCTCCGGCTGCTAGCCACCAGGCCATGGAAAGAACTTATTTTAGGAAAACGGGAAACCACCTATCACTTAGGGAGGAATCCGGGCTAATTGTGAAGCCACTCTCAGTTTCTTTATTTAGCTATTTATTAAACTGGCTCGAACTGGAATTAATGGTTGGGCCAGCCTCACGGCTCCTCATGTGCGCATCCTGGAGGCAGCCGCAGCAATTTCGGCCTGATTAAAGGCTCCGCCGGCCCACCTCCTCCCTCGGACACACAGCTCAAAGCTCCCGGCTCAGGAATGCGTGGCCCGTGGCTCGCAGGCCTGCCTGCCGCCGCTGGAGAGTCCGTTTTTGCCTCAAAATCCACGCCCTGGGCCCCCCCGCCCACTACGGATGTTGTTGAGTGTCTCTGTGGGCCCTGGCTGTGGCCACACAGCGCTGAGCAAGCCCGGCGAAGCCAGCCCCCAGCAGCCCATCCTGGGGCCCTCCTGGTCCCAGATACCCTCTGCACACCATCCCACCGATGGCTTTGAGGCACCTTCCACATTTGAAATGGTCTCGTGTAACAATTTCCCGCCCCTCCAGAATGTGGGGTCCAGGAAGCCAGGGCCCTCACCTCCCCGTTCATCCCGCATCTCTAGATGCTGGAACAATGCTGGGTACACAGCTGGTGCTCAATCAAGATGCATTGAGTTCCTCACTCCTGTTTGGAAAAGAAAGGCTGCAGAGACTCGTCCCAGGGGAACTTCAGGCCCGAAGAGCAGCTCACGGTGAAAATCAAAGATGCTACTGGGGGCATCGGCCGAGCAGCCAGGTGGTCCCAGCCCCAGGCTGGGGCTCCACTGTGGGTGACCTCAGATCCCCTCCCACCACGCTGGAGAGAAACACTCCTGCCCCCCAAGGAACCCTGTCAGGCGCTGTAACCTACACATCCAGCAGGAGTGAGGGCCTGGCCAACTCACACCCACCATGATGGCTGGAATCAAGAAGATAGGTCACAACAAGCGTTGGTGAGGATGTGGGGAAATCGAGACCCTCATATGCTGCCAGTGGGAGTGCACAGTGGTGCAGCTGCTGTGGAAAACAGCCTGAAAGATCCCCAAATGATGAGACCTAGAGAGGCTATATGGCCCAGCAATTCCACTCCTAGAAATGAAAACATGGGTCCACACAAAAACTTGTAAACGAATGCTCATAGCAGTTGTATTCAACATGGCCCCAAAATAGAAACCACCCAGACGTCCATCAGCTAACAAAAGCATAAACAGAATGTGCTCTATCCACCCAATGGAATATTATTCAGCCATTAAAAGGAAGGAAGCCCTGACACAGGCTACAACATGGATAAGCCTTGAAAACTTTCTGCTAAATGAAAGAAGCCGGACACAAAAGGCCACATATCGTATGATTCCATCCATACAAAACATCCAGAACAGGCAAATCTACAGACAGAAGGTAGATCAGTGGTCGCCTCGGGCTGGGAGGGATGAGGGAACAAGAGGGAAGATAGCTAAAGAGTACAGGGTTTCCTTTTGAGATGATGAAAATGTCCTAAAATCGACTTGAGGGGCTGGCCCAGTAGCATAGCAGTTAAGTTTGCACGCTCCGCTTTGGTGGCCTGGGGTTCACAGGTTCGGATCCCGGGCACAGACATATACACGGCTCGTCAAGCCGTGCTGTGGCAGCGTCCCACATGCAAAATAGAGGAAGATTAGCACAGATGTTGGCTCGGGGCCAATCTTCCTCACCAAAATAAAGTAAAATAAAATAAAATTGACTTTAGAACAAGTCTGACTTTAGAACAAGGTTGCACATATCTGTCAATATAGTAAAAACCACTGAATTGCACAGTTTAAATGGGTGAATTGTATGGTATGTGAATTATATCTCGATAAAACTGTGACCGAAAAACCAAAAACGAAGGAGGGCCTCGTCCAGCCTGGCTGCTCCTGGTATATATCCAACCAAAATGCGTACACGCGTACCCCAGAAGGCATGTGCTAGAATGTTCTTGGCAGCTTTAGTTATAAAAGCCCCAAGCTGGACTCTCTCCAGATGCCCGTGGAGAGTTGAACGAAAAGTAAAGTGGTGCCTTCGTACCGTGGAATGCTGTACGACGGCACCCTGCAACCCCACCTAAGAAGAGGCTGGACCCGACATGTGTTGAGCTGATCAACCAGAAGCAGGAGCACAGACGCTGGGCGATTCCTTTCTCACGGCACAAAGCGGGTGAGGCTCAGAGGCGTCCTTAGGAGGCAGGAGGGTGCTGACCCTCGGGGCGAGGTGCTGGGTGTGGCTGGGGTCTCCTGGGTGCTGGCCGGGTCTCGATCGGGATGCTGGCCTCAGGGGGGTGTTGTTTGAGAAAAGTCACTGAGCTGCACATCGGGGATCTGTGCGCTTTTCTGTGTGAACCTCATATGCCAATAAAAGTATCTACAAGTGGAGGTCAAAAGCAGCCCGCACGGCCACAGGGCGGGGGCAGGCTCGTATGCAGCTCTGGGGGCAAGCTCCAGCTTTTCTGGCTACCTTTGGGTGGTGATGGTTTTCTTACCTGCCCAACGGGGGTGATGATGGCACCTACTTGAGAGGGCTGTTCTGAGGACCAAGGGAGCTGCTGCAGGGAACAAGTGAAGCGGGGCCCGGCACGGGGCCAGGGTGCCCCAAGACGAGGCCGGCTGCTGTTTCTCTGACTAGCCAGGCTGCCCTCTCAGGTCCCCGAGAAGACAATAAGGATCCTTCCCCTCCCCCAGATGACCACATCCTAATCCCGGGAACCTGTGAATACGTTACCCTATGTGGCAGAAGGGACTTTGCAGCTGCGATGAAGTTAAGGGGAGATGATCCCGGCTTATCCGGGTGGGCTCAGTGTAATCACAGGGTCCTTGTTAGAGGGAATCAGAACAGAGTCGGAGAAGATGTGACTATGGAGACAGAGGTCGGAGTGATGAGGCCACAAGCCAAGGAGTGCAGGTGGCCTCCAGGGGCTGGAAAAGGCAAGAGGGGAGATCCCGCCCCGCACAGGCAGAAGGAACCCTGCCGACACCTTGATTTTAGCCCAGCAAGCCCAGGCAGGACTCCTCACCTCTAGAACTGCAAGAGAATCAATTCACGTTGTTTTAAGCCACCAAGTTTGTGGCCGTTTGTTACAGCAGCTACAAGCAACTCCTGTGTTCGGCCTCTCTCATCCTGCCTGTGTCTGACGTGCCCAGAGCCGTGTCTGCGCCCCGGGTCCTCACGGTGGGCCCTTGGGGTGCTGTGTAAGCTGTAAAGCCCCCACCCTTGTCACACTGGCTGGGCAGAGGAAAGGCTGAGTCTCCTATGAAGTGTCCCCAATGGGGCCCCCCCAGCCTGTCGGAACACAGCAGGGCATGGCCACTCCCCTGCCAGGGGCTCATGCAGAACACCTGCAAACACCCTCCAGGATCCTCACCCCACCCAACACACATTCATGGAGGCCCCACCGTGCCCCAGGCTTGCTAAGGGGCTGGGGACACAATGGTGAATAAACACCCAGAGGGTCTCCCCGAGGGAGCCCGGAGTTCAGCTGCAAAGGTAGCTGTTGATCGAATCATGAAATCTGGGCTGTGAGAGACTTAGGAGGGGGTGGGGGGGGCAGCACGGCGGGAAGATCTGGGAAGATCTACCTGGGGAGGTGATAATTGAGCTGGGAAGTGTGTTCCAGGCAGGAAGTTGGAGGGGACAGAGCAGGGCCCTGTGAGCTGGGGGAGGGGAGAGGAGGAAGAGGCCAAGATCGGCAGGGGCAGCTAGGATGCTGAGCCCCATAGAAGGCTCCAGAAGGCTATAAGCTGGGGGTGTTGTGATCCAGTTTGCTTTTGGAAAGACCCGCTGGAGACTGGCTGGGGGCACAGTGGCTCTGGCTGACCCGTCAGGGGGCCTTGGTGGGTACCCAGGGGCTGCCCTCCTCCCTCAGGGGGCGGGGCCTGCCATCCCAACCTGGCGGCCACCCCCCAGGTCTGCGACCCTGGCTGCGTCCTGGGAGCTGGCTCCGAGGGACCTCCATCCTGCTGGCCTGTGGGTGGGGTGGGGCCCTGCAGAGAGAGCCGGATCCCCCCAGTGGGGCTCCAAAAGGTGCCAACTCTGCAGCTTGCAGGGCCAGGACCCCCAGGCTGTGGGCTGCTCGGCCCACCCTGCACATCATAAACGCATTCCAGCGTCCCCTTCACTTGTTCACTGACCTGCGACCAGGTGCAAATTGGGCCCGGCCGGGGACAAAATGGCTTTGATGCGCCAAATGGCACTTTTTTTTGAGGGGGGCATTGGACGGCCCCCGTCACCCAGGCATGGCGTCCCGCGGAGACCCAGGACCAAGGAGGGCAGGAAGGTTTCTTTTTATGAGCCGCCTCTCCCCAGAGCAGCTGCCGTCGTGACTGGGCCAGTCCTCTTCCAAGAGCGGGGGGCTCGGCCACCAGGCCCAGCCCCTTGCAGGGCACAGAGATTAGGGTCTGCCTCCCCTGTGCGTGGAGCCTCCAAAGAGAAGGGGCAGGGATTCTCGCAGGCGCTAAAAGGTTTGTTAAAAAAAATAACAAACCAACAGTGTTGCATCCGAAGGCCTTTCCCGGGGTCTCGAGAGAAGCCAGGGAGCGGAGGGGCCCGGGTCCTCCCAGGCCTCGCTGAGCCTGCAACCCCTCCCTTGTTCTCCTGCAGAGTCATGGGCAGGTCCGGGGGACAGGGGCCTGGTTCCCCGTTTCCACCCTCATCACAGACGCTTCCTTTGTTCAGTGGGAGCCAGGCTGACAAGTCCTTTCCCCGGCATCTCGGACGCAGGTGGGTGAGCAGGGTGGGTCCTCGCCCGTTTCACAGATGGGGAGGCTGAGGCCGAGAAGATGGGCAAACCGGGTCCCTCCCCATCCTCTCCCGGACGTTGCTCCTTCTCTGTCTTGGGGGACTCTCGTCGACCCCGTGGACCCCGCAGAAAGGGAGGCAGACTACCTTGGGTGGTTTTGAACTGAAGTTAATCCCCGTAGTCCAGACCCCCTTGCTAACCTTGGCCTCCTGCTGAAGCCCCCTTGCCTCACCCCAGTCCATTCCCCAATGGCAGCCGGATCTTTCTAAACGCGGACTTCCACGGCCCTCCTGCCCACCCCTCGCCCTCGGCCGAGAGCCCGCACCCTGGTCTTGGCCTTCGAGGCCTACCCACGAGCCACAGCCCTTCAGCCCCCAGGTGGCCGGCCTTGCCGCCTTCTCTTCGGTCATCACCAGGACTTGGAGGAGCTGGTGCTCTGAGCCATTCTTCCTCTATTGTATATGTGGGCCGCCGCCACAGCATGGCTGCTGACAAGTGGTGTAGGTCCGTGCCCGGGAAGCGAATCCGGGCCTCCAAAGTAGAGCTCATCAAACTTAACCACTAGGCCACCAGGCCAGCCCTATCTAAGTTTTGAATGAAGGGGCCTTCAGGAGGAAAAGAGAGACGTGAGCCACGGGTGGGTGCCCGGCACACTTGGGTGAACCGGCCAACTTCGGGGGCCCGTGGGGGATTCACCACCAACTCCCCGTGGGGTCTCACACGGGCACCCACCCACCCTCCACCTCCCTTCCCTGCTCTGTCCGGTGGGGGGAGCGATGCCACCTCCCTGCTCTCCTCACCCCCATTGACAGGGTCTCAGGGCTCAGTGCTCAGGCCATGGGCCCGTGTGGGGTTCCCGGGGCCATGACAGAGGCTGGCATTTGGGGTTTGTGGGGATGGCACCCTGGTCACGGCCTCCTGTGGGGCCCATAGGGGCGTCCCTGCAAGCTGTCCTGGGCCTGTCCCGCATGCGGAGGCTGAGACCTTGGTCTGGTGTCCTGACTGTGCTCTCTGCCCCCCGGGCATGCACAAGAGCCCATCACACCCGTCGGTGCCCCTCCTGGGCATGGGTGCCCTGGGGCTATTCAAACCCACTGTCTTGCTGAGAAGCTGCGAGGCTTGGACCAGCTGACGCCAGCTCCTGAGTCCACGCGGGACCAACGGGAGGATGGCACGTGAGATGGGAAACATCGACAGGCTCTAACACGGGCTGCTGATCTCATCATCGACACCACTCGGGCCGGCCTTTGAGGGCAGAGAGAACTGAGTGGCCCCTGGAGAAGAGGGTGGAAGGTCCACGTCCCACCCCCCCTCCACAGGCCAGGGCCACCCTGCTCTCAGATTGGGTGGGTCATTGGCATGCGGTTCTGGAAAGCACCCTGGCCTCACTCTGCTGCTGGACCCAGTAGTCAGGCGAGAGGGCAGCCTCCCCCGCTCGTTTCCAAGGCCCCTTCCAGCCCCACAGCTGCAAACGGCCCCTCTCCTGGCTCAGCCCTGCCCACCTGCATGTCTCCCCATAGCCCTGGGGGGCATTTGCCACCAGAACACCTTCACAGGTCGTGTGGCTGTGGGGGTCTGTGCTGGCCTGTGGCTGCTGCCCTCAGGGGTTGTACCAAGGGGGGACCCCCATCTGTCCCTGAGGGGCCCAAACCCTGCAAACCCCTGACCAGGCTGCTTCTGGGGACCGGATGGGGAGAGACGGGGGGCAGCTGCCTACATCGCCCCTCGGCCCGCCCACACCGAGGCCTCTGGACACAGGGAAGGCCCTGCCCTGGCCACTGGCCTTGCTCGGGGATCCTGCTCTCCCATTCCGACCCCCGTTCCTAGCAATCCTGGCCTCTCATTCTCGGCCCCCTTTGCTCCCGGGCACCTTGTCTTCCCACACTGGCCTCAGGTCAGCCCATGGGGGCTCACTTCTCCCCCCGCCCCCGACTTGCACATTCCTTTAGAGACATTCTGCCCCTGCACCCAGCATGACTGTGAATGAGAGACCCAAGGCTGGCTGGACCAAAACTCCAGCCTCCTGAGGGGGGAAGGGAATCATCCATCACCAATTCATTCAAAACCGATTTACTGAGCACCTACTATGTGCCAGACAGTTCGATGTCCTGAGAATGCAGCATTGAATTGGACAAAGCCCCTGTGCTCCTGGATCGGGCAGTTCTTGAACTCCTCTCAGATCTGTTCAGCTCAACCAGCAGCGCCTGTACTGATCACACTACAGTCCCGTTATGGGCCCATCCATTTTGCCCATTTTCACAGTTCAACAAAGGCATCAAGGGCATGGGCTTTGTTTACTGACCAACTCAGCTTCAGATGTGAGTTCCCCACCGACAAGCTGAGTGACCGGGCAAGTTATAAAAATCAGGGCCATAATGGCTACAAGGAGTAATGCACCGGTAGGTGCCAGGCACTGCCGCAAGCACTCTACGTAATACGACATTTTAGTCATCCCGGGCCCTGTGGGACGGTCACCGTTGTCACTGCATGGGGGGAGAAGGAAATGGGGATGCAGGAGAAGTCTGCTGCTCACGGCGGGGTGCTCCCGCTCTGAGCCTCGGGTCAGCCATGATAGCCTATAACGGAGGCGTATGGGTCCTGGGGCGACTGTAACAAAATACCACAGACTAGGTGGCTTAAAACAATGGGAATGGATTCTCTCCCGGTTCTGGAGGACAGAAGTCCAAAATCAAGGTGTCGTCAGGGCCGTGCTCCCTCCAGAGTCTCCAGGGGAGGGCCCTTCCTGCCTCTTCCAGCTTCTGAGGGCCCCAGGCATCCCTGGGCTGTGGCTGCGTCCCTCCTGTCTCTGCCTCCGTGCTCACATGGCCTCTCTCCGTGTCTGTGCGTATCTTCTCGTCTTCTGCCTCTTATAAGGACACCCGTCATTGACGTAGGGCCGGTCCGGCTAACCCAGGGTGACCTCAGCCCTAGATCCTCACTTAATTCCATCTGCAAAGACCTGTGTGTTGGATAAGATCCCATTCTGAGGTTCCAGGTACATGCGTCTTTGGGAGCCACCCACCAACCCCCCACAGGGGCCTTCTAAGGTGTAAGGCCCGGAGCAGGGGCCCCTCTCGTCCAGATCTCAGGGTGGGGCTCCTGCAGGCACGGGGTCTTCTGAGAGGCATCAGAAGGTGTCTGTGTGGTTCACTGTGGCACACCCACGTGGTCCTGTGAGCAGTGCTCCCGCGACAAGCCCCCCGTCTTAGGGCGGATTTGTCTACAGAATCACCACAGGATTTCAGCTGCCGTGGGGTGCAGGGTGTGCTCCTTGGTGGCCCGCAGAAACAATCTGTTTCCACTCGCTGTGGTCGCGGGGCTGCCCCGGCCACCGCAGGGCCAGCTCGGATGGCACATGGCCCCTAGCTCGACCTTAGCACCTGAGAAACAGAGGTAGAGACCTGGCACACACACGATGAAGACAGCTGACAATCTCTGGTCAGGGGAGTCCAAAGAAAGGAAACCAGGGCACCCAGACACCTCTGGGGACCCTGAGCGCCCAGCTCAGACCAGACACACAGACACAGGTAGATAGTGGGGTCGCGCATCACGCAGGGTCCCCGGGCGCTGACCAGAGGACGCACTGGGGGCTGATCAAGGGCCAGCGTGGCCACAGCCCCCCGGGAGGGGAGAAGCTCGTCACCACCCCACTCCGGGTGCAGACATAAGGCTGCAGAACAAGACCCTGGCCCCGTCCCCCAGGGCAGCGGGGGAGAAGGAAGGGGGCTGACGGACAGGGCGTGAGTCCTGTTGACCAGCGCCTGCCAAGACCAGCGACTCCCCCGTCTGTGCTCAGCATCCGTGTCTGCGGGCTGGAGATGGTGGTCTTATGGTGTACAGTGGACTGTGTACGCACTGTGTGTGCTGTGGGTACCACTGACGTGTCCATCACGAGGATGCCTGAGCAGGTGAACGGTCAGAACAGAGCTGATCGAGTACACGCTCAGCACTCATACTTAGGGGGCTCACACAACCTCTTCCGGAGGCATGAAAAGAATTCCTGGGCTCCTGAGGAAGGAGTAACTGATTTGATTTGGGGGAAGAGGGGAGCGGAGAAGGAATCTGGGACAGCTCGACGTTCATGGGCAACCAAGGAGCAGAGTGCCTGGAGGCAAGTTTTCTAGGGGACCAGAGTGCCTGGGGGTGGCTCCTACAGGGCTTTGAAGTTCACAGAGGAGTTCGGACCTTTGCACTGCAGGCAGAAATTTTTAGGGAAAGCAGGAGCAGATCAGTATCCTGGAAATATCACAGAGAACTTCGTGAATGGAGTGTGTCTGATTAAAATGAGCTAGGAGCCCCAACCTCTGGGTCTGAAGTCATAAAAGACCACTAGGGAGCCCCTCCAAATTCTCCCAGCCAGAGGCCAGGTCTGGAGGGAGGTCTGCGCTGCCCCAGAAGGCATCCCTCATCTTTGCACCTTAGACCGGCCTTCATTGCTTCTGCCCCAAATCCACTCGGCCCAAGAATCCCCCTGAATGACTAACTTCGACCTGGAACCACTAGCTGGGGTCCCTCCTCCCCCTATTCCAGATACTTCCAGGCTTGGCCAGATGCAGGAGCACAGAGGTGAGAGGCCGTTGCAGCAAGTGGACTTCTCCAGAGCCTGGGGCTTTCCTTCAGGGCCTGGGAGCAGGGGTGGAGCTGTGGGGCCCAGCAGCCCCCTCCCCGGAAGGCACCCACGGCCCCGCAGTGGCGGCCGGTGGCGGCCGCCGCGGTCTTGCTTCTCGCGCTGCCCTCCCGGCCGTCCATTCTTCAACCAAGTGTTTTTGATTTTACAGGAAGTAGAGCAAGGGGCTAATCTGAGTTTAATTTTTGAAGCCAGGCCTTTGATTCAATACTTATTCATTTAAGTAATTAATGCCTCCGAGTCTGGGGTCAGAATGCATCTCAGTTTAACTCGCCTCTTTCCTTACATCCCGAGACAGACCTCAACGGCACTCGGTGTCTCCAAACCATTAATTTATCCCAACCGGGACATTCCGAGGGCCCGGAGCACTTACCAAATACGACGTTGCAGAGTTCTCCACCGTCGACGATTAAACGCCATTACCGTGTGCGCGCTCCCCGGGGACCTCGGCTCAGGCACATCCCTCCTGGCGAGGATTCTGTTCACAAGCCTGCTCCTCTTTCCAGGCGGTGCCTGAGAGGGTGTGGGTATGGGATGTTCTGGGCTTTGAGACATGTTTTTCAAACTCAGATTTCATTCAGTCAACAAGCATTTATTAAGCAGCCACTGTCTGCCAAATGCTGGGTAGATCCTGGAGGGGGTAACTCTGGTCCCAAGGGACGGACGTATCTGCAGGTGTGAGCAGGGTTTGAGCCCCAGGCAGGAGAGCATCTCAGGGCCGGCGGCTCTGGCAAAGATGACCTGCGGACGGGGCCATAGGGTGACACCGACGTGAGGGCAGAGGCGAGGTAACCAGTGGAAGGAGAGGCTGCAAGGGCTCAGAGGGGAGACAGTGCAGCGCCCAGGGCCGAGATTCAGGGTTGTCTGGAGACATTCTGGAGGGGTTTTCATATACGAGTTCCTAGGGGGAGTTTTCCTTTCCTTTTTTTCACAAAGCACGAGATGAACCTACCCCCGTGATTTCACCGCGAGTCTGCTGGCAAGTTCGCCTCTTCCTCATCTTATCAGGATCCTGTTTCCTTTTCCTCTCATCCCACGTACGGGGCCGGTGGCTCCAGCAGCCTAGAGGCCCTGGTCTCTCAGTCAGCTCACTGTGTGGGGGTTACAACCATTGTAGCTCTTACTTGATAGACGGAGAAGCAGAGCCCTGAGTTCTGGCCGAGCCTGGACGGTGCGGGCAGTGCAGGCCCCGGATGACCGCCTTTTCAGGGAGCGCCGCTATCGGCATCCGGCCTACGGGCTTCGGGATGTCACCGCGAGGCCAATATCAAAGGGGACCCAATGGATTAAATGCCGTTCGGAAAAGAGAGGACAGAGCCCACAGCCCCTTCCTTGAGCATGGGGGTGGGGGCAGCCTCTCCGATGCCCCACAAAAGGAAGGGCCCCGCCCGGGGTCCACACGTGGAATTTAGTCACGGACAGTTCTTCTGGTGAGAAGAGAATAACTCTCGGTCGTACGCTCCATTATTCCCCCTGATGAGCCCGTCAATAAACCCAGTGAGGGGAAGAGCGGGGAAGCTGTGATTTGGGGAACCTGTGGGCGTGACAGTCCCTACTGGTCACTCCAGATGTCCGAGGGTGTGCACAGCTGTCCGCGTGAACACGGGTCAGGCAGATGAGCCGCTGCAGCGGTGAAGACACTTGCTCCCTCAGCGGCTCACAGGGGCGCTCGGGGCAGCAGGACTCGCAGGAGGGGCGTCCCTCGGGGCCAGGGCAGGTGGTGAGACGAGGTGAGGTGCAGGGCAGCCCGTGTTCCTCCTGGTGACGTGCAAGCAGTCTGGCTGCCCGAGCAGCTTCAGGTATGCGTCTCCGTCATTTCCAGGCCCTCCCAGGCGTGGACACGGTGCTGTCTGGCCCTTATGAACCCGAGCTACAGTGCTGAGCTTCATAGTCAGTGAACCCCTAAAACCAGGGGCGATTTTTGTGGCTGCCTGCGTTACCCCAGGATCCAGAGCCTTCACAGGTTTCTTCAGATTCCCAAAGGGGTCAGTCACTCCCCAAACCCCTGGCTTCCCGCTCGCGGGCTGGTAAGCAATTCACGCACCCCAGGACCAGGTGGAACCCCGCGGGCTGCAGGATCATGCAGGACGCCGGGAGTCTGATGGGATCAGGGAGGCATCCCGGAGGAGGGGGCACTTGAGAAGGTCCGCCTGTGGCCTCCTGCTCCATGGACAGAGCGTTTGTGCTCCTGTAGCAACAAGATGCAGATGAAGCATCTCCTGATTAAAAATACATTCCAGCCAATGGAATTGTTTATTCTTTTCACCCCACAAACATCGACTCAGATCCTGGGTGGGATGCCGGCTCTTCAACTCTTAGCTGGTGGTTTTGGTGAGTCACTTAACCTCTCTGAGCCTCCGTTTCCCCATCGTAAGATGGGGTATCATAGAACCCGCCTCAGAGGGCTGTCAAAAGCATTCAGTGGACCTCAGAGATTGCTTAGAGCAGGACCTGGCAGGTAGGAAGTACCACTCCATGCTCAGAGTCTATGGGTCACAAGGTCACAATGCTTACTAGAGGCCAGGTCCCCAAATCTGGGGAGCCTGTTGGACACCACCCAGACCCGAACCCCAGGGAGCTCCGAGCGTGGTGGGGGAAGATGCCAGCACACGATGCCCGTGCAGCAATGAAGGCAGCACGGAGCTGTGGGAGCGCAGAGGAGTCCGCACCCAGCCCCCAGCCTCAGGGTGGCTCCCTCCTGGGGACCTGGTCTCTGAGCAGTGACCTGAAGGATGTCAGCAGCAGCTGGGGGAGGAGAGGAGGGAACGGGCGGGCAAGGGGAGACTGGTCTCGCTGCTTCCAACACACACACGCAGACACACACACACACGCAGAGACATGAGTGGTCACCACACACACACAGACACGCACACACGTGTACGTACATACATGCACGCACACACACGTGCACAGGCATGCATAAATGAGCGCACACCATGCATGCAAATATGCACCCACATGTGCCTGCACACGTAAGCACACAGGCAGAAATGCACAGGTGTGCATGCAAGACAGGAACACGCATCATGCATACAAACACATATGCATGTATGCACACACATCCATGCCCACACAAAGGCACAATGCACGCATATGCACAGACACACACACGAGCAGACACAAGCATACAAATGTGTGAACACGTGTACATCTGTACACATACACGGGCACCGGCAGACGTGCACACACATACAGAACCACACGTGCAAACACACAGATGTATGTTTGCACACACACACAGCCACACCCAGGTGCACAGACATGCACAAACACACAAGAGCATGCACTGTGCATGCAGACATGCACACACGTAGCCATGCACATGTATGCACAGGCCCACGTGCTCACACCTAACAGGAGGGTATCTCCTGCCCTCTGCACCAGGATGACAGAATCCCCTTCAGCCCCACAAGCCTGAGAATATCATCACAGGAGAGAACATCCCCCCGGGGTCGGTGCTGTTAGGTTGCAAATAAATGAAACAAAAAACAAAACCCCCACAAAACAGCGCCATCTGGTGGTGGCAGCGGGACCAGGCGGGAGGCGGGCTCCCCCTCTTTCCTTTTAGGAGGGTTTTTCCTGGGGCCACGCTTCCCAGGTGAGCTGAACTGCAGCCCCCGAGCGGGATGGGGACCTGGCGCAGCCGCTCCGCTGTTTTATTTGAGAGAGATCAGGAGCTCTGGTCTGGTCTGAAGCCTCATCTCTCTCCTCCTCCACTGCCCCATGCTGGCTCCTGATAGCCTGGGGTCACCTGGGCACTGAGTCAGGCCCTGCTGGGAGTCTTAGGAAGCCTCCTTCTCTCCCCGGACTTTACTTGCCTCGTCTGCGAAATGGGACCATTGCATTGATGCTCACCTGTGCCTGGAGCCGCCCATCCTGCCCTGGGAGTTCCCGTGAACAGGGAACCGCCCCCCTACACGAGGGCTGAAGCCGGGGCTCCCTGGGGGTCTCCACCGGGCTGTTTAGAGATTAGCTGGGAAGCAGCCACCAGGGGCTCCCTTGCTCGTCTGCAGACCACCAGCTTCAGCAACACCTGGGAGCTTGTGACAAATGCAGGGTCTCAGGCCCTAGCCAGAGCTTCTGACGCCAGGGAATTTGAGGAGTGCCCCGGAATACTCCTCAGCATCCCTCACCGCCTCTGGGCACCCCTGTCCCCATGACAGCCTGAGCTCTGAAGCAGGGCCTCTGCTCCCCCCACCCCCAGCCCCCAGCCTGCAGGGACGAGAGCTCATAACTATTCAGAGAACAAATGACCAAGAAACCTGAATGGTGGAAAACGGGCAGGAGTTCCTCCCTGCCTGCCCTTTCACACCACCCGCCTGGCAGAGGGGGGCAGGGACCCAGCTCTGAGATCCTGGCTGGACTGAATCATGGCTTTGTCGCTCCCCAGATGGGTAACCCTCTCTGTGCCTCAGTGTCCTCCTCCGCGAAGTGGGAACAACACCAGAACTTATGTCATAAAGCTGTTGGAAGGATTAAATCTAATCCATGCAATCTAATCAGCCTGGTGCTTGGTCTCCAGTAAGCGCTCCCTAAATGTTCTTGCATACAGGCGCTATTGGCTTTGCACCATTGTTCACCCCCCTCCCCAGTTCTGAACACATTTAAACTTTGGGCTGCATCTCCAGAGTTTGGGGAGGGGCTCTCGGAGAGGATACAAGGAGGATGCTGGGACTCCTGCAGCCCCTCCGTGGACCTGGCATGTGACGGCGCTGCGACCGGGGACCCCGGTTTCAAAGGAGTCGGAGGTGGGAAGGGCTTTGCACATTTCCATAACGCGCTCCACGCCAATTAATCTTTCACTGTCGATAGAAACATTAGTCCTGCGGCGGCTGAATTCCCTCCCTGGGAGAATGTGACATGTTCGGGCTCCGAAGGGTTTTCTTTCATCTGGCATAATGTTAATTTCCCCCGAGTCCCCCTGGAAAGAGGTTTTAGAACAAGACGTGAAGCTTGGCAGGAATCTGACATCTGAAGCAGCCGTCGTGCAGAGAGTGGGGGCTGTGACAATTGCTAATTGCCAATCGAGCTCTGATGTGGGCCTGGAGACCCCTGGAAAGAAGTTTCCATCCACCGAGCCTGCGCTGGTTTCCTGGCTGAAGATACACTGATGGGCGCATCATGCTTTGCCCTTGGCAGGTATCCTTCTTGGGTCTAAGAAGAGAAATAGGGAAAGTTCCTTTTGGAAAATTGAGTCATGGGAGGCTTGTGTTCTGGAGCCGTCTCTGCTGGAAACCAGCTGGGCGACCGAAGGAAAGACTCGTCTCTCCCCTGGGCATCTGTGGGATGAGGGCCATGACATTCCCAGTCTTCCACCTGCCCCAGCCCCCAGCTCCCAGCCCCCAGCTTTTGACTGAAGTCTCTCCCTTGTTAGGGGATGTACAGAGCCAATGTTATGGGCCTCAGAGCCCTCCATCCAAACGTCCCCCATAGGGATCCCCAAAGGGGGCCTGTCCGCCGTGGCCCTGCCTTGTGGTCTGTCCGAGGTGGGCCTGGTGGCTGCAGAGCCGAGACAAAGTCCTCAAACTGAAGCCCTGAGGTCAGGTGCAAACTTGGCTTTTAAAAGCCCAGGATGTGTTAAGTGTTTGGTGCAGAAAAACTGGGCCAGCCTCAGCAGCTGAATTGTTCCCTGGGGAGCTCTTTGGTGGGTCAAGGCATGGGGTGTTTGGGGGTCACTGTGGCCCTCTATGCACTCCATCAGCCTCCATCCCCAAGTGAACTGCAGCACAATAGAATGGGGGCTCGCTCCGCAAGACTCGCCACCTGCCCCAGCCCCCCCACCAGACTGTGCCCCTGAGGCGCCCCCACAGAAGATGGTCTGGCAGCCTTACGGGGTATTCCAGTGGCCATGGTGGCGGCCTTAGCCCCTAGTCCCCACCAGCAGCTCAGAACAGACACACACAATCTGAGTAAAAAGAGCTCACATGTGCTTCAGGACTATTCCCCTAATTCAGTGCTTTTCCACCCAGACTGCGGCCCCTAAGCCCTCTGCCATATAGAATTTCCCCTGATGTGAACTGGACACGCACCAGACACCCGTCACTTGCAGATCTGGGGGATGCGCTGAGGTGGGGCGACTCCAGCACGGATGCTCAGCGCGCCCCACCCCACCCCGTCCGTGCAGCCTCACCCTCGCCTGCCAGTGCCCTGCTCCAGGGGGAATCGGAGGCCCTTCCTGAGAGTGCCCAGCCCCTCCTGCCACCTAGCCCATCCCCCCCACAGCCCTGGCAGCCCCCGAACACCCGGGATCCCCAGGGAGGGAGCGTGCCTAATTGCCAAGGAGAAGTGGTTCCAGCTCATTATGCAAACTAGTGAGAGGAAAAGCCTGAGAAATAAAGCAGAGAAAGGACCAACCGTCTCAGCCTCCACCGGGGACCCCACGGGGCAGAGACCTTTGTGTTCCATCTCGATTTCCTCTCGCAAATCGATGACATCAGCAAAACGACAGAAGCACCAACAACAGACACAAGTGTCGGTTATCAAGCACCCACTGTGCACCAGGCTCTGTGCTAACCACATCATCCTACGGGATCTTCTAGAGTCTTCTCAATAGCCCAACAAAGCAGGCTCTGTTATTGCCCCGATTTTCTACAAAATGGGACTCTGAAAGGTTCAAGAGTCTTTCTGAGATTGTTTAAGACCCACTTGCTGAAATAATAACGGATGTATTTATCTCTGGTTAAAATCCTGACATGGAAGACCAACACAGCAGCCCCTTCCTCCCTCCTCCGTCCTGCACCCACGGCCCCGAGCCCCGCTGGGGCTGGGGGTGCCGAGAGGGGCCTCCCTGTTGGAAAGCATTGGCTGCTTGGCACAAAGTGTAGCTCTGTCCCCAAGAGTTCAAGTTGATAACACGCAGAAAGTAAGGACAGAACAGTGACTCCGTGACTGTTCTGTCTGATTCAGACAACAAACCACCCAAGCCGGAACGTGTCTTCCTCGTGGCTTGGCCTGGAGCCCACGGGCTCCATCTTGGCTCGGTGCCCAACTCCCGTCCCGTCCCCGCCTGGGTCACTGGCCTGGCGCCCTTTCCAAGAAGGCACGCGGAAGGTGAGGCCCGCGGAGGTTAACATGGGTCACGGTGTCCTTACCCAACAGGGCATGACCCACCCTTATCTCGGGCACGGCGTTCTTTGGGTAACCAACCTGGATCGGCGGCCATAAACAGTGGCCTTTGTGCACCCACATTTGCTGTCTCAGGGGCTGCCGATCGCTGACCGGGTTTGTTTGTTTATTGGGAGTGTTTTCACCTTGCACCGGTTACCGCTGGATCACCGGCTTTCTTTCTTCATCCTCTACCTGAACAGAAAGGAAACGGAGGGACTCGCGTGTCACTTGAGCTGAAGCTGGGGTAACTTTCGAACATTGCTCAGGCCACCGAGGTCAAGCTCCTGCCAGTGACAACCCCACCCCAGCTGGCAAATGGCACCAGCCCTCCAGGGCACGGGGGTGTGAGCTGACCCGGGGCCTGGCCAGAGACAAGGGCCGAGGTGTCCATCCAGGGGCCACTGAGGGTCTGGAGCCCTGAGAGGGAGGTGGTCACACCATTGCCTTGCCGAGCGGTGCTGGCCCTGCGGTCTGTGAACCCCCAACGGGACCCCCTGCATGAGTTCCAGGGGTGACCCCCGACGTTTCACGCGAGGTTGAGCGTAATCCTACACCCACATTTCGGAGAAGACCCTCTGCTTCCTCCTGGTCCTAGAGTCCTTGATTGAATACTGACTCTGTTGCTCCCCCGTGCCTCAGTTTCCACATCCGTAAAGTGGGGGCTAATAAGAGGATCTGCTTCATAAGTTGTTCAGAGGATTAAATAAAGTGTCCCTGGCACATGGTCAGTGCCCAGCAAGGGGTGGCGATTATTATTATTATAGTTGCTGCCGTTGTTACTGTTAGTTTCAGTAAGACATGTGTCCATCAGGGTCCTGGGGGAAGCAGACGGCTCACCCCAAGGGGGATCAAAGGTAAAGGATGCTAAAGCACCCGGTTACTGTCCCAAGGCTGGGAGGGAGCCGTTACAGAGGGGGTGCCGACAAGAGCTGTGGTCCTGGGTAGAGGGGCGCCCACTGCCCCCAGTGGCCCAGCGGGAAGGAAGCCAGCCCCTCTCCCCTTCCACGCTCTGATCTGTCACTGGCACCTCCCGCTGGCTGAGCCCAGCTGGAACCCAGAGGCCGGGAAGCCAGTGACCAGTCAGCCTCCTGGGGCAGAGAAGCAGGGTGGGGAACCGGGACGGCTGGATCTGTGGGGGCAGGCGGAGAGTTGCCAGCACGGTACTGCGTAGGTGCAGGGACCCTCCTGGGCCTGGGGGCCACCCATCTGGCACACCCCAGGTTCTGCAGCCAAGGAGGACCCGGGGTCTGGGTCTGGGGAGGCCGGAGCCCAGTGGGCAAACGGGTCCCGGGTCCGGCCCTCTCCTCCCACAGGCGGGGCGGGCTCCCTGCCCGGGGCAGGTGTGGATGGGCTGGGTCATCGGCCTTGGGAGGGAGCCAGGACTGCAGTGGCGGTTGATAGCCTCTCCTTGACCTTCCCCAGCGGCGCTCTGTGTGCGCTGAGTCAGTATCTCCAGGAGCAGGAATGTGACAGTCAGCAAATGGCAGGAGCTGCGGTCTGGCCAAGGCAGACAGGCAGCCTCTGGGACCGTCCCCAGAGAAGGTGGGCTGGGGAGAAATGCCACAGCCCAGCTCCTGGGGACCAGAGCGTGACCACCTCAGCCAGACGTTCCTCCTTGGTGTGGAATGGCAACCAGAAATCAGATTCCAAAATGCGCTGGCGGTCGCCCTCCAACTGGAAGACTCGCTCACCGAGCCACTTTTGCAGGATGGGGGTTTGTCCGCTTGTTGTGCTAATGATCAGAGGGTGCTGCAGACCACTAGAGCCGGGTGCAGATTGAATTCTTGAAAACTGTAGAACGATTTCCCCAAGATGGCACCGTCATTTCAGAAATGCACGGATCAGACTTAGAGCTGGGGTTTGTGACGGCCGTCCCAACCGGGGGTCTGGGACCTGGTCACGGTCCCCACCCCCCAGGGGGCTGTGGGCCTGATGCTTTTAGGGTCACGGATCCCTTCGAGAATCTGATGAAAGCTACAAAACTTTTATGCAAAATAGAGAGCTAGACCTGTGCATAGGCACATTGTTTTTGTATATAATTTCAAAGGTCCGCAGACCCCAGATTCCAAGCCTGTGCCCTGGGCAGGGGCAGGGGTGTGACGGCGGGGCCTCACGGGGTCTGTCCATCAGAATGAGATACTCAGGATGCCTTTCTCTGCCCTCCCCACCACTGCCCAACGAGGCTCTTTCATTGTGATGGCTCATCTCATGTGTCAGGTTGGCTAGGCCAAGGCGCCCCGATGTTTGGTCAAACCCTCATCTGGGTGCTGCTGGGAAGGTGTTTTGTAGATGTGGTTAACACCTGCAATCAGCTAGCTTTAAGTAAAGATTGTCCTCAGTGATGAGAGTGGGCCTTACCCAATCAGGTGAAGGCCTTAACAGCAAAAAACTGAGGTTTCCCGGAGAAGAAAGAATTCTGCTTCAAGATTATAATGTAGAAATTCTGCTTGTGGTCCCAGCCTGCCAGCCCGCCCCACAGATTTCAGATTTGCCAGCCCCCACAATCGCGTGAGCCAATTCTTTAAAATAAATCTCTCTCTCTCTCTCTGTGTCGGTGGTAGGCACCGAGCTCTGTTGGTGAATAACACATATCCACTGTCTGCCCCATAGAGCACGCTGTCTGGTGGGGTCTAGTGGACTTCCTGCCATCAGTGTCCCTGCACCCATACAGCCCAGGTCGGGGACCCCCCGCCTCCCCCCATACCTCTCATCCTGGCCCTGGTCTTACTGCATCCTCGTCTGTAAATGCTCTGGGTTTATTCTGCCCTGCCGGCAACTGAACACAGCCTGGCGTAGAGGTGTGTGATCAACATCTGTGGAATGAGTGAATGACCTCGGGACTTAATCAATTGACCCATTAGCATATGGTCCTCTAACATTGAAGACACACACACTATAAATAACCATTCATTTCTCCGGTTATCTAAAGCACCGATGAATGAATCAGGCGAATGTATTCTGACAGACGACATAGGCAGCCGGAGTGCACCCGCTTGTGGGTAACTTCACGTCCCCGGGCGGGGACTCGAGTGTCCAGGAGGCCCTGAGGGAGTTGAGGGACTTGAATGGTCAAGCTGTTACTGATATTTTCGGGAAGGTGGGGTGAGGGACGCAGGCACAGGCAGACACAGCTGAGTCAGTCAAGCCCACTTCCCTCTGCTCGTGGCCTGTGTCTTGCCTTCTTGCCTGCTGGATGCATTTCATTTTATCCCTACATCCCACTCCTCTTCCTTCCCTCCCTTAACAACCATTCTAACGGGTGTTATGTACATCTTTTAGTGGGTATGTGTTCTTACTAAATGAACATCGTTGTTTTGCATACGTGAATTTTTGTTAACGGCTGTATTATGGTACAACTGACATACAATAAGCTGTACATATTTAAAGTTCACACTTGGATAAGTGTTTGCATGGATATACCTGTGAAGCCATCACCACACTCAAGATAATGAGCATATCCATCATCCCAAAAAGTTTCCTCGAGGCTTGAGGTCATCCCTCACTCCCAGCCCTCCCTACCCCCACCAGCCCACCACTGACCTGCCTTCCGTCACCATAGATTAGTTTGCATTTTCCAGGTTTTTATATAAGTGGACTCATACAGCATTGCTCTCTCTTTGTCTAGCTTTTCACGTTAAGCATATCATTTTAAGACTCGTCTATATCATTGCACGTATCAACGGTTCATTCCTTTTTATTGCCAGGTAGTATTTCATTAAATGGGTATGCCGCAATTTATATATCCATTCATCCGGCCATGGACATTGGGGTTGCTTCCAGTTTTTAACTATTATAAATGAAGCTGTTATGAACAGTGTTTTGTTTTGTTTTTTTTTTTGGACAAATGTTTTTATTTCTCTTGGGTAAATACCTAGGTGTGGAATGGCTCCATTACGTGGTAGATGTACGCTTAACCTTTGAAGAACGCTCTTTTCCAAAGTGGTTACATCATTTTTTATTCCCATCAGCAGTGTACGAGACACATTCCTCCACAGCCTCACCAACACTCTTGCTTTTGAATTTTTGCCATTCTAGTTGGTGTATAATAATATACATGTATATTAATATACGTGTATAATAACTCAGTGTGGTTTTAGTTTGCGTTTCCCTAATGTCTAATGATGTTGGCTGTCTTTTCACGTGCTTATTTGCCATCCATCTATCTTCTTTGCTGAAGTGTTTTCTCCCATCTTTTGCCCATTTTTCAAATCAGGTTGTTTGTTTACTTATTTTTGAGAATTAAAAGTTGTTTATATATCCTGGATGCAAGCCCTTCATCAGATACATGATTTGCAAACATTTTTTCCCAGTCTTCACTTTATCTTTCAATTCTCTTAATGAATGAAACAACAGTGTCTTTGAAAGAGCTGGCATTTTAAATTTTGCTGAAGTTCAATTGACTACTTATTTTCTTTTATGGATCATGCTTTTGGTGTTGTATCTAAAACATCTTTGCCAACATAAGGTGCGAAGATTTTCTCTTATTTTTTTCTTGACTTTTATGGTTATAAGTTTTATATTAGATCTACGATCTATTTGAATCAATTGTTGTGTATGGAGCAAGGTATGGATTTAAGTTCCCTTTTCTTCGGTTGAATGTCCAACTGTTCTAGCACCATTTGTTGAAAAGACTATCCTTTCTGCACTGAACTGCCTTTGCACCATTGTTTAAAATAAGTTGTCAATACATTTTGGTCTAGTTCTGAATTCCCTATTCTGTTCCATTGATTCATTTATCTGTCTTTATGCCTATACAGCACTTTTAATTTGGGCTTAATTTTCTCTTCTTTTTCTAGTTTCTTAGAGTAGAAGCTTGGAACATTGATTCGAGGCCTTTCTTCTTTTCAAATATAGACAATACTGCAGATTTCCCTGTACATACTGCTTAAACGGCATCGCACAAATTTTGGTATGTTGTGTCTTCATTTTCATTCAGTTCAAAATACTTTCTAATTTCTGTCATGATTTCCTCTCAGACTCACGCATTACTTAAAAGTGTATTATCTACTTTACAAATATGTAGGTATTTTCCAGATATCTTCCTGGTTCTGATTTCTAATTTGATTTCATTTTGCTCAAAAGGCATACTTTGTGTGACTTGAATCCTTTTAAATGTATTGAGAGGTGTTTTACGGCTCAGGATATGATCTATCTTGGTAGATGTTCCATGTGGACTCAAAGTAATGTATATTCTGCTTTTTGGGAGTGGAGCATTGTATAAACGTAAATTACATCACATTAGTTGATAGCGTTGTGCAAGTCTGTTCTGATATCAGTATAGCCACCTCAGCTTTCCTACAGTTAGTGTAGGAATGATATATATTTTTCCACCCTTTTATTTTTAATCTATTTATGTTTTCATATTTAAAGCAAGTTTCTTGTACACAGCATATAGTTGAGTTTGGGTTTTTTTAGTCAAGCTGACAATCTCCGCCATTTAACTGGGGGATTTAGATCATTTATGTTTCATGTGATCATTGATATGGGTGGGTTTCCGTCTACTATCCTGCTATTCTTTTCTGTTTGTCCCACCTATTCTTTGTTCCCTTTTCTCTCTTTTTATGCTCTCTTTTTGATTAATTGAGTACTTTTTATGATTTGGCTTTATCTCCTTTGCTGCCTTGTTAGCTATAACTGTTTGTTTTGTTATTTTAGTGGTTGCTTTACAGTTTATTGTAGATGTCATAAACGTGTCACGATCTACTTTCAAGTGATATTATATTACTTCACATGTAGTATAAGAACCTTATGATCATATATTTCTATTCTATTTCTCCCCTTATGCTCTTGTTGGCACATATCTTGCTTATACATATGCTATAAACCCCACCCTACATTTTTATGTTTGCTTATATTATTAGTCATCTTTTAAAGATATTTAAACAGTAAGAAATCAGTCACACATTTTCTCACCTGGTTATCTTTCCTGGTGCTCCTCATTCCTTACCTAGATTCAGAATTCTATCTGGTATCACTTCCCTTCTGCCTGAAGAACTTCCTTTAACATTTGCAGGAGGGTGGTTTTGCTGGTGACAAATTCTTTCAGCTTTTGTATATCTGAAAAAGTCTTTATTTCACCTTTGTTTCTGAAAGATATTTTTGGTAGGTAGAGAATTCCAGGTTGATAGGTTTTCTTTCAGTGCTTTAAAGATATTGCCACAGTCTTCTCACTCCAATTGTTTTTGACAAGAAATCTGTCATCCTGATCTTCGCTCCTCTGTACATAACATGTCTTTTTCTCTGTCTATTTTTAAGATGTTCTCTTTATCACTAGTTTTGAGCAATTTGATTATGATGTGCCTTGCTAGAGTTTTCTACACGTTTCTTATGCTTGGGGTTCATCAAGCTTCTTGGGTCTGTGGGTTTACATTTTTTATCAATTTAGGAAAAATTTTGGTCATCACTTCTTCGAATTTTTTCCTTTGCTTCCCTTCTTTCCTTGCTTTGGGGATTCTGACTACATATATATCATACATGTATACATATCTATGGTATATGTAGTTGTCCAGTGGCTCACTGATTCTTGGTTCTATTTTTTCTTTTATTCTCTGTTTCATTTTTTATAGTTTCTACTGCTGTGTCTTCAAGTTCACTAATCTTTTCTTCGGCAATGTTTCATCTGTTAGTTCCATCAAGTGCATTATTCATCTCAGACACTGGCCTTCTCATCTCTGGAAGATTGATGTGGGTGTTTGGGTGGGCAGCCTCTAGAATGGCCCTCAATGATCTCACCTCCTGGTATTCACACCCTGTGTAATTCCTTCCTTTTGAGTGGTGTCTTCTTCTAGGGACTAAAATACGGCAAAGTGATGGGTGGTCGCTTTCCACATTAGGTTACAGAAAGACTACAACTTCTGTCGTGTTTGCCCGTTCTCATATTCTCTTTCTCTTGGAGTCTTCACTTTGGGGAAATCAAGTTGCCATATTGTGAGCTGCCCTGTGGAGAGGCCCAGTGGCAAGAAGTCAAGGAACTGATGTCTCCAGCCAATAGCTGCTGAGGACCTGAGGCCTGCCAACAGCTATATGAGGGACCATGGAATTACCTCCCCTCTGTCAGCCTTGAGACAGCTGCAGCCCCAGCTGGCACCCTGACCTCAGCCTCATGAGTGCCCCTGAGTCAGAGGCCCCAGCTAGCCACGCCTAGACTTCTGCCCACAGAAATGTGAGATAGTAAACGTTTTAAGCCACAAAGGTTTGGGGTAATTTGTTACACAGCAATGGATAACGCATACAGTCTTTTTTCCTACCTTCTGCGTCTCCACTTAACACGTTCAATCTTTCCTAGAGCTTTTTGAACATGTGGAATACAGTCATCATATCCATTTTCATATCTTGATCTGCAAAATCTAATGTCTACGTCCATTGTGGGTCACTTTCATTTTGTCGGGTTTTTTCTTCTCATTGTGTGTCGTATTGTCCTTCTTCTTCGCATGGCTGGCAACTTTTGGTTGGACACCTGACATCGTGAATTTTATTTTGTTAGGTGCCGGATGTTTTTTTATTCCTGCAAATATTCTTTGAGTTTTGGGGTGTAGCTAAATTACTTGTTTGTAGTTACGTTTGACCGTTTTGGGTCTTCCTTTGAAAATTTTTAGACGGAAACAGAGCAATGCCTAACCTAGGGCTAATTTGACTCACTAATGAAGCAAGGCCTTTCTGATTTCTTGACCCAAAACCTTATAAATGGTGAGGTTTTCGGGTCTGTCTGGGGACAACACGTATTATGCCTCACGCATTCTTTTGGGTGGTTCTTTCCTCGGCCCTGGGTAATTCCTTCACACACATGCTGGTCAGTTCTTCGCTAAATACTCGAAGGAGGCCCTCTGCAGGGTCCAAGGTCCTCTCTTCTCTGGCTTTCTGCCCTGCACATCCAGTAACCCCAGTCTCTCGGAACTCTGAGCTTTGTCTCAACTCAGGGAGCCCCCACCCTGCACCCGGTCCTGAAAATTCTCAAGGTTGCAAGTGAAGGAAATCACAGAGCTCACTGTCTCTTGGGAGTCACCATAATTCATTGCCTGAAGCCCAGCATCTCCTACGTTTGTCTGGGTTTCAGACAGGAGGGTGAATCCGGGCCCTGTTATTCCACCTTAGCCAGAAGCAGGAGGTTCCACATACACTTTACCTGATGGGAATGAGATTTTGTCACAGATTTCATTCAGTTCCTCTCTTTTAATAGAGTGCTATTTTTTTTAATGAACCTTTTATTTTGGAATAATTTTAGTTACTGAAAAGTTGCTAAGATAGCACAGAGAGTTCCCATATGCCCTTCCTTCACTTTACCCCAATGTCAACATGTAAATATTTGTAAAACTGAGAGATCAACATCACCACACTGCTAAAACTAAACTGCAGACTTTATTCATGAGCGTTGCGTTTTGTTTTTTTTTTTAAAGATTTTATTTATTTATTTTCCCCCCAAAGCCCCAGTAGATAGTTGTATGTCATAGCTGCACATCGTTCCAGTTGCTGTATGTGGGACGCGGCCCCAGCACGGCTGGAGAAGCAGTGGGCGCCGGGGATCCAAACCCGGGCTGCCAGCAGCGGAGCGCGTGCACCCGACCACTAAGCCATGGGGCCGGCCCAGCGCTGCGTTTTTAAGACCCTCCACACGGATGTGGAGCCCCGAGACGTGCACCTGCCACGTTTCACCTGTTTGCTCTCCCGGGAATTGACGCCAGCTGATGTCACCCTGGCCTGATTTTGACCTGCCAAACCAGACATGCACTTGCCTCCTCGCAGAGGAGAGAGCTGGGAGAGGGAGCCTAGATCTTTCCTCTCAATATATCCATTTTCCATTGCTCTTTTCTGAAAGGTGTTAATGACCCCCTCAGGCCAGGTCAGCCTGGATTTGTGCAGTCCACGATGGTGGCCACTCGTCCACATGTGGCTACGGACCACCTGACCTGGGGCGAGTCCAAACTGAGATGTGCTGTGAGTGTAAGATACACACCAGATCTTAAAGACTTAGTATGAAAATAAGACTCTAAACTATCTCACTAATAATGTTTTAATGTTGATTCTATGTCGAAATGATACTATGTTGGATACATGGATTAAAAAGAATATATTATTAAAATTAACTTCACTTGTTTCATTTTACTTCTTTTTTTTTTTCTGTGAGGAAGATCAGCCCTGTGCTAACATCTGCCAATCCTCCTCTTTTTGCTGAGGAAGATTGGCCCTGGGCTGACATCCGTGCCCATCTTCCTCCACTTTATATGGGACGCCACCACAGCATGGCTTGCCAAGCGGTGTGTCGGTGCACACCCGGGATCCGAACCGGCGAACCCCAGGCCGCCGCAGTGGAGTGAGCGCACACAACCACTTGCGCCACCGGGTCGGCCCCACATTTTACTTTTTTTTAATGTGCCTAGTAGAAAATTTAATATTGCCTATGTGGCTTCGACTTTATTTCTACTGGACGGCAAACCAATTATTCAGACGAGCTCTAGGAAAGAGTTGAAATGGCCCCTGGCCCCCAGTCTGAACACGAGTCAACCTCTGCCATCCTGCCTGGGTCCCAGACACCCCCCAACCCCCGCCCTCTCCTGGCCAGTCGGTGAGGACCACGAGAAAGCCAGGGTGGCCATAGGGAGCTGGATCCGAGTCGGGACTGGCTCCCAGGGCAGCTATGAGAATAGAGTGTGTCCTGGGTGGCTGGTAGGGGTCAGTGACCTGCAGGGCACGTCCTTGGCCACTACCGGAGTACCTGGAAGCCTCTGCTCAGTCACAGGAGTGAGACATCCCCGAGCCGAACAACAAGGAAGCTCCTTGCCCGTGGCTGGCTTTGCTGTTTTGACAGCCAGGTTAATAAATCACCTGCCCTGAGGAACTCGGACCTGGGGCCACCACACGTGCCCAGGTCACCTCCAGTGCCAGAGGGAGGGCACAGGGAGTTTGTGCAATACAGAATTAAATCTGACTGCTTCAGAGAAGAACCAAGTCAAAAGCAGCAGTCATTTATACTCCCCACCAAGAATTAGCCGCTTTTAACCCATTAGCTTATTCACTTCTAGTCTTTTAAAAAATGTACCTACTTTCCATAAATCATGACATGAATATGTAGATGTTGTCCTTAAAAAAAAAAATACAAAGAGCAAGGGATGACCTGACAAATCAAGCTAAAGCAATTCTCCTTCCCCTTGACCCCCACACTGATTCCCTCTCCCTTCCCAGGGAAATCCATTAGGTACTCGGTGAATCTCTTCACTGTCTGAAAAGATCTCTTGCCAACCTTCCATGTTGTTTGCAGTGGGTTTTATTTTTTTTTTTTTAAGGCATCACACCATGTGTGTGCTGTTCCTCTCGGAGCAACAGGCCCTGGTGTGCCTCCCTGCACGGGATGGTGAGAAGGCAGCCTCCTCTGCCCCACTGGCAAGCTTTGCGGAGGGCAACACGGCTGCGTGTACCAACCTGCACATGAACACCTCCACTGAGTCTGTTACTGGATCTAGGAATTTATCCCACAAACATCTTCCCTCCACTGCACAATGCAGAGGCTCCAGGGTGTGGCTGCTGTGTTATTGATAGAAAAGCAACAGGGACGAATCTGGTAAATTACAATTCATGGAACAGAATACTATGCAACCGTCAAAAAGAAAGCAAAATCCATCTGAGCAGGTGCAGAGATCTCTCAACAAATCAAGTGAGCCTGAGCAGCTGCAGTGTCCTGGGAAGGACATGACTCCATCTGTGCGTGCTCTCGGGATGGACACACACCGGCATGTGTGCATTTGTGAGCATGTACGTTGTATGCGCATTGATCCCTTCCGACTGATGTGTAAGAAACAGTGGGCAAAACTTATCTCTGAAAAATGGTCTCAGGGCTAGGAGGAAGGGGAAGGGAGGATTTTTATTTTACATTTTCTGAGCAGTTAATTATTTTTTTCTAACTACACAGGAATGGCTTACTTTAATTTAAGGACAACTAAATGCACCTCTGAAGACAGCAGCTGGGGCACGGGACAAGGAGAAGAGGCTGGATGGGGTGTTTTTAAGGGCTCCGGCTTGACCCAGAAGCCCCACGGAGGCCCCACTCAGCTCCACCGGTGAGGTGGACAATTCCCAGCCTGGCCTCTCCAGAAAGCCTGGCCTCCAGGGATGCTGTTCCCTCAGCATCCTCTGGGGGAGCCCTTGAGAACTGTGCCCAGGTGACATCATAGAGCAGCCGTGAACCAGGTAAGGGGGCCGGGCAGTCCCATTAAGGGCTTTCTTTCCCTTAGTGGAACCGATGGGTGGGGCTGGGGGGTCAGGACGCGCCAGGTCAATGCCCAAGCAAGTCCCCACATGCCATGGGGCCTGGGGAGCAATCCAGGTACACCCAGTACTAACGAGTGGCCTTGGGCAAGCAGTGTCTTCTCTCTGGCCTCAATTCCCTCCTCTGTCAAATGGGGCAGTGACTCCCGCCTTGGAGGATGTTGGAGGAAGGACAGAAGACTCGCCACCTTGCTCTCCGTCTCTCCTGGGCCATGCGGGGCAGGGCTGTGGCTGCTGTAGCCCCCCGGGGCCTGTCGCTGAAGTCCTGGGTCCGTGGTCTCATAGCAGACGTGGTCTCATAGCAGACGTGTCACACAAGGGCCGGGCGGCACTTTATCTCTCTGATAACCTCCCTCCCTCTTATCTTCTCCACCTTCTCTTTGAAAAAAAAAATACCAAGAGAAAAAAAATGCCTGGCGCAGAGAGCCTCACACGTGGGTCATGGGCGTCCCCTGGGTGCCATTAGCTCAAAGGCCTCACCTCACCCCCACTTAATCTGAACCTCTAGGGATGGGACCCGGAAACCTGCTGACCTGCTGCTTCACGAGAGCCGGGGGGAGGGAGGGGTTCCGAGGCGCACTCATTTGAGAACCACCCCCAGGATATGACACAGCACGCCACGACACTTACCCAGTGCCACCTGGCAAGCACGGACACATAACCATCTCAAACCAGGGCCAGGGTCCCGGGAGAGCAGCAAAGCCAGGCCCCCTCCGCCCCCCAGCTGCTCCCACATCCTCTGACTTCTGTGGGGGCGTCTCTCACCTTCAGCTTCCGCTTGAGGTCGGCTTGCTCAGCGTCCAGCGGTGCCATCCCGTCCCCGGCCCCTGACTCTCCCGTGGGGGACCGCCGCCCCCTTCCCCGTCCCTGTGGACGTGTGTGCTGACCCCACCCCTCCTGCTGCAGCTCACGGGCCCTGCCCAGGCATGCCATGGGGTCAGGGGTGCCTTCCTGACCTTGAGGTCATTGGGGTGGCCTGCTGCCCGGGGCGTCTGTGGAAACGTGGGGGAGACACGCTCTCCCTCCCCAGGACTCGGAGGTGGCAGAGGCCAGCCTAGAGCTGCTGGGGGCTTCATACGGGGGGACAGAGGAGGGGACGCAGAGATCAGACACTGAGAAGGACAGAGACCAGAGTCACACATCGTCTGAGCTGCAGGACCCAGACGCCCTAAAAGCCACTTTGCGGTGGTTTCTTGACTTACAACCAAGAAAAACAAAACCAAAAAAAACCCAAAACACAAACCCCACTGGGCTCTGAGCCCCTCCACCTGGAGAAGATACCACAAATGTCACCAGGTTTCAAGCGGCCTCTGCCCCAGCCGCGCCCCCATCCAGAGGCCGTCTGCTCTGGCCCCACTGCCCCCTCCCCGGGGAAGGGCCGGCTCAGGAAGCCCACAGCTCTGTCCCCTTATCTCCTGCAGGCTCAGCTGACATCCGCTCCACCCAGGGCCTGGTGCTGGGCCAGACTTTAAGGGGACGGCGCTATTGTCAGCTTATCTGGTTGTAAAGGTCTGTCTTATCTCCGGCCGCCTCTCACTGCCAGTCACCGGTTTATGCTTTTACGAGAGCAGTTTGCTTCTCCTGGGAAGGCAGGAGCAGTCTCCGAAGGTGCCTGGTGGTGGGGACGGCCGGGATTGCTTCCTTATAAAGCGGCGGGCCCCGTGCCAGCCCTGGCTCAGCAGCTTTGTGCCCCTGGGAACCCCACGTGGGGGCAGGGCTGGGCGGAGGCCCTGAAGTGCAGGGACGACCCGGGGTCACCAGCCCCACAGCGGGGAGCAGAGCCAAGGGAGGTGACGGGATGGGGGCCTCAGGAAGGAGAACCCCGGGTGCCCCAGCCCCTCACGCTTTTCCCTAGTCCCCCTTTCAATCTCCTGCCCCTTGTGCACACCTGGATCCCCAGCCCGGTGTCTCTGTCCTGCCTGCAGGGGTGGGCAAAGCGCTGGGCCCTGAGGCTGGGATTAGACCTTTGCTTGGTGCCTCCTGCATCCTCCCAGCCTCAGTTTCCTCATCTGTAACATGAGCATAAGACCCTGAAGCCCACCTTGCAGGTGGCGGTGGGGAACCACAGGAGGTGGCAGCATCCAGGGTCCTGTAAACCAGCCGTGCAGTCCGACCCATGTACCATAGAAGGTCCAGGAGCCTGATGTGCAATCCCTCCCTGCAGGACGTTTGCACCCGGAGGCAGCCGGCAGGGGCCAGGCTGAGCCCCAGGGGCGCGTGTTCCGTCAGGTGAGAGGTTTCTAACTGCAGTCTCCAGGATTCACTCTTTCACCAAATATTTGTTGAGCATCTACCAGGTGCACAGATGCTGGGGACACAGCAGAGAGAGAGACAGACACAGCTCCACACTCCAGTGGGAGGCAACAGACAATAAACAGGGCAAACAGAATGGTGAGAACTATGGAAACTTCCAGAAGGAATGGAGACAAGCATGTCTGGGGTGGGAATGGAGCCTCAATTTTTAGTCAGGTGGCCAGAGAAGGCCTCACCAAGCAGGTGACATCTGAGTCGAGACCTGAAGGAGATGAGGAAGGGACACACGGAGATCCCAGGGAGAGTGGTCCAGACAGAGGTCACGGTGCGTGCAAAGGCCCCGGGGTAGGGGCCTGGTGTGTTCAGAGAATGGCCAGAGGACTGGAGTGAGGGATCAGTGAGGTCAGGAGAGGAGATCAGGGAGGCAAAGGGCCAGCATGTGGACTTGGCTTTGACTCTGAGTGGGATGGAGCCTGGGGGATTGTGAGACCAGGAGAGAGGATGATCTACTTGCTTTTTGCAAGACTCACTCGCTGCTGAGGGGACGGTAGACTGAGCAAGCAGGACAGAAGCAGGAAGACGGGGTAGGAGGCTCTTGAGTCATCCGGGTGAGAGTGGGTGGTGCTGAGACCAGCTGGAGCAGAGAAGGTGGTGGGAGGGGCTGCATGCTGGGTCTCCGTGGAGGGCGGGTCAGGGTTTGCTGATGGACATGCAGAGGGAGGGTGAGACCAGGAAGGGAGCACGACACTGAGGGGACCAGCACCGCTGTAAGCACTTCACGTGCCCTTGACTCACAGGATCCTTTCTCCCAAGGAGGTGCGATCATCCCCACTTTCAGGATGGAGAAACTGAGGCACAGCATGGCCACAGAGCTGCAACTCCAACCCAGAGCCTGTGCCCTTGACCACAAGGGCGCCCGGCTGTGCACGATGATCGGGGCAGCGCCTCGGGGGCCCATGCTCAGCAAATTCAGCTAGTTACCTAGCAATGGGATTTCTGTCCGCATCTCATATTCAGACGCAGGGGAGTCTGCCACAATCCAGATGGAACTCTCCGTACCCCCACGTGGAGACCAGTCCCCACCCCTGCCCCTCCTAGGGTGAGCGTGTGGGTCAGGGCCCAGCAAACTTCCTGTAAAGGGCCAGAGAGGAAAGAGTTTTGGCGAGCCACATGGTCTTGTTACATCTACTCGATTTCCCGCCTTGTGACAGGAAAGCAGCCACAGAGGAGAGTCAATGAACAGGAGGCAGTGGAGGTCGTCACCCAAACCGGGCCGTCGTGTGAGAGGAAAGGGGCTGGTGTTAATTAACGACGCTGGTACGTACGACAGCACAGCTGCGGCAGCCCTGTGAGGTCCCACTGCTCTGTGGCTCCTGCCCGCGGTGTGGCCATATGGGTGGGCACGAGCTGCCTCCCGCCCAGACATACCTGAGGTCAGGCCCCCGGGCCCCTGTTCTGCCTTCCTTCTCCTGGACACCCTGAGCCCCTCATTGCTCCCGTGCCCGACCATAACCTCCTGGGGGCGTTCATTTCTTTTAAAACATTATTGATCTCTTACCATGTGCTGGGTCCAGCCCTTCTCATCTCACAGCCTCTCCTCTGTGACCAGCACAGGTGGAGAAAGGGTGTCCAACCGGCCACGTCTGCAAAGGAGCAGACAAAGCGAAAAACAGAAAAATGAGGAGAGAAGGTATTGAAAAGAGTGTTTTTTAAAAATACATGTAACACACACACAAACGCAAACGTTCCTGGAACTGATTTTATCCTGTAACACAATTTTTATCTCGGATTTCACATGACAGTTTGTAGTGGGTTGAATTGAATCCTTCCTTCACTCTTGCCCCAAGATATGTCCATGTCTTAACTCCCCAAACGAATGTGACTTATTTGACCTACAGGGCATTGCAGATGTAACTAAGGGAAGGATCTTGAGATGAGAGCATCCTGGATTGGGCCCTAAACCCAATGAGGGGTGTCCTTATAAGAGACAGAAAAGGAGAAAATACACACAGACACGGAGGAGGGGGCCGGGTGAAGACAGAGGCAGAGGATGGAGGGATGCGGCCACAGCCCAGGGGTGCCTGGAGCCTCCAGAAGCTGGAGGAGGCAGGAAGGATCCTCCTCCAAGGGCCTTTGGAGGGAGCGTGGTCCTGTGACACCTTGATATCAGACTTCTGGCCTCCAGATCCATTTCTAATGCTTCCAACCTGCCCAGTGTGTGGTCACTGGTTATGGCAGCCCCGGGACACTCACACAGGCCTTGTCCCCCATAATCTCCACTTTGGGTCTGGAGCTTGGCAGGTGCGTTTCACAGGTGAGGGAAACTCAGGTCTGCAGAGTGGATCTTGCAAGGTCACTTCCAAGGGCCTCCCGGATCCACCACTCAGCAGGCGGGACGGGCAGCAGGTGCCCCGGGGCCCAGGGAAGGAAGAGGCCTGGACTTCAGAATCCCCCAGCTTGGGACAGTCATGGTCTGCCCCCAGTGTGCTGTGTGACCCAGTGTGACCCTCGCCGGTCGCTTGGTCTCCCTAAGCCACCACCTCCTCATCCGGAAAAATCCGACCAGCACCGGAACTCCAGGGGAAGGAACCTTCTGGCCGAGTCAGCGCTCCCGGCACTCACAGCCCACGCCTGGTAATGATGCTAATTAGTAAGCTCTAAGTGTGTGCAGGTGCCAAGCCCTTAACCAACAGTGACTCAGGTCGTTGTCACAAACCCCCAGGAGGCGGGTACTATCACTACCCCATCTAACAGAGGAGGAAACTGAGGCACGAGACACGAAGACTTTGCTGGTGGAGGACAGAGGGGAACTTAGGGGCAGCCGTCCAGGAGTGACCCTGGACGGGGGACGGGGGATAGCAAATGGGATGTCTAGGGGCAGGGAGGCCAGGTGACCCCAAGCCTCTTCTGGAGGACCCCCAAAGGCAGGCTCTGGAGTGAGCAGGTGGCCCCCCCACACACCCTCCCCATGACACCCACGCAGCAGGCAGCCGGCGCCCACCCACCAGGGGCCCCTTGTCCCCAGCCAGCTGGCGCGGCTTCCAGGATGGGACTGGGGCTCACAGATGGGCACATCAAACGGTCTGCTCCCCCCAGCCGGGCGGGGCCTGCCTGGGGGCGGCCTGCCGTGGTGGAAGGGAGGAGGCGCTTCCTGGAGCAGCCGGGGCCTACCATGAGCCGGGGTCAGGGCCCCACATCTGGGCTCCTCCTGGGGCAGGCCGGGGCTGTCTGCGAGCCGGAGTGGATCCAAAGGGGATTTCAAGAGAGTTGGCGCCCAGGTTGGCCGGCCCCCGGCAATGGCTGTGGCTGCCCACCGTCCCTCCCCGTCTGTGCTGTCTGGCCCCCTGCCCATGAGGTGGAAAGGCATGGTGAGCCGTCCCCATCCCCACCCCTCAGCGCCCAGGGTGTGCCAAAGAATGCGCTTCTCCTCGGCCCCAGGGGCCGCCGGCGGGGGGGTGCAGCGTCAACGACAGACAGGCCCCGCTGGTGGGGTCTCTGTCCTCCTTCTCTTTCTCTCCTTCCTCCTTCCTACTCAGGCCCCCACGGGGGTGCCTGCTGTCCCCCACTTACCACGATGCCGAGGGCCCCTCCCTCTGCTCTAGGGCGGAGGGAGGAGGGCCCTCAGAGGAGACTCAGTTTCCCCTATGTGCCCTGGGGCTGAGGACGGCACCGGCCCCACGTGGGGCCTCCACGGAGCGGCGCTGGCGAGAAGGCCGTCCGCTGCGGCCAGGCCCAGGACTCTCAGCTGGGCAAGGCCAGTGGACTGTCCTTCTGTTCTCGTGCTCCCCCGTGCCCTCGCTCCATCGGGGGCTGAGAGTGACAACAGGGGTGTGACGGTGGTGCACAGATCCCGCGTCCCCCGCCACGGAGCGGGGAGCAAGATGCAGCAGGTCCAGAGAGACTGGCACTGCCGCCCCTGGATGGCATTGAAGAGGCCAGTGGGACAGAAGGTCACGTCTCAGGGGGCAGGGGAGCCAGGAGACCCTGCGGTCTCTCCTCCGGGGGGCTGGAGTGCGTCAGGAAGACTGAGGTGCCGGTGTGAGCGGGGGAGAGCGGGAGGGGCCAGGTGGCCGTGGAGGCCCGGCCGCAGGGGCCAGTGGGAAGCAGAGCCCAAGGGTATTTGCACTCCAGGAGGGAGGGCGCCCGCAGAAGTCACCTTCGCTGTGGCGGGGGATGCATCGGAGCGGGGGAGGCCGGTGGGGAGGCCGCTGTGAAAACCGGGGTGGTGCTGGTGCCCGGCCAGGGGCTGGCCGCGAGGATGGTGAGAAGGGAACATTTTCAAGATTTGGGAGGTCGAGTGGGGGGGCAAGGGATTCATAGGAAGTGGGGGCGGAAGATGGAGGGGCACAGCTTTCCGATGGAGAGAAGCAGTGGGCGGGGTGTCTTCTGCTGGGAGGGGACCCAGAAGAAGTGGGTGTGGAGGAAGGGTGCTGGGTTCCACTCTGGACGTGCCCAGGTGGTCGGGGGAGACACGCAGGCGGAGTGGCCAGCGGGCAGTTAGAGCAGCGGAGGCAGGGCCGGGAGGCCCACGTGACCACCCTCTTTGCTGCCCGGCCTCTACCTCTGATCCTTCATCCCCTGGCCCCCTGCCCCTGGCCTCCCTGCCCCCGGGCCAGCAGCCTGGCTGGGACCCCATGTCGGGCAGGGCGTGCTGAGCACAGGCCCACGTCGCGGTCACTCTCAGGGATGACCGGCATATAGTCAGCGCTCAACCCGTGTCTAACAAAGGAGAGCCTCTCCATGGAGATCCAGTGGGCGCAGCACACTCCAGGGCCGTCTTCAGGCCAATACGAGTTGGCCAGGGAGGTGGGGGCGGGGCTCTTGGCCTGGTGTCCACCCCCTCACTCCTCCAGTCTGGCCAAGGACAGCTGGTGCTCCTTGTTCCGGGGTCACCACCCCCAAGACCCCGACGCCCAGCCTGGGTGCCTTCACCGAGCACCTCTTGTCTGCTGGGTGCTGTGAGTCCGGGGCGGGTGAAACTGTAGGGACATAGTCCCGCCCCAGAGCCAGGACGGAGGCACAGGCTTGTCCAGGGACAGGAGGGGGCCTGATGCCATATCTAGACGTGGTGTGTTTTGAGGGACTCAGATGGCTCCAAGGGGCCTGGGGAGCCAGTGTGGACTCTAGAGCAGGGGAGTGCCGCACAGGAGAGGGAGGACTCGCTGGAGGGCAGCCCCAAACCTCCTGGGACAGGAGAGCAAGACCAGGCCAGTCCCGGGGGCGGCTGCAGCATGACCGAAACCTGGAGCGAGAAATCCGCTGCGCCCCTCCCCGACCCCATGACCCTGGGAGGGACGCCGGCCCCCGGGCAGGGCTGGGTGAGGAACGAGTGAGATGGGCGTGAGGGAAGCCTGTGAGCAGAGGCCCTCATGGACGGGGGGCTCACTCCACCCACGGCACGGGTGGGACCCCCGTCCGCAGCAGCCCTCGCACTGCAAAGTGGGCTCGCACACTTTGAAATTGGCCCCAGGGAGGAGGGGACGGCCTCTCTCAGGAGAACACGGCTTCTGACAACCGCGAGGGAGCGGAGGAGGGCCCCACCCGACCCGCTGGGTGGCCCATCTGCTTGGTGGGCCCCAGGAGCTGTCAGGAGCGGGTGGTCCCAGCACGACGTCGCAGCCCCCACCAGCTGGCTCCCAGCTGGGCCCTGGTTCCGCCACCGCTGAGGCCCCAAGTCGCATCTTCCAAATGAGCCTCTGGGGGGAGAACAAGATCCAGCTTCACAGGCTAGAAAGGGGCCCCTCTAGCTGACCCAGGATGTCCCCAGGGCCTCTGGGACCTCAACCCCACCTCTTGTTTCCTGCCAGGAGGCAGACAGAACAGGCTCTCTTGGCCCATTGTATAGACGAGGAAACTGAGGCTCAGAGAGGTTCTGGATCTGGGTAGGACTTGGCCGAGGCCGGGCTTGAACCCAGGTCTCTGAGCCCCATTCCAGGGCCCTTCCTGGTGCCCCCCATCATGTCAGCCCCAACACCGGGGGCAGCACTGCCTGGGGGTCCCCAGAGGCTGATGCTGCTGTCTGCCTGCCTTGACCTCCCCGCCAGGCCCGGTTCCTGGTGTCCCAATGTCTACCTGCTGTCCAGCCTGGGATGGGGCCAGCCTCCCAGCCTCCTCTCACACCCTGGAGGTGTCAGGGGCTGCTGCTCCGCAGACAGAGCCCACGGATGATGCAGCCTGGAGGCCCAGCGGGAAGGAAGCCCCTCACGCTTGGAGAAGCGCCCAAACCTGGGAGCGGGGAAAGGGGCCGCCACCCTCTGAGCCTCCGGTCCCTGTGGCTCTGGGCTGGGGGCCCACAGGCAGGGGACACATCCCCCCTCCCCACGGTGCTGGCTACAGAGGCTGCTCCCCAGCTTTCCAGGGTCCAGCCGCACAGGAGATTCCGGGGAGGAGGGAGGACGCTGCCCGCTCGCAGGCCTTGGTCCCCAGGCGGGCACTGCCCCCTGGAGGGCAGTCTCGGATCGTTGTGTGAGCGTCTCTGGGTGTGGCTCAGGCCAAGTGTCCCCTGGGGCCCCTGTCCAAGCAGAGACACGCTGGAATCTCTGTTTCCTCGGAGGGGTGGGGAGGGGGTGGGCAGGGGGGCCACTGCTGCCCAAGAGACTCCCAGGTGGGCACTCGACGCCTGCTCACCTGCCAGGGGGCCTCAAAGAATTGCTCAGGCCTCATGGGGCCCCAGGAGGCCCTCTCTGTGGCAGGGTCCCCCAGGGGTCATGGAGGTCACCCAGCAGCATTCTTCATCCACAGGCGAACAGCATCTGCTCACCTGCCCTGTGTGCCCAGCGCTGACCAGGTAGATGGGGGCCAGGAGCAGCCCCCTCCTTGAAGCCCACTTCCCTACAGCCCTGGCAGCCCGGCCCACCCACAACTGCTGAGTGGGAACGTGGGGCTGCGCCCCGGGGACTCGCTCAGGGGTGGGGACGTGGGCTGGACCCGCACTGTGCTAGCACGGCAGGGGCAGGTGGCGTGGCTCAGACCCAGGCCTGGGCTCCCCCAGGCTCGCCCAGCTCGCATCCAGGACCGGGTGCGAGGAGGGCCCAGCTGGTAGAACCGCCCTTCAGGGCGTGCGTTGTGAGGACAGAAGGACACCAGGAACCACCCGCACTCCGGAGAGGGGGGCCGCCCCTACAGCGAGACTGAAGCCCACGGCAGTGCGGGCATCAGCCCCGGCCTCCCGCCGGCTCCGGCAGCAGGACAGCGGCATCCAGGCCGGGCCCAGCTTTGCAGCCCGGCCCTCCGAGGCCCCTCACTGGGAGCAAAAGCGTCTCAAACTGAGAATGGCTGGGCCCGCCAGCTGAGCTCCGGGGCCCTCTGGGGAAGAAGCCAGGAGTCGCCTTGAGCCGGCGCATCCTCTCCCTCCGCTGGTCCCCGTCCAGGCGGGCGGCAGCCGCGGAGGGGGTGAGCAGCCCTGGGCAGAGGAGGCTGCTCCGAGCAGAGGGTGCTCAGAGAGCAAGCCGGGGCCTGCAGCACGAGCAAGGCCTCCAGTTCACAAGGCCCCTCCCTCGGGCTCTCTCCGCTGAGCCTCACACCCACCTGGAGGGCTTGTTGTGGCTCCATTTTCCAGATGAGGAAACCGAGGCCCAGCGAGGCCGGGCAGCTGTCTAAGGCCACAGCAGGCGTCTGCAGGCTGGCGCAGACGTCTCCCGCTGGGTGGGGCCGGGTTTGGAATTCCCTGTCATTGTTCACCTTCGAGTGATGTCCCCAGCCGGCCAGGCAGGCGGTGCCAGGCTGGGAAGTCTCTCCAGAGCTTTCACACGCACCTGCCCCTGGTATCTTTATTCCCAGGTGAGTCTGATGCCAGGAGAAGGTGGTTAAAGCTGGCGGCCCTGCGGTTTCCTTCCACGGCTGGGGTCAATGGATCCCTTATCTGGCGAGATCTTATCTGCCTGTCCTTGCCGATTCTGGAGCTGGCTCCTGGAGGTACAGGAGGCCCAGGTGGGCAATCAAGGGTGCCAAGGATTGGCCCAGAGGGGTGTGGCCTCCCACCTTAGGACCCACCTCTGTCCCCTACTCCCAGCACTGCTTTCCTCTGATGACTTTCCCTCCTGCCCTTCTCGTCACCTGCCCACTCTCTGCAGCACTGCAGGTGGCACGGAGTGAAAGGGAGTTAGAAAGAGAGTCAGAAAGAGAGAGCAGGAGCAGAGTAGGAGTGCTCCAGGGCCCGAGGGGAGATAGCACAGCCCTTGCTTATGCAGTCTGGCTCTGAGCTTCCTAGCAGCCAAGGTGAAAAAGAAAGAAGTCAAAGGAAGGTGGACGTGGTGTAGGAGACTTGTCTGATGGATGGAGCCTAGAACATTCCCCAGAATTTGTTTGACTAATCCTTACTACCATCAGCCTTCCTTCCCTGACACGAATTTTCTTCCTCCAAAAGGATGAGACAGAGCAAACATCACATTTCATGACGGGCCATGTGCACACACCCCTGCGTGATGGTTCACTCATCCTTTCAGTCAGCAAACCCTCACTGAGCACCTACTATGTGCCAGGCCTGTGCCAGGTGCCAGGGAGATAGTGGTCAGCAGGACAGGCATGGTCTCTACCCTTGGGGATGGGGTCTCTACACTCAGAGACCTAACCATCTAGGAGGCAGATGACAGTAAACAAATAGCGCAGAGAAAAACAATTACACGGAGCTGAGAGGGACAAAGAGAAGGAAGACTTAGCCGCTGGGCCTGCGGCAGAGATGGGGTGTGAGCAGCTGGAGGCCAGGGACCGAGGGACCCAGACCAGGAGGAGGGAGGGGGGCGGCGAGGAGCTGGCACTGGGGAGGTGTGGCCAGCGGAGCAACTGAGAGGCAGAGGGGATGGTGAGAACCCGGCTCTCCATCCAGACGGGGGGCGCCACCCCACTGCAGGCCCCTGGCCGACCATTAATCTCTCTGTGCCTCAGTCTCCTCGTCCGCAAGAAACCATCCCCACCCCAAGAGCTGGTGTGAGGAGTCAGTCAGGTGCTTAGCTGGGGGCCTGGGACGCGCCAGGGGCAGAGTGAGAGGGGGCTGAGGTTATCTCTGGGGACACTGGTGTCTGACGTTGAGTTTGAAGTTTCTCCCCCTCTGTGCTCTCATTTCTTCCTTTTCTCCCCAAAACCTCAGGCCCAACATGGGCTCACAGCCTTGTGTCAGGGTGGCTTAGGGACTGAACAGAGATGGCGGCCCCAGCGGGGCGCTTCTCGGAGCTGTGCGGGGTGGGGGACGGGGGCATGGACGAGCCGCTGGCCCGGCTCTGCTCCACGCCCTCGGAAACCCCGGAGCCACTGGGGCGGAGGGGCTCGAGCTGCACTCCGGGGCCGGGGAGGGGGCGCGGGAGACAGCGGGGTGGGCAAGGAATCACAAAGCTGCACGGTTGCATCCTCACGAAACCCCGCATTATCCAACCCCGCATCATGTGAACACCTGGTTTCAGTGGGGAACGGAAGGCAAGTGGCTGGAGAAGGTCAGATTTGAAAAGCAAAATATATTCTCATTTGGGGAATTTCAACACTGTAGGTGGGTTTTGCGGCTTTAAACCCACTGTTGCAACGTCTAAGAAAATGATCACGCTCCCCACGACTGCCCCACCCAAATCTAAACAGCCCCGCCAGCGTGCGACTCCGGGACCTTCTGGACCACACGGCCACATCCTGTAGAAGCTCCCACTTGCTGCCTGTCTCTTCGCCACAGCCTCCAAGCCCCCTGACTCTGGCCCCTGCCCACCTCTCCAGGACCTCGCATCCCCTCAATGTGCCCTCACCCTGCACCAGCCATACAGAATTTCTTGCTGTTCCTCAAACATGGACAGCTATTTCCTGCCTCAGGGCCTTTGCACTCGCTATTCCCTCTGCCTGGAATGCCTTTCCACTGGGGCTGGTCTTGGCTTAAAGAGACCCTCTTGCCTCTCAGTCCCCATGACACTGCCTCTGGAGTGCCTTTCCATGATGGCGAGGCCATTCTCTGCTCTATATCCAGGGCCCAGCACATAGTAGGACTCCATCCATTCTCATTGAACAAAGACACAAAGCACTCGTATTTTTAAGGCCCCAAGCAGAAATAAATTGCAGCCCAGTTCCCAGACTCCTGGACTTTCACCCCGCTCACCTGGCTTCCCCCACAGCGGGGGTGCCAGCTCCCAGTCACCTCACACTGTGACCGGCCATGCTCCAAGTGACACAAACCCTATTCCCTGATTGAGCCATCGTGTCATCTCCAGCTCTGAATCTGACCATGGGAGCCAAGGAGGGATGCCCACAGGAGCCGCGCTGCTCCCCAGTCAGCTTAGAACTCTCTGGAAAACCACACTCACCTCTGGAGGGCAGCATGGTGTCGTGTGAAAAAGCCGGGACCCTAGCTTCACGTGGCCTGGGTCTGGATTCACATGGCCTGGGTCTCGATCCAGCTCCGTCTGTCCACAAGCCAAGGGACGTTGGTCAAGTCACTTCCGCTCCCGAGCCTCAGTGTCCCCTCCAGAAAGTGGGGCCATAATCTTACGGGCGGGGTGGCTGCGCTCGCTGGCCGGGGAAGGCAGTGGGCACGAAAGGCCGGGACCCTGCCACCCCAGGTAATTTCAGACAGACTGGGGAGCATCCCTCCCAGCCCCTTTTCACCTGGGCTGCTGGAGTTAAATATTCAAAAAGTTACAGGGGAAAATGCAGCAGTTTAAAAATAGGAGGAAACGTGTCCAAAAGGAAGGTTCTATTACTCTCCGCTGGGTCGCTCTTGGCAGGCTCCGGCCAGGAGGAGCAGGGCAGGGCCGTGGCGAGAGCTCTTTGGGGGCCACGAGCCCTAAGCCCCCAGCCCCCAGCCTCCGCCCCCTCCTCGGGCTGCCAGGCCGACGAGACGGGCACAGCTGCCCGCTTCCCCGGGGAGCACTGAGGCTGCGGGCCGGCTGCGGGGCCTGGGCAGAGCGGGGCCAGAGTCCCTCCCCACGGGCGCTGGGATGACGTGAGCGCTGTGCAGTCCGTGCCAGGCGACCTCTCTCATTGAGAAGACACTGTCACTTCCTAGAACGGGACCTGCACTCCTTTCCTATCGCCGCTGTAATAAATGACCACAAATTTACTGGCTTGAAACAACACGATTTACCTGCTAACAGTTCTGGAGGTCGGAAGACCCACTGGGCTAAAATCGAGGTGTCCGCAGGGCTGGGATCCTTCTGGAGGCTCCAGGGGAGAATCTGTTTCCTGCCTTTTCCTGCTTCTAGAGGCACCCGCATCCTTGGTTTGGGGCCCCTTCCTGCATCTTCGAGGCCAGCAACGCAGCATCTTCGAGTCTTTCTCACTCTCTCTGGCCTCACATCTTTTCTCTGGCTCTGACCCTCCTGTCTCCGTCTTATAAAGACCGTCGCGATGACATCAGGCCCACCCGGGTAATCTGGGATAACCTCCCATCTCAGGACCCTCAACTTCATCCCATCCACAAAGCCGTTTTGCCGCATGAGGTCACGTCTTCACGGGTTGTGGGCAGTAAGATGTGGACGTCCTCAGGGGATCCATTTTTCCTTCTCCCACAGACCCTGCACACAGCCCGTGCTCAAGGGACTTATGACAATAATGAGCGCCAACTGCATGCCGGGGCCTTACCCTCCCGAGCGTGATCTCTACTCAAGGTTGGGGAGGCGGGTGTGGTATTCCTGATCCCCAGGGGAACAGAGGCTCAGGGAGGCCAGGGTGCCCGGCCACATGAGCACGAGGTGAGCCGGGCCTCACCCCAGGTTTTCCTGGGTGCTGCTGCAGGGAATGGTCTCGGCCCCCGGGCAGCACGTGCCCCCACCCCACGAGATGTCCCCCACGAGACTTCTGCCCGGGCTCCCAATCCCCCAGGGCCCTGGACCACTGGGGTGAACAGCTTAGGGGCAGGGTGACCCTCCAGTGCTGGTGTTTGGGAAGGCCACTCCACCCCATGGGCCTCAGTCCCCCCCCCCAGTGACACGCGATGTGTAAGGCTGTGGGGTCAGGTGGAGAGGGTGGGGTTCTGGTCTGGATGCTGTGAGCCATTGGCAGGGCCACCACGACCGGCTGGTAAACGGGCCGACAGCCCCTGCCTTAGAGGGCGTTGGGGGTTGAATGTGGTGATGTCCCCCCTCCCCCAACATGAGGCCTTGCTCTGAGGGTCTCGCGTGCAACTCATCTTCTGTCTCGGCCTCCAAGGGTTTGCTGCCAAGTTGGGCAACGGAAACAATTTTAAACTCCCGACGGTAGGACGGAGGCTCACCCACCACCAGGGGGCAGTGTCGGTCCTCACCTCCGAGTCTCCCGTGGGGCCCTGGCCTCCCCCACCCCGGAAAGGGCAGAGGCCTCTGGGTTCAGCGGGTGGGAACAGTGACAGCCTGCTTGGCCCTTCCCAGACCCTCCCCTGTCCCTACAAACCTAAGGAGCAGCTCCCCAAGGCGAACAACCCCGTGAAAGGCTGTGGGGGCCGTCCTCCCAGCCTGGGGCCCTGCAGCAAAGTCCCACGGAGGCTCTCAGCCCGCAGCGGCCCCCAGCGCTGACCGCCTCCTTCTGGAGTGCCCTCCCTGACTCAGTCTCGGCTTCCCTTCTCCCCAGGGCCACTGTCCCCCCGGGTTCACGCCTGCCTTGATCCCCCAGAGAGGCCTGGGAGGCCCCAGTGCTGGGATGGCACACCCACTCACCCATGCACACACTCACACACACAGAGCACACTAACACACGTGTGTGCACACGTGTGCAACTCACGCACACGCACACACGGTTGCATGTGTGTACACACTTGTATGTTCACACACATGCACACAGGAGCACACACTAACACACATGCACATACAGAACCTCTTACGCGCACACGAGTTCGTGAATACTCACACCTCCACACATGCACACACACACAAATCACCTACACATGTTCATGCACTCTCCCCTGTGTACACACACTGTTGTACACTCACAGACGCACATTCACACCAACTCACACATGCACACTTGTGCTTACACTCGTACATGCACAGACACACCCACTCACGCACACAGGAGTGCGCACACAAACACACACTCACTCATGCACGCACACTCACACACAGCCCTCCTCCAGCGGGGGAGTCCTAGCGCAGGGTCCTCTCCGTGCTGTCACCAGCTGCCCTGGGAGTCGCCCCTTCCTGTGGACACCTGGAGGCTCCTGGTCTCCTCGAGTTCCCCCTCCTGCAGCGGGTCCTCCCTCGGTGTCCTCTCCTTCCCCCCAGCCAGCTTCCATGGAGCCTGGAGACCCCCGGGGCCTCCCGACGGATGGAGTTCAGCCCGGGTACGGGCGGGACAGCACGCTCCTGGGAGCACAGGGCACCGCATGGACAAAGGCCAGAAAGTTCTGGGAGTGCCCAGGGATTGGGGAGCAGGTGGGTGCGGCAGGAAGCGGGCGTCGCGTCCCCACGCCCGCCTGGCATCAGGACTCAGGCTTGAGCAATTCTTTCCAGGGAATGGGCGTGTGGACGGTGGGTCTTTATTTCCGAGGGCTCGGTTTGGGCTCCATGCCCATGGGGGAAGGTGGAAGGTGACTCACGATGGGTGGCACTGTCACCTGCCCCAGGCCTCTCCTCCACGTGGTCTCATCGTCTGTCAGCAGCCCCCCACGCAGTTTCTCTGAGCAGCTGAGGGGGGTCTCCGGCCAGCTGGTGACTCAGGGCACAGCCCCTGACCCCTCAGAGCTCCGAAAGCAGCAGCGGCTGGGGGGCCCTGAGAACCGGCAGAGAGCATTCTGGGAAACTGGCTCCAGGAACAGCATCTTTGAGTTGAAACTTGGGACATCAGTTGGTCCAGGGGGCCCCGAGCCTGCTGGAAATGACCTGGGGACAGGTGGAAGCGGAGAGGCTGGTGGCGGAGGGTGGCCCTGGACCTCTCTGCCAGAGGCCCCTGGGGTCAGTGGGGAGCCCAACCTGAGCCTCCACACGGCTCTGGCGCCCTGAGCCCCGCTGGTCTGGAGGACTGAAGACAGCAGGGAGGAAACCCACAAACGCCGTGGTTCCTGGTGACCAGCTCCCCAGGGGCCCAGGGTAAGCAAGCGTAGGGGAACCACAGAGGGTGGGGGCTTCATGCTAAGAGGGATTTTAGCCTCAGTAGGTGTTCTGGGTTGAATTGTGTTCCCTAAATTCACATGTTGAATTCCTAACGCTCAGAACCTCAGAACGCGCCCTTATTTGGAGACAGGGTCGTTGTAGATGTGATTAGTTAAGATGAGGCCACGCTGGAGCAGGGCGGGCCCTGATCCAACATGGCTGGTGTCCTCATAACAAGGGGAAACAGAGACAGGCACGCACACGGGGAGAACGCCACGTGAAGATGGAGGGATGCTGTCGCAAGCCAAGGAGCTGCCAGGAGCCGGGAGAGAGGCCCGGGACAGCCCCTTCCCAGGCGCCTCCGGGGGAGCGTGGCCCTGCCAATGCCTTGATCTCAGACTTCCAGCCTCCAGAACCGTGAGAGAAGGAATTTCTGTGGCTTGAGCCCCTCCATTTGTGGTACTTTGCTCCGCAGCCCCAGACACTAACGCAGCAAGTATGGGGAACCCCTGTTAACTCTAGTTACCCCAGACCTGTGAGATAGCAGGTGGGGTGCGGCAGAAAGGGATCCGTTCTTTGCAACCCACCCTCATCTGAGAGCTGCAGCAGAATGAAGCACCCCTTCCCTCCTGAGCACAGCTTGGTGGCTGACCCCCAACTACCCAAGACTCCCTCATCACTCCCCAAGACCGAGACCCTATCTCTGGAGCCACAGCCAAGGGGTTCCCTGGGGCATCATTTCTTTGGGCCTGCAAGGTGTTCAGCCCATGGAGACATCCAAGATCACAGTGCTCCCATGGATGGAAGGATGGACGGATGGATGGATGGATAAATGAATGGACAGATGGATGGATGGATAAATGGATGGACTGATGGATGGATGGATAAATGGATGGACGGATGGATGGCTGGGTAAATGGCTGGCTGGATGGCTGGGTAAATGGCTGGCTGGTTGGATGGATGGATGGATGGATAGGTGGGTGGATGGATGCATGGGTGGATGGGTAGATGGATGGACAGTTGGATGGAAAGGTGGATGGATGGATGGACGGATAGATGGATGGATGAATAGATGGATGGAGGGATGGATGGATAGGTGGGTGGGTGGATGCATGGGTGGATGGGTAGATGGATGGACAGTTGGATGGAAAGGTTCATGGATGGATGGGAGGGGGCTCCATAGTTCTCCAGACCGGCAAGCCCATGGCAAAGTTGGCCCCCACCCCTCAGGCTGGCTTGCTCCGCACACCCTCAGTCACTACCCCTGCTTTGGGCTAAGATTAAGAGCATCTCCATCCAGGGTCTCTGGCCTGCCAGGAACACTGTCAAGTCCATGTCTTTGGCATATCAGAGGTTGCCTCTGCCCCCACGAGCTCAGAGCCTCTCAGGGAGGTAAGTGCATCAACCAAGAACAGTCTATGTGGCCTCCTGTGGGGCCAGAGAGTCACGGAGTCCCAGAGGAAGCCATAGCAGCTGGTTTGGATCCAGTCCTATTGTGTCCCAGGCCCTGGCCTGGTGTTTTCCATGTGTGAATGATTGAAATCTCCCAACAAATCAAAGATGTAGGAACTAGAATCATGCCCATTTTACAGAAAAGGAAACCAGGCCTGGGTCACACAATAACTGGCAGAGTCAAAATCCAAACCCAGAGAACCTGGCTCCAGAGTTTGCACTCTTAACGCTTTGCTATACCATCTGAGAACCAGAGGGATGGACATGGAGGGGTCTTGAAGGATGCATAGGAGTATGCCAGGGGATAATGCCAGGAAAGATGTTGTACATGTGGGAACAGGCTAGGGTTGTGAAGCAGAGCATGGCCTGGTCAAGTCACCGTGTAGGTCGTAGCAAGGCACCGTGCCAGATCTGGGTTCTGGGGCTGGAGCCGAGAGAGAGAAGGACAACTCAGCAGGGTTTGAGTTTGGGGGACAGGCTCTGCAAGAGGCTGACTGACAAGGTGCAGATCCCCGATCAGATCCAGGATGGGCCTGGATTTGGGGACCCCACGTGCTCCTGGTCCCCCTCCACCTCACTAACCCCCCTGCTCGGTCCCCCCTCTCTCCAGCGGGCCCGGGCCCCAGACCTCTCCTCTTCTCCAACACGCCCCGTCTCAGTGGTCTCATGGTTCCTGTGCTTTAAACACATCTACACGCGCGTGATCCGCACATGACATCTCCACGGCCTCTGCCCCGAACACTAGGCCTGCTCAGCAGCTCCACCCGTAGGTCGAAGAAGCATCTGGAACCCACCCCACTCCAAACAGAGCCCTGCCTGTCCCTCTGGAACTGCCCCCCACTGTCCCCCGTCCTGAGAACCGGAGCTCCGGCCTTCCAGGGGTTTGAACCAAAAATCCAGGATTCACTCCTATTCCTCCCTGTCTCTTGCTCAATCCTGTTGCCTGCAGCTTCAAATAGATCCAGAACAACCCCTTCTCAGGCCCCCGAGGGCACCGTGCTGATCCCTGGGTCACAGCGCCAGCTGGAGGGACAAGGCTGGGCCGGCTCTGGCCACGCTGAGTTGCAGGTTTCCATGGGGCAGCCAGGCAGGCATGTCAGTGGCAGGAGAGATGGCGTGGGGCTCAGCGAGGCTGGCCCTGAGAGGAGTCCGGGAGCCGCCTGTGAGGGTGAGCATCATCCCTCCTCATGGCTCCCTGGGCTGCCCTCCCCCTCATCCCACCCCCTCACCCACTGCGTGTGGGCAGCCCAGGCCCGTCCAGCTCCATCCCTCCACCCTCAGCCTCCTACGGTAGCGTGTGAGTCTCAGAGCTCTGCCCCAGCCATCTGGCCTCCGTTCCTCCCAGGCTCCATGCTCTCTCTCTCCTCCAGACCCACACGTGCTTCTCGTGCCTGAGGCCCTAGGATGGGACGATGCCCCATCCTTCACGTTCAGCTTACAGGGCCCTTCCTCAGGGAGGCTCTCCCCGGGTCCCTGTCACAGGCTCCTCTGCCTCTCCTTCTCCATGTACCACACCTGCAACTCCCCAGAGCCCTCTCCCATCCTGTTAGCCCCACTGCAGGCAGGCTCTATCCTTATTGTCACTGGGACCACAGCATCTGTCACAGGGCATGGCACATACTAGGTGTGCAATAAATCCCTGATAAATAAATACATGGATGGATGGACGGATGGATGGATGAATGGATGGGTGGATGGGTAGATAGTCGGATGGATGGATGGTTTAGTGGATGGATGGATGGACAGATGGATGGATGGATGGGTGGGTGGATGGATGGATGGATAGGTGGATGAGTGGTTGGGTGGGTGGGTGGGTGGGTGGATGGATGGATGGATGGATGGATGGATGGACGGACAGACGGGTGGGTGGATGGGTGGGTGGATGGATGGATGGATGGATGGATGGATGGACAGACAGACGGGTGGGTGGATGGGTGGGTGGGTGGGTGGGTGGATGGATGGATGGATGGATGGATGGACGGACAGACGGGTGGGTGGATGGGTGGGTGGGTGGGTGGGTGGATGGATGGATGGATGGATGGATGGATAGGTGGGTGAGAGGTTGGGTGGATGGGTGGTTTAGTGGATGGAGGGATGGATGGACAGATGGATGGATGAATGGATGGATGGATGAATGGATAGATGGATGGACAGATGGATGAATGGACAGAAGGATGGATGGATAGATGGATGAATGGACAGATGGATGGATGGACAGATGGATGGATGGATGGATGGGTGGGTGGGTGGATGGATGGATGGACGGACAGACGGGTGGGTGGAGGGGTGGGTGGGTGGGTGGGTGGATGGATGGATGGATGGATGGATGGATGGATGGAGGGAGGGACGGACAGAGGGGTGGGTGGATGGGTGGGTGGGGGGGGGGGTGGATAGATGGATGGATGGATGGATGGATGGATGGACGGACAGACGGGTGGGTGGATGGGTGGGTGGGTGGGTGGGTGGGTGGATGGATGGATGGATGGATGGGTGGGTGGGTGGATGGATGGATGGATAGGTGGATGAGTGGTTGGGTGGATGGGTGGATGGATGGATAGATGATGGATAGATGGATGGGTGGATAGTTGGATGGATGGGTGGTTTAGTGGATGGATGGATGGATGGACAGATGGATGGATGAATGGATGGATGGATGAATGGATAGATGGATGGACAGATGGAGGAATGGACAGAAGGATGGATGGATAGATGGATGAATGGACAGATGGATGGATGGACAGATGGATGGATGGATGGATGGGTGGGTGGGTGGATGGATGGGTGGGTAGATGGATGGATGGATGGATGGATGGATGGATGGACGGACAGACGGGTGGGTGGATGGGTGGGTGGGTGGGTGGGTGGGTGGATGGATGGATGGATGGATGGATGGATGGATAGGTGGGTGAGAGGTTGGGTGGATGGGTGGATGGGTGGATAGTTGGATGGATGGATGGTTTAGTGGATGGGTGGATAGGTGGATGAGTGGACAGATGGGAGGATGTTTGCCGTTTGGTCTCACCCCTGCGTCACTTCGCCTGGGGGAGACTGGAGGTGCGAATGCCACGGTTGTTAACTCAGAAGGCACTCTTAGCTGAACGATCCTGTTGGCCAGAAGCACCCCGACTGGTGCAGACTGCTGGGCTGATGCAAGTGCACTCCAGCAATTTCCACGCCAGTTGCCAGGTGAGGTTTTTTTACTACTCATTCTCTGGCTTGGAACCCAGGAAAAACAACCACGTTGTCCTTGAGCCTGCAGGACAGCAGCCTCCCAAACCACAGCAGGCACCCCAGCTGGCCCCCCACGTGCCCCCCGGCGCCCTGCGCAGTCCGCTCCGGCCGCCGGCCTGAAGAGAGAGCCTTGCCTTGCCAGCCCGTGATGCCGGGCGGATTTCTAAACTCAGCTCTGACAAGAATAAAATTTATGACAGAGTTTATTTAAAGGAGGAAGGAGCAGTAAAGTGTGACACCCAGGGGTGATGAGCAGAGAGCTCCGCGGGAGACACAAAACAGGTACTGACAAATGCGCGACACATTTAAAACTCTCGCGGCTGACAGATCGGACTGCAGAGAGGGCCAGACGCCGCTTGGAGGAGATGAAAAGAGTTCATTTCCTTCCTCTAGATAAACACACCAGCGGCCAGATCCTTCCGTGATGATAAATGGCTTCCTCCTGCCACCAGTGGGGGGGTCACGCCTCAGGACGGACCAGAACCTGTGGCCCGTCAGGGGCCCGGGGAAGATGCGCCTGCCTCAGAATTCCCACCAGCCCGCCTGTCTCCAGACACCAGGATGCTGCTTATCTCGCTCCAGACCCCCCACGATTCTCAAAATACAGGAAGACACAGAGGGGATGGGGGATGCGGCCATGACACCCTGCCCGGCCCAGGGCTGTGGGATTTAAGGGCCTCCCAGGACAGGCTGGATTCCAGAAGGAAAGGAGCTGGGGGCAGGGAGGCAGCTTCGCCATTCCACGGGACAGGAGGGTGGTGTGGGTCCATCCTTTTGAGAGTGGGGATCCAGCTTTGTCTCCAGGCTTCCAGCTCCCCAGGAACATGGTCTGGCTTTGGATGAAGTCCAAGTGCCCTGTCTGGTGGGAAGACAGTCACCCCACTTCAGAGAAGCCACGCTGGCCAGCCCTGGGGCCGTTTCAGGAGGAAATTGTTCTGAAGGATAAGCGGAGCCTGGAGCAATCCACCCCAACAGCGCTTTCAAACAAAGTCCAAACGAGGTTATTTATAAAAGGCTAAATTGCTGGCATGTGCTCTGCCTCCCGGGGCTGGAGGAGAGGAAGCAGGTGGGGGCCCCAGCTTGAGGCTCGCAGCAATCCATTTGCGGCCTCCATCCGTCCTCAACATCCGAGATGCATTTGTGGTTTCCTGTCCCCCGTGCTCACCTGGGAGAGGGCAGAGGGCAGGAGACAGGGCTGGGTCTTAAGGAAAGCTCCTTTCCCCCTGGGCCAGAGTCCAGCCTGCTGGGCCCTGGCTTCCCGCGGGGAGCTGTCTCTCTGCCCGGGTACAGCTCCCGGCTCCTCAGTTAGGAGGGGGCGCGGGTGTGTGCGGGAGGTGGACGAGGGAGCCTGAGAAGGAGTGAAGCCCCGACAGACACTAGAACACGGCTGAGCCTCGAAAACATCATGTTCAGCGAAAGGAGCCAGACTCAAAGGACCACATCGCATGATGCCATTTATACGAAATATCCAGAATAGATAAACCCACAGAGACAGAACCCAGATTGTCGGTTGCCAGAGTCTGGGGTTGGGGGAACGGGGAGTGGTTGCTTCACGGAGATGGGGGTTTCTTCTGGGGTGATGAAAATGTTTCAGAACTTGACAGAGGTGGTGGTTGCACAACACCGTGAATGCACTGAATGCCACTGAATTGTTCACCTTAGAATGGTTCATTTTATGTCACGTGAATTTCACCCCAACTGTTTAAAAAAATGCTTTTGGGGATCAGCAGGGCCTCCGGGAGGGAGTTGCATGGGGACACCTGGTTCCTTGACTTGGGCGGGGAGCCGTGGGTGCAGACCCAGCAGGAGAGAGGTGCAAGGATCACAGCCTCCAACAGCAGCCTCTCATTCGATACAACCCATAGCCCGTGTTCCAGGCCCAAGAGATGGCGGTACTTCTGGACTCCAACCCAGCTCCACCACTCATGGGTAATTGGGCCCAGTGACTGGACTTCAGGAGCCCTCAGTCTCCCCATCTGTAAAATGGAACCACAAAGACATAACACCAGAAAGCACATGGCCCCGGGTCTGGCACGTAGCCATGTTCTGCACACGGGCCGTGACCGGCAGCCTTGTTCCCAGGCTGTGCTTCTTCTGTGGGTCCACGTCTTACCCTCCCTGCTGGACAGCCAGCTTCCCAGAGACGAGGGTGCACCTGTCTTTGTCTGTCTCTGCAGCAGGGACAGATTCCAGGCCACAGACAGACTGCGTCAGCATCTCCCGGGGACACCTGCTGAAAATGCAGATTCCTCAGCTCTCCTGCCTGAGATTCAGCACCCGTGCAACTTGAGGCGGGGCCTGGAGACCTGCACTTTAGCAAACGCCTCTAGTGATTTGAGTGCACTGGCGGGTTCGGGGACCTTCTGCCCTCCACCCCCGCGGTGGGAGTTGGGAAAGGAACTGGAGGGGGCTAGGTGATAGCTTGGGCATTGGTTGTGCAGACCACCTGCGCTCTGTCTCCTGGGCTGGCTGCACATGGACCAGACACCAGGCCTCAAGAACACCCCTGTTTGAGGATTGCCTTCACTTAACACCTGGCGCGACCGTCCTTCCCCAACGGGGATCGACCCTGCTGGAGATCAGGGGTAAAAAAAGAACACTACTTAAGAAACTTGTCAGGTCTTGTTTTTTTTTTTTAATATGAAAGGAATGATGGGAGCCTTCCCACAAAGGAATAACAAGATTAAAGGATTTAAAAGAGGCGGCTGGTGACATATACATACTGCCCAAGAAGAAAAATCTCTTACTCCTGAGAGGAGCCGACGTGGGGAGCCTGTGAGGGCCGAGCTTACCCTGGGAGCCTCACTCGGGGATTTCAAAGTCGACATTGATGTATCGGTGACGATAACTAACAGGGCTCGCCCCTGCCAGGCCCTCTCAGGCCCTTCACAGCCGTCATCCAGCTTGGTGCGCCCAGCAGCTGCAGGAGATGAAAGGAAGAGCTAAGACCAAGACTGGCTGGTTGTTCGATGAGCTCTGGCCTCTGTCCTCCTGGACACACAGCCCGTCTCCGTGTCCCAGTCTCCCTTGGGGTTAGTGTGGCCGTGGCTTGTGGGCAGAAATGGCCCGGGCCTGGCCCATAGGAACCTCCCTTGGCATCCCCTGTCTGCAGAGGATCCTGGGGGAAGACTCTGACGTCCTAAGAGGACCACAAACTGGAAGGAGCCTGGACCTCCAAATGACGTCGTGAAGCAGAGTCCCCCTCGCCACATACCTGCATTGGATTGCCATGTGAATGAGAAGGAAATCTTTCCTGTGTTAGGCCGCCGACATCTGGGGTTATCTCACTCCTGTGAACTGACCATCCCAGCTGCAATTAATCGGGCCAGACATGGGTCTGAGCGCTTTTTGTGTGTTAACGCATTTAATGCTCACCAGAGAAAACAAAGCCCCTAGGAGGAGGGGGTGGCGGAGGCGTGTAAATGGTTCCAGGTCACGCAGCCAGGACCCGGGGAAGCTAGCCCCAGAGCCCCCAGACTTGATCCCTCAGTTCCCCTATTAGAGGAGAAAAGCGAGACTCAGAAAGGCCAAAGGAACACAGCCCAGGTCACCAGCTGGTCATTCTGGGGGAGTGGGAACGTGAACCACGGTCTCTGCCTCCGGAGCCCACACTCAGCTGTTCTGCTGAGGAAGAGAGGAGGAGAGGCCATGGGGGCCCTCCAGCCCCGTGCGCCCCGTGAGGGTCTCAGAGTCTGGGAGCTGGCCTCTGCCCTCCCATGGGCCAGCCTGGGGTCTCTGGGGACCATCCTACTTCCAGCGGGGGTGGGGGCAGGGGTCCCGAGAGCCAGGCCCCTTTCCACAGCCAGCCTGGACTCCACGGGCAGCCGGGTCTGGGGGTCCTCGCCCGAGGCGCTCCAGATCTGGTCGCCCCTCTCAGCAGAGTGCCCTGAGCCCCATATGCCGAGTGCTCAGCCAGCTTCCTCCCGGGTCCACAGCCTGGCCAGTGAAGTAGGGACTCACCTGTCCATCTCGGCACCAAACTCCTGGGGACCACGGCCCCTCACCCCTGTCCTGTTCATCTCAGCTGCACTTCTCGGCCACTGGCTGGAGCCAGCTTCAGCGAAAGGGGCTTTGTCAGATGGAAACTCAGGGTCCTCTGGACCCCCGGGCTCGCTGGACTTCTCAGGGACCTGGGACCAGGACCCCAGGCAGGACTCTCTCTGCACCTCAAGTTCCCTCTTCTCCTGCACGCTGCCTGCCTCACCTCTCTCCACGTGGCAACTGCACACATCCCATCCCAAGCTCGTAGCACTGCTGCCTAGAACATTCTTCCCGAGTGCCCCCAGATGCCCTCAGGCCTCTGCTCTGCTGCCTCAGAGAAGCCTCCTGACCATCCGCTGCGATGCAGCCCTTTACCCACACCCCGCTCTGTCACTCCCTCACTGCCCTCCCCTCCTGGCGTATCATCTATTTATTTGTGTGGTGCCCCCCTTCCCCCAGTATGTGAACCCTTCATAGCTGGGCACTTGGTGCGTCTGGTGCTTTGATGTGGCCACACCACCTGGTCCCTGGCACCGAGAAGCAGGCACCCAGCATCTGTCATCTGAAAGAATAAACCATTAAAATGGCCACGATTTTCATGACCCTTCTTACTGTCTCCCTCTGTGGTGCAAGGGCCTGGGAGGGGACTCCGGGCACACCACGCACACGGAGGGCTCCAGGCCACACCTGGTAGGATGGCCCGGTGGGTAGGGGCACAGGAGGAGGGAACACTGTGGATGGGCTCCTGGCTGCCTGGGTGTGGCCTGTGGTCCAGCAGAGGTCCCCAGGGCTGTGTCTTGAGCCACACGGTGCAGGCAGCCACGCCTCTGATGATGGTTTGTCAAACCCCAATAAATCTGCCTGGCTTCGTCCGTAGCTTTATGCAACTCTCATTGGGGTTCTGGGCAGTGAAGGGGGCCCACCCTGACTCTCCCAGGGGCCCCGCACCCTCTGGTCCTCACATCTAGCAGGAACAAGGCCCAGCGGCCAGCACCCAGGCAAGGTGGGGTCTCCAGGGTCCCGAGGAGTCTGGCAGACCATCCCAGCACAGGACCTTGTCCCCAGAAACGCCCTTCCTCGTCGCCCAGGACCTGGTGAACTGCCGCTTCTTCTGGGGGACCGTCCCAGCTGGCTGGGCCTCGGCCTGTCCCGCCATCCTCGCCCTGTCTGCTTCCCCTCCATCCGCCACCCTCCAGACTCGCCAGGCCCTCAGCACTCAGACCCCGGCCTGCATCTGCGGGCGCCCCTCTGCTCCCGGCGCTCCCTGCCCCATCCTCACAGGTGGTCCGCTCCTCAGCCTTCCAATCTAGCCTTACATGTCACCCCGAGGAGACGCCTTCCCGCCACCCTCTCGGCCTGGGCACCTCCCTGTCGTCCATCTCCACCTCTCACATCTTCGGACTTCACTCCTCGTTTCCTTGCGGAAAGGATTCTGGATGGGGCCGTAGGGGGTTGAATGGTGGCCCCCCAAAAAGATACGTCCACAACCTAATCCCCAGGACCAGTCACTGTGACCTTATTTGGAAAAAGGTTCCTCGCAGATGTAATCGAGTTAAGCATCCTGACATGAGATCATCCTGGATTATGGCGGGCCCTAAAGCCAAGGAGTGTGTCCTTACGAGAGACAGCAGAGGGAGATTTGAGACACAGACGCACAGGACAGAAGGCCCTGTGAAGACAGAGGCAGAGGCTGGAGGGATGCGGCTACAGCCCAGGGGCGCCTGGGGCCCCAGAGGCTGGACAAGGCGGGAAGGATCCTCCCCTGCGGCCTGCGGAGGGAACGCAGCCCTGTGACACCTTGATCTCAGACTCCTTGGAAGGTGCCTGGCAAGGGAGAGGATCTGAAATTTAAGTTGTATTAGCTTCACGAAAAATCATGATGGTGGGTCAGCAAGGGGACATCTGACAAGACTTTCTGAAGCCGAGAGCTGGGGAAAACAAAGTCCTTTCCCAGTGGGAGCCCAGGAGGCCGGTCCATTCAGTAAGCAGGTTCCCATGGCCGCCAGGTTGCGGGGCCCAGCGCATGGGAAGATCCCGGGAAAGGACTTCTGTGTGTGTGAGTGAACCCCCGCGTACCCTGGCATTCGGGGCGGCCCTCACCTCTATGACATGTAACCCACACTGTGAGCACCTCCACCCAGACGCCTGGCAGCCAGCCCAGGCCCAACCCATGCTACAGGCGGAGGGCATGCAGGAACAGTGAGAGAAAGGGAGGGGTGGGAGGGAAATGAGGGTGGGTCAAGAATCTCGTGGAGGGGCAGAGGGGCCCCCTCTGGGGGAGCAGTCGCTGCGAGGCCTCCAGTCCCCTGGGTTAGGAACCAGCCCCCCGTACTGAGAGGGGCTCAGAGCCATGCACATGGCATTTTGTGTGCCATGGGCTCAACCTCTGCAGGTTAATTTAAACTGGTAAGCCTTAAAACTGGAGACAGCGTGCACCTGCTTGAATGCCGTGTCTGCTTTCGGTGTGAAAGGTGTGAGCACCTCCCCATGTGGGAAACGTACCTGCACCTGCACACCTGGGCCTGCACACCTGGGCCTGCACACCTGAACCTGCACACCTGGGCCTGCACACCTGAACCTACACACCTGGGCATGCACACCTGCACCTGCACGTCTGCACCTGCACACCTGAACCTGCACATCTGAACCTGCACACCTGAAACTGCACACCTGGGCATGCACACCTGGGCCTGAACACCTGCACCTGCACACCTGGGCCTGAACACCTGAACCTGCACACCTGTGCCTGCACACCTGCATCTGCACATCTAGGCCTGCACTCCTGCGCCTGCACACCTGTGCCTGCACACCTGCACCTGCACACCTGGGCCTGCACACCTGGGCCTGCACACCTGGACCTGCACACCTGTGCCTGCACACCTGAGCCTGCACACCTTGGCGGGTGGAAGATGAAGTGGAGAGGCGGGACAGATGGGTTTCCAGCTCAGCCCTGGACTTGCTGTTGGATCTCAGACAGCCCCTCGGTTTTCTCATCAGCACGATGCAAGAGTGTAAAGACAATGTGTAGACCCAGAGGTCTTGGTCCAAGCACAATGTAGGGGGTAGGGGGCAGAACGCAGATTAACCTGGAGTCGGAGCTGCTGGTGGAGGGTCCTGGGCAGCAGGAAGACCCCACCTGACCTCCTCCTTGTCCCCTCTCTGCTGAGTGGCTTGAAGCCCAAGTGACTAAGATGATCTCCATCCGAGGTTCCTTCTCACCAGAACATTCGATTTCCTGAAAGAGACAAGGTACAAGATGGCCAAAAAAACTAGACAAACAACACAAAACCCACCTGAAAAGTATTGGGTTTTGCTGGATTTTTCCTCTTTTAGCATGTGGGGAGAAGGCAGGCCGCTGGCCACAGCGCTCCAGGTCAGCACCCTGGGTCTGGGCACCTTGTCCAGGCCTCACCCGAGCTGGCCAGACCCTCCGTGGCAGCCACAGTGGGCGGCAGTTGGGCCCCAGCCTCTGTGCCGGGCCAGGCGCAGGGCCAGCCGGCGGGGGTGGGGGGTGATCTGACCCTTCCAGGCTGTGTAATAACATTGGCGTTTTGCCTTTACAGCCAAGTATCTCTCTCATGCAAGATCTTGCTGAGATCTGACAGGGTTTTAAGTCAAAGTTGAGAGATTGAGAATAAACATTTCAGCTCTGTCTTCAGCTTTGTAGCTTTGCCTGATTCCTAAGATCCTGGGAAGGAATGTTTAAAGCAATAAATGGTAAGATGGAAGCTGTTCAGATTAAGTCCTGAGACCCCTCCCCCCCACTGCGCACCCCCTCCCACCCCCCACATTCTGGGACCGGGCCACATTCCCCCCCGCTCCCAGACCACTGCAACCGCCAGGCAGATGGCCTCTACCTCCATTCTCGTCCCTTCTAGTCCATTCTCCACAGGGCAACTAGGAAGTGATTGGGGCTTGTTTGGGTCTGCCAAGAGCCAGGTGCAAAGATAGGAGTTGACATACAAGAGGTTTATGGAGGGAGGAAGCAAGAGAAAGTGCAAAGAGCCTTCAGACCACAATGCAGGGTTGACACCTATGGAAGGAGAGAGGGAAGACGGGAGGACTGGGCAGGACAACTCTCAGATTGCAGCACCCTTCCAAGAAAGGTCAACCAAGCTGACTCTGGAAGGAAAAAGGCAGTTAAACTCGCTAAATTGATCCCAAAAAAGGGAGAATAGATATGCACACATATACAGAATAAGAAAATACAAATAGAGAAAATATCAACAGAGAAAATGGGCAGAACCACAGGAGAACGCTTTGATCAACTCTGTGCAAAGAAATTTGCAAGCTTGGATGAAACAGATTCTTTCTAAGAAAATGTAAATTATAAAACTTAACCCCAGAAGAGACAGAAGAAAGAAAATGACCCAATTACCATTAAAAAATAATGAAGTTCTTAAATAGGTACCTCTGTGCCGTGCCGAAACAGCACTGGCCATGTGGTTTCACATGGGAATTCTAACACAGTTTTAGGGAATGGGTCATTCCAATACCATTTAAATTGTTTCAGGGTGTGGAAAAAGTCGAAATCTTTCAAAAATCTTTAGAAAACGTTGGTGCGATGCTGATACCAAATTCAGTAAAGAATTGAATTTTAGAACAAAATTTTGAAAACCACAAACCAATCTCCCTTAAGACTATTAATGCAAGAACCTGAAATAGAATATTACCAAACACTAAAAATCCTTATCAATATAGATGCAAAACCCCTTAAGGAAACACTGGAAATGAAATCCAGCAACATATAAAAACATAAAAAGATCATACACTCTGACCACATGGCATTTATCCCAGGAATGCCAGGCTGGTTTAACATATGAAAATCAATCGATATAATACACCATATCATTAGAATAAAAGATAAAAAACACAAGTTCATCTCGATAGATGTGGGAAAAGCATTTAACAAAATCTAACTTTCTTTCGTGATGAAAACACTCAACAAACTAGGAATAGAATGGAACTTTCCCAACCTAATGAGGTCATCTATGAAAAATTCACATCTGACATCAACTTAATGGTGAAAGACTGAACGCTTTCTCCCTAAGATCAGGAACGAGAGAAAGATGTCTCTCTCACCATCTTGAATCAACATTATACTGGAGGTTCCAGCCTGGACAATTAGGCGAGAAAAAGAAATAAAGACACCCAGAATAGAAAAGAAGAAGGGAAACTATCTCTATTCACAGATCATATGATCTTATATATAGAAAATAAGAAGGAATCCACTAAAAAAGCTATTTGAATCAATAATCAAGTTCATCAATGTGGCAGGAAATAAGGTCAATATACAAAAAATTAGTTGCATTTGTATATACCAGAAACGAACAATCTGAAAATAAAATTAGGAAAATAACCCCTTTTGTAATAGCAGCAAGAACAACAAAATGCTTAGGAAGAAATTTAATAAAAGGAGTGCAAGACTTATATGCTGAAAACTATAAAACATTGTTGACACGTAAGAAATTAATAAGATCAAAATAGATGGAAAGACTTTCCGTGTTCGTGCATCAGAAGATGTAGTGTTGATAAGATGGCAATATTCCCCAAACTGAGTTACAGATTCAATGCAATTCCTATCAAAATCCAAGCTGGGTTTTATTTTTGGTTTTTTGCAGAAATTGATTCTAATATTCATATGGACCCACAACAGCCGAAATAATCTTGAAAAAGAAGAACAAAGATGGAGGACTCACACTTCCTGATTTCAAACCTGCTACAAAGCTACAGTAATAAGACAGGGTGGCGCTGACATGAGGGTAGATTTGTAGATCAACGGAACAGAATAGAGATTCCAGAAATAAACCCTCACGCTTACAGCCAGTTGATTTTTGACAGGGGCGCCAAGATCATTCAATGGGGAAAGAATAGTCTTTTCGACAAACGGCCCTAGAACAACTGGCTATCCATGTGCAAAAGAATTCAGTTGAAGCCCTTCCTTACACCATAAACAAAAATTAACTAAACTTGGATCATAGACCTAAATGTAAGAGCTAAAATTACAAACCTCCTAGAAAAAAATGTTGGACTAAGTCTGCATGACCTTGAGTTAGGCAAAGCCTTCTTGGATACAAGACCAAACGCACAAGCAACAAAAGAGAAAATAGCAAAATTGGATTCTATCAAAATCAAAAACTTTTGTGTTGCAACAATATCATCAAGAAAAAAGGAAGCACAGCCTACAGAATGAGAGAAAAAGATTTATAAATCATATTTCTGATCAGGAACTTGTTTCTGGAATATGTAAAGAACTCTTACAACTCAGCAGTAACAAGACAAATAATTCAATTTGGAAACGGGCAAGGTAATTGAACAGACATTTCTCCAAAGAAGACACACAAATGACCAATAAGCTTGTGAAAAGACCTTAATATCGTGAGCGGTTAGAGAAAGGCTAACCAAAACCACACTCAGAAACAACTTCACACTAACTAGAATGGCTCAAATTTACAAAACAGACAATAACAAGTGTGGGTGAGGACGTGGAGAAATTGGAGTCCTCACACATTGCTGATGGGAATGTAGAATGATGTAGTCCCTTTGCAAAACAGTTTGGCAGTTCCCTACAACGCTAAATATAGGGTTACCATATGACCCAGCGATTCTAATACCCGAGAGAAATGAAAACACGTGTCCATGCAAAAACCCGCACACGCATGTTCTTAATAACCTAAATCAGAAATACCCCAAATGTCCATCAGTTGGTAAATGGAATATCATTCAGCCATAAAAAGGAATGGAGTACTGATATGTGCTACAGTGTAGACGAAGTTCAGAATCATTGTGCTAAGTGAAAGAAGCCAGTGATAAAAGACCCCAAACTATGTGATTCCATTTGATCCAGAATATCTGTGGAGCCACAAATCTATGGAGCCAGAAAGAGATCAGTGGTCGCCTGAGGTTGGGGTAGGGTAGGAATAAAGAATGACTACTCATTAGGACCAGGGTTCTCTTTGGGGTGATGAAAATATTCTAAAATTAGATTGTTGGTTACTTTGTGAATACACACTCTAAATGGGTAAATTTTATGGTATTTGAATTATCTCTCAATAAAGCCATCAAAGGAAAAGAAAACAGAGAAGATTTTTAAAATTTTTGCTACAGTAGGCAAGGCCTTCCTACACATGAAAAAAATTGTGAGAAAAAGATTGATAAAGTTGACTATACAAAAATTGTAATCTTTTAATGGGAAAAATACCACAATGTCGAAAGAAACTAACTGTATAAAATAGTTGCCACTCATATCATAGGTTAGGAGCTAATTTCCTTCATAAATAAAGAGTCTTTATGAGTCAATAAGAAAAAGTATTAGTCAATCTATGACAGGTTATGCTGCAGTAACAAAATAACCCCCAAAGTTCCATGGCTTAAAACCACAATGGTTTATTTCCAGCTCATGATACATGTCCATCTAGGGTCTGTCGACATCCTGGGCTCATCATAATCATTCAGGGGCCATCTCAAGTGTTGCCGGTCTGCCATGCCAGGTAGAAAAGGAGAGCTCCAAGGGCCTCAAACTGGCAATGAGATGCTCACGCTGGTAGTGACATGCAAACTGCCCTTGACAACACATGGTCCAGTACCAACCCCGTGGCCAGAAAACATGGCTTTCTAAACATCCCCAGAGGGGACATGAACCAGAATTGTCCAGCAAGCAGCACGAATGAGGACCACACGGGAAGACCAACTGCCCAGAGAAAAAATGGGCAAATGGATAAAGAAGGTGTGGTATATATACACAATGGAATACTACTCAGCCATAAGAAACGATGAAATCCAGCCATTTGTGACAACATGGATGGACATTGAGGGTATAATGCAAAGTGAAATAAGTCAGAGGGAGAAGGTCAAATACCGTATGATTTCCTTCATTAAGTAGTAGATAATAACAACAATAAACAAACACATAGGGACAGAGATTGGATTGGTGGTTACCAGAGGGGAAGGGGGGAGGGAGGAGGGTGAAAGGGATAATTCGGTACATGTGTGTGGTGATGGGTTGTAATTAGTATATGGGTGGTGAACATGATGTAATCTATGCAGAAATAGAAGTATAATGATGTACGCCTGAAATTTATACAATGTTATAAACCAATGTTACTGCAATAAACAAAAAATTTAAAAAAAAAAAAGAAAAAATGGGCGAAGGATATGCACAAGACCACATAGAAAAGGAACAGAAATTGCTCCCACACAGGTGAAAGATACTCAACCTCAATCACAGTTAGAGAATTGCAGAAGAAAACTGCGTGTCTTCACCTGTCAGAGATTCAAAAGGTGAATAACACACAGTGCTGGGGATGATTTGGAGAAACACCCTCATTCATCACTGTTCACAAGGTAAGTGTGCAAGACTTCTGTAGAGGTCCACTGGACCATATCTGTCTGCTTGACCTAGTGATTCCACTTACACAAAATTATTCTTTGCCTTATTTTTTTTTTTTTTTGCTTTATCCCTGGATCTCTTGAAAACAGTAACAATAGTAAAAGATCACAACAGTCACAATCGTCAACATTAAAAGTACACTTACTCGTTTTTCCTTAAACAAGTATCAAGTACCTACTTTGTGTTACACTAAAGTTTTCAGAATCTTTCAGTCCTTTTTCTGACCCAACCCCAGGCACCCCCCAACACACACACACATTTCCCAGTGACAGAACAGCAGTCAGGAGCCTAGCGCTCACAGGACAGGGAGGCACGGAGGTGTGTGTGACTGTACAGAGAAGATGCAGATTCCCCGGCCCAGTGCCCTGCAAATGCCCAGGGGCGTGTTGAACGTTTAGAGTTCACGTTCCTGAAAACTCAGCCCATCTGTTTTTTGGCCCCGCCACCCCAGGATCGACGTTTGGATGTTCTGAACAACCATCCTCCCGGCTTGGAAACAGCAAGTTCTCTCAAATGCCATAAAATTCAATGTAAACAACTTTTGACTCTAACCACGGGTGTCCCGGTTCCCCCACAGGTTGCTAGGATATTATCTCCCCGGGAAGTTCATCCGCCAAGTTTGAAGACCAATGGCGTGGTTTCGCAGCGGTGGACATGTCTGCAAAGAGTGAACACACCATCCTCCCAGCCAGCCCTCCCTGGGCATCTGGCCCCTCTGGGTGCAGGAGGACAGGGCCGGGCACGGCTTCCCTGGGGAGCAGGGTTGGCCCGGCTGTGGGATCCTGGGGGAACAGCCCCATACTGTCCCCCTGCACTGCCCCCTCCCCATCCTGCGTGCTGTGAGAATGGGTCACTCAGTCCCCTGGGACACCGAGGGATGGCCAAGGCCAGGGTGCTGGGCAGACTCCAAGACTTGTTAGCTCAGCCACCCTGGGCTCTCTTTCCAGCCACAGTGTGGGAATGGGGGCTGTCCTCTCCGTGTCCCCGGGACAGCAATTCCAGGATTTGCTCTTTCTCATGTTGAGGGCCATCAGCATTCCTACCCCAGAGACGGAGAAGTAAAAAGTCCAGATGAACTTGTGCTGGGGACCCCAGGGAGGGGCAAAGGTGCCCATTGGCTCCCAGCCTGGCCTGATTCCGAAGCTCCAGGTGGGACCTTTCCCTCTTGCAGCTTCTTGGCTCAGACCAATGGGTGTTAACCCACCTACTGCCGAGTCGCTTCTTGGGGCCTTTGCACATGCTGTGCCCTTTGGCCTGCTCTGTCCTGGCCCACCCCAAAGCCGCGCCCAGGGGGCAGAGCCAGGTCCTTGTGCGGGAGGCTGCCCTCAGTTACCCCCAGGAGAGCGGGGACCACACTGAGCTGTAACAGTCCCTGTGCTGGGCCCTGTCCCCACTGATGTGAGCCATTCCTGACTGTGTTCAGTTCTTACTCTCCTTTGTATCCCAAAAGCAGCAGCCCGGTGCCCATAGCAAATCTTGATTAAAGATAGAAAAATGGTGGGCTGCGGTCTCAGCCCAGAGGGCCCAAAGTGAGTGCCAGGGTCAGGGGGACCACAGGAGCCCCAAGATAAACCACCACGGAGGCCAGGCTGGGCTTCCCCCGGGGTAGGCTTCTCACCCTCGGCACCATTGACATTTGGGGCCGGAACATTCTTTGTGATGGGGGGCCTGTCCTGTGCACTGTAGGGTAAGGAGCAGCATCTCTGGCCTCCACCCACTTGATGCCAGTAGCACCCCCATTCCCAGCTGGGACAGCCAAAAATGTCTCCAGACATCGCCAAGTGTCCCCTAGGGGGCAAAATCACTGCTCCCGCCCTGCCCCATTGAGAACCACTGCCCCAGGGCAGCCCACCTGTCCCCAGGGAGGCCCCCAGGAAGGAGGGAGGGAGAGAAGAGGGTCCATCCTGACGTCAAGCTCGGCCTCCCGGCGCCCAGGGCCGGCTGCACAGCTGTAACAAGGAAGGGGACTCTCAGGGGTGGGGGCAGGGAGGGACCAGGGCACTGTGTGGGGAGCAGGTGTGAACCCTGGCCCTGACCCCAGCCACCTATGACCTCGGGCCTCCCTCCGTGGGCCTGTGAAGGGATAAGTCCAACAAAATCACTCAGAAAATAAAAGACCTTTACCACAAAGAGGTGTAAGGAGCCAGATGCAGGACTAGCCCATCAGATAAAACCACAGCAGTGCCAGGCTCCCGGGACCACCGAGTGGGTGGCATTGGAGGGCTCATGGCGGAAAAGTAGCAATTCTCTCCCAGGCCCAAATCCACACAGAGAAGACCCTAGAGAAGCCAGCAGAGCAAAGGTGAGGACAATTAGGCAGTGGGAAGCTGCAGGCATGGCCCCAGCTGCATTTACGCTGCAGAGCAGAACCGTGGCTTGCTATGACTCGGTTTATCTTCGGAGGGAAGATGTTCCACAAATACTGCAAACGTGTCCATTTCTCCCCCTCTGCACCCACGCTGCCCCAGACCCTCACTTCTTACCTGGACAGCCGCCCTGGCTTCCTAACTCCTCCCCAGGCCTCCACCGGGACCCCCTCCAATCCGCGCTCCACCCAGAAAGCACACAGGCCACACCCTGGTGTCAAGCCCTTGGTGGCTTGCTTCCTTTCCTTCTACGCAGCCTTCAGATCTCAGATCAAGTGTGGTCTTCTCCAGGAGGCGTCCCCTGGCCTCCCGGGCAAGGAGCATTCCCATGTGGCACACCCTCTTGGCACCAGGGACATCTCTGTCACCGCGAGTCCCAGATTTCGATTTTCATCTCTCCATGTGCTTTGTGATCAATGTCATCTCCACATCAGACTTGAGTCCCCAGGGGCAAGACTGGGTGGGCTTCAGTTCCCAGGATCATTTCTAGCACCAAAGAACAGGCAGGACTCCATAACTATTTGGTGGGCGGACAAATGAATGAAATCGACATGGACGACGGCTCTCTCTCTTCCAGCGGCAGAGGCCCAGATTCCAGACCGCGGTGGCTATCGAGGCACCACCCAGCTCAGCCACAGGCCCCTCAAGCAATCTCTGCTCTAGATGGTGAAGCCAGACCTGCCGGCAACACATGGGGACCTCCCAAGACCGGTGCTGGAGGACGGGGACCAATCGGCAGGCTGGCGGGGACCCAGAGGTCTTAGGACGGTATGTAGATGAGCCCACCCTGAGGACACATGGGACCTACCCCAGAGAAAGGCAGCCCACTGCTGGCCAGAAGGTCACCGTGTGCGTTCAGTCACCGCTAAGACCTGGGGGGCATCGAGTGAGGCTTGTCTTGCGGGCAGGAAGCAGGGCCTGGAAGGGATTCTGTAAGAGGAGGACTCTGCGTGTAGAATTCCTACGGAGCGTGGGGTCTCGGGAGCCCCAGCGGCCCGCGGAAATGGCCGTGGGCAGTGGACATGCCCACCGCACAGGCAGTGGATGTGGAGGACAGACACTTGTTCTGCCAGGTGCCCCGCCGCCTCCCACGGGGACCAGACTGGAGGGAGGTGGGGGTCTGAATCAGAGCGGGCCCTGGAGCCTCCTTGGCCCATTCCCACGCTGCCTCCTCCTGCGGTGGAGAGACCAGGTCCCAGGGGGGAGGCTATTACAGGGACTGACCCAGGCCAAACCCGGAAGCCAGCACTGGGAGTGTTTCCAGGACAGCCCCGTGAGAGAGGCCACGAAGACTCCCGCTGAGAGGCTGGAGACATCCTCCGGGAGGCCGCTCCGCACCTCCAGGCCGCGGGCGGGGAGGGAGGCCCTGCTGGTGTGGGCCTGCACCAGTCCTCTTCGGGTTTTGATCTCAGGACCCTGGAAGGCCCTTCCTGATTTCACACCTTGGGGCTTGTCACTAAAAGACGTGAGAAATGTGTTCCCCATCAGGGCCCCATTGTCTGCAGGTGGAACCAGGTGAAAGTCCTTCTGGAATCTTCCAGCATCAGCAAACGGGTGATTGGCTACATAGACATGTGCTGTTCTTCCTGCATGATCCCGGGCGGGACATTAAAACCGGTCCTGGTAGAGAGGAATCTGGTCTTGCCTTGTTATGCAAAGCTTCTTGGCAATGGTTACCTGGAGCATTTCAACCTCCTGACGAACAAGCCTTTCCCTGGAAACACCGAGTCCCTGTTGATAAGGCCGTCGGTACCTCGTGTGAAAGCACCGTCTCTCCTTGTAATTCGCCCTGGCGCTGTTTCTGCTCAGGGCCTGAGGGGGTAGACTGGGCAGGAGGGTCACGTGCCTGATCCACGGCCACGCCTGGGAGAGAAGGGGCTGGCGAGAGGACCCCAGACCCCAGCTAAGATGCACAGGGTTCAAGGAAGTGCTCCCAGCCCGGGTGGGAGGAGGGGCTGGAACACGGAGGGAAACTGAGGCAGAAGCCCAGTGATCAGAAAGAGCATGCACAGTGGGGGTTCGTGAAAGGCTGCCATCCTCCAGGGCTCGGGCGGCCAAGGTTCTCGCTGTGTTCACCCCTGGCAGCACCAGCCATGCACCACCCACTGGGCCAGGCCTCAGGGTCTGGCCTCCTCTGGTCAGAAGGGCCTGGGGCTGAGAGAAGACTGTACCCCCAGACCACAGAGGGATACACTCCCAGGACCCCCTGCCTGCTCTCTATGGGGCTTCCCGCTCCTGGACCAGAAGGCAGGACCCCCTCGGGCAAAAGGGAGCCATCTTCCTCGGTGCCACCCATACCTTCTCCTGGGCCACCTCCTCCCCCGTCCCTGAAGGTGGCTCTCCTCCCGGGATCAGGCTGGCTCCTCTCGCCTGCTTTCAGCTTTCACTTGGTGGAAGTTGAGTAATAAAATAAACCTTGACTAACTGCAACTTCAATGGGACTCCTAGTCACGCCCTCCAGCAGGTAACAGTAGGGAGCAAACCACAGGAAAAGAAGTCATGAGAAAACTATTCCAAATCTGAATCCGTGGGAGCCGCAGAGGTGGGGCACACTCCCATAATCTGCTGCTTCTCTGAGGCTGGTCCCCGGATGTTGGCCTGCGGCCTCGAGGGGCGTCAATCTGGAAAAACTCATTTCCCAGTGGACGCTAATCAGGGATGGTAGAGATGGCACGTGCTCAGCAAGTAGATACTGGATGGGCGGGAGGAAGGAAAGAAGGGAGGGAGGGAGGGAGGGAGGGTGGGAGGAAGGAAAGTCGGATGTGTAGATGGACAGCTAGATGGAAGGAAGGAAGGAAGGAAGGATGGACGGATGGATGGATGGATGGAGGATGGGTAGATGGATGGACGGATGGACGCAAGACAGAACCCAGCAGCATGGACAGTGGGACACCCATGCATCCAGATTCCAACATTTCCACATTTTCCACAATTATAAAAAACAAGATGAACGCCCAAAGTAGTTTGTGGTCCCCTCCAGGCACATTGAACAATCTGGAACATTCCGGAACCCCCAGTCCCTGATGCTCCAAGCATTACGGTTCATGGAAATATCCCTCGAGCTTCTGAGTAACAACGATCCCGGTTGACCCAGGTGTTCTTGGCACAGAGAGGTAGCCCTGCCTCACCCCATCCCACAGTCTTCCCTGAGCTAACCGGACCCAGCCTCCAGGCCTGTGGCAGCCCCGCCCAGGCCACATGCCCCCAGCCCTCAGGTGCTTTCTTGAAATCCCCGGTGAGTCTGGTTCTCTGGGTCCACGGAGGGCCCTGGGCACCTGTACTTTTAAAAACTCTCCAGGTGATTCCGATGCGCAGCCAGGGCGGGCACCCCCCAGGAGGGGCTGCAGTTTCTCCCAGCTGCCAGGCTGGCCTCCTCCCCTCCTGTGCGTCTCGACTGGGCAGGGAATTCTGAGTCGACAAACAGAACCTCAGCAAGCCCCGCACCCCACTGCCCTTTGGACAGTGAGGGTGGCAAGGCCTCCTGGACCTGCTCCTATTGTGCCTGAGAACAGAGGAAAGGAGGGGCCCTCCCTCCAGTCCTGCCCCTCGCCCCGGCCCCAAGCCCCGGGCTTTCCCTGGAGACCTGAGCCCCAGCATCGCCTGGCATCAGCCGGGGGGGCACAAGTTCCCACTAGGGCCTGCTCATCAAGGGGACCCTGAGTCACCCGGGGTGCAGGGGTGTGTGGAGAACAACGACCGGGCTGGGGAGGGGCCGGAACCTCCAGGAGCCTCAGGCTGGGGGAAGGAGAGGCGTGGGGACGGCGTGGGGATCTCTCAACATCTGCAGGGCTGACTCAGGGCAGGGAGAGCAGAGGGAGGCTGGTCCTTCCTCGGGACGCGGAGGGGCTCTGATAAGGGACAGATTTTAGACAGTGGGAGAAAGAGCCGTTTCATCGCCTGCAGGGCCCAGCCCTGCCACGAGCTGCCTCTCAGGGGCCGAGATCCCCCCCTGGAAGATGGAGAGAGAGGACACAGCCCCCTTGGAAGGGGGTTCCGAGAGCCGTTAATGAATGGGCCTGTTTTTAAAGGTGTGAACACAGGAAAGAGAAACCAGCGATGGGGGCCATGCTGGGGCTGGCAGCAGATGGTGGGGGCTCAAGTGTCCAGAGACCTGAAGGGACCAGGGCTGGAGGGTCATTACCAGGACAGGATGAAGCTGTGGCTGGAGGACAGGCCACCCAGTGGCACTGCCCTGTGGTCAGAGGAACGCGGCCACTGCCGGGAAGGAGATGGGGACAAATTCCTCAACGTCTCTCTCCCTTGCTGCTGCCAGGCTCCGCTATCAGCCAACCCGACCAGAAGCCAAGGACAGGGGCCCACGTGCAGGTCAGCCCCCCAGGACACAGGGCTGGAGAAGGGTGGAGAGCGGCTCTGAGAGACCGTGGAGGGTTCCTATCCATCACTGGCCTGGGATCCCTGCCCCCAGGGGTGTTGTCTCTGACCTGTCACGCCCAACGGTGGGAAGAATGTGGGGCACGCTAAGTCCTGCTCCCGTGGGCGCAGGATGCCGAGCCGGCCTGCAAGAAATCCAGCTCCATGGTGAACACACCTCTGGGCAATCCGAGGAATTTGCCATCAGGGCTTGCCAGCCAGGTCAGACTTGGGCCGCCCCCACGGCTGAGGGTCAGGCACCCTCCAACCACCTCCCCCCACAGGACTTCAGGTGACTCAAACAGACCACCCTCTCCTGGATCCAGGAAGGCAGGTCTTTGGAGGACAGACCTGGGCAGGAATAATCAGACACCTGGGCTGGCATTCTCGAGAATGAATGGATTTCCCTTCCAAGTGCAAGGCTGGGCAAGTCCTGGCCGCAGAGGTGGATGGATTCCAGGCTGGGTGCTGCAGAGCAGTGGGGCGCTTCGCTGGTCCCCAGGAGAGCTGGGTGGAGGCAGGGGGCAGGCTCGTCAGCCCACAGGTCAGCCCAATGAGGCGGGTGAGCGACTCAGGGGCCTTGTCAGACACTTGGAAGGTCGTGAGCCCTGGGTGGGGCTGGCTGACTTCTACGGGTCACTGGGAGCGGGCCCTGCGCTCCAGCAGGAAAACGCAACCCTGTTTCTGCGCCCAAAGTCCTCATCGCATTGTGTGCTTGGGCTCCAAAGGGCTCTGGATTCAAGGGCTTGTCGGGGTCCCTGTCAGGAGCCCCAGTTTGGCAGGACCAGCTCCCTCAACCTGAGCTTCAGTGGGGGAGCCCACAGGTGGGGGCCCCTTGAGAACCTGGGGGTTCTTGGGCCCTCCTTTGTCCATGATCCTCGGTTGGAACCGTTCCCATCCATCTGAGAGCGTCTTAGGGGAGCCAGGGCTCCTAGACCCTCCCGAAGGAGACTCCTTGCTCCTGGATGTGTCTGCCCGCCTCCTCCCCAGCCCCAGTCCTTGGGGGTACTGGAAGGAAAGAGACGGTCAGGCCACAGGAGGTCCCGTTACTCCGCCCCTCCAGGCCCACTCGTTAAACCCCTTGTCTACACGGCCGCCTCCTTGTCCACACAGTCAGAAAATCAGGGGGCACCTTTCCAGCCTTCTTGGCAACAAAAGAGAGACATTTCGCCCCATCGGACACCCTGCCAGGTGGGACTGAACTCTGATGCTGACCATAATTTCTTGAATCCTGAGTCCTGAGACGGGAGGAGGGGTGGGGTCAGTGGGGCAGGGAGAGCAGGGGAAGAGGAAGAGGAAGAATGGGGTCTCCTGGTCTTGACTCAGGCCTGGCCCGTTAGTAAAATTTAGAAACAGAAGAAATGGGACTTTGTCCTCCCCCCTAGTTCCTTGGCAGCTTCATTTGTTCCACTGCCCTTTTGCTCCCAGCTCTCTGGGGCGGCACCTGCCCAGGCAGCCCCACCTTCTGCTCTGGGGTCCCAGATACATCCCCAAGAGATCCTATCGTCTCAGTGCAGCTCTTCCTTTTGGATGTTAGCAGGAAAGCACGCTGAACAAACTAATTTATACTAACGTGGGAGTGGCCGATAGACAGCTAACCCTCTAAGAGCTACTAGCATTTTCTAAAAAGATGCTCCTGAGCCTAATTACTCACTAATTAGTGAGTGTCACACCCATGCCAAATAAAGGAAACTTAGGGGGTGTGAAGGGGCTGCCCCTAAATCTACACCCTCTGTGCTTCTCCTGCTCTACCTCCACTAGCTCTCTGAACTAAATGTTTCTGCCCCGGACCCCTGTGGTTTGGAGGACCCCGGTAGGAGCAGTGGGGAAGGCATCCTGGACTAAGGCCCTATGGGACTGAGCTCTGGGTAACTTAAGTGGGATGTTAGCCCCATGCCAGAGACCCTAACAGGACTTGCCTCTGTGCACCCCGAACTTCCCCCAAGGCTGTCCTGAGGTCCTCGCTGCCCCAGGAGGATCTTCTGGCTTCCCCGAAGTGGCCTTGGCCGAGTCAAGCTGCCAGGAGCAGCATCCAGGGCTCTATCTGCATTCACGATTCCCACACCACCCCCACGGTAGGACCCGAAGTGGACAGAGCCCTTCTTTCCCCAGGGAGGAAAACCCATGGTGCTCGCACCTCGCAGAGACCAGGACACCACAATGTCCCTTCCCAGCCTCCCTTGGGCGCACAGGGCCTCGGAGCCTGGGGGCAGCTTGAATGACACGAGTCAACCCCGTCGGTGAGCGCCCCACGACTCTTCCTCTGTGACAGGCTCCCTGACCTAGGGGCACCTCCTGGCAGGACCCTACCTTCGGGGCATCGGGGGGGATGTGGTCACCAGCCCCCACGCTGGGTCTCCAGGCAGTTGGGATGAGGGGTGAGTTCTCTAACACCAGCACAGCCCCGTGTCCCAGCCTCTCCCAACTTGGGGTCGGTCTAGGTGGCGAAGGCTCAGCAACGTTATGAAACACCTACTGTGCGCGGGTCCCCGAGTCGGGCCCCCCCACAGTCAAGCGCAGGGTGGGGGCTGGGCAGCCCCGGCTCACAGAATGAGGTCCTTCAGTGTTCAGAGCCTTCGTATCCTCATCTGGAGGATGGGGTGGTCAGAGGGCCTCCCCCCGCAGTGTCGGGTCAGAGAGAAATGAGCCGGCGGGGAGCCTTCATGGCAGAGGCAGCACAGAGAGGGTGCTCGGTAATGCAGTTTGTCATCCGAGGGGGAGGGTGGCTCTGTCCCTGGTCTCACAGTGGAGCACTCGCTGACAGAGGTGGTGATAACACAAGGAGAGCGTGGGGAGAGAGAGACAGGGGAGACAGAGACACAGAGAGACAGAGAGATGGAGAGACAGAGAGACAGCAAGAGAAAGACAGAGAGAGACAGAAAGACACAGAGAAAGCGAGCAAGGTGGCCGTGGAAGCCACGGCCGGTACAGGCGTGTCTTCCCAGGTGAGGACTCGGGAGAGGGACAGTGCCGTCTTCGCTGAGGATCCAGTGCTGGAAGGAACCAGGCCTGTGGAGGAAGCAGGAAGGTCTTCTGGGCCAAGGGAACAGCATGTACGAAGCCCAGAGGGTGCGTTCCAATGGCAAGGGGCTCCCTGGTAGGAGAGGGAAGTGGTTAGTGCCAAGGAGGGATAGGCACAGATGAGGCGGGAGCTGAGGGGCGGGGGGTGCGAGGCGCCCGGAGCCCCTCCGGGAGGGCGGAGGGGACCCGCTGAAGCTGCGGGCAGGAGCGTCGTTGGACGGACTGGCCCTCAGTTGGGAGGCCGCGAGAGGTCTGGAGACCACGGCGACCATCGGGGCAGGAACGGGCGCAGGGCGGAGGAAGCTGGACGCATCTGGGGGGTAAGCGCCATGACCCCTCCGTCCCTCGGGGAGCAGGAACCTCGGTGTTCCTGCCTGAGCAAGGGGCATCCAGGCAGCAGAGGGGTCTCCGCACGGCGGCAGGGGGTGAACCCGCGCGTTCGCTGCAGAGCCGCGGACAAGCAAAGAGCCTCCTAAGGAACAGAAACGGAAACCCAGCAGGCGGCCACGAGACATGCAGGCCCTTGTTCAGGACGCAGGAAAAACGCGCCAACAGAGGCGCCGCATCCTGAAGCTTCTTTCTTTCTTCTGCAGTCTCTCCGCTTGTCGCGTGGTTTTTATTTGCTGTGGAATGTTGTTGCAAAATGGAGAACAGTGAGAATTTTAGATTATCAGCGTGAATTTTACGGCCCATCTTGATCTTGTGCCCTCCCGATTTCGAATGCAGAGCTCAGGGCATTCCACACGTGTGCAGAATCACCGAAATTACACAACTTGCAGCTGGCACACCCGGGTGTATTCTGGTTTTACCAGAGCAGTGGACACACTGTGCAGAGTCCTCCCTGCTTTCACCTCACTTCTGTCCTTTCTCTCTACATCGTCGGGTCCGGGGTAAGCAGTTGTGACAGTAAGAAAGGACGCGATGGCTCCTGGTCGTGGCGGTTCTTAGAGCACAGCGCCTTCCTTCTGTGACGGGGGCAGTCCTGGCTTGACGGGAAGGTGCTCCCCGGGGGCTGTGAGGGGCCCACGCACCCAGTTCCGTGGAACCTGCTTCCCTTGTACCTGCTCTGAGTCTCACCAAAGCCCCACGTCGTGGCCGCCTCGGGATCTGCGCTCACGCGTACCTGCAGCGCGAACACTCTGCGCACGGGCAGCGTGGCGGGGTGAGCCGGCATCTGCGCCCAGCCCCCCGCTCGTGTGCGTGCCCCACCAGACCCCTAAAACACAGCTCGAGGATAAGACCGTTCAGAACTGCAAGACGGGGACAGCGGAGCATTCAACCGAGCGCAGGGCCCCCCGAGCGGGGCGGGGAGCTGTGTGTGACTGTCGAAGCGGCTCTGGACTCGGGCTCTCCCCCCGCCTCTTGGCATCCCTCGGCCTGTGCTCAGCGCCGGCGGGTCTGCTGGAGACTGGAGAGCCTTTGGACTCTATCTGGGTCAAACATCCTATAAATGACGCGTTCCTTGGCTAATGAGTACAGTGCCTTCCCATTGGGGTAAAATTAGGGCCACCGATTTAATTGAATATCTTCCTTTCTTTTGCTTTTCTACATCAAGGTTTCTAGACCTAGTCAGGTCTTCTTTTAATTCAAATCTGCCTTTATGTAAACCCCTGAAGAGCAGCGGGAGAGTTCTCAGTGCCCCGACTTTACTGTCCTCCCTCCGTCAGCCACCTGGGCTCACGCGAGGGGCTGCGGCTGCACCGCTGCCGGCCAGGTCTCCAGGGAGCTTTGGTGCAACCGAGAGAGCGAGGGGAGAGAGAGACAAGGGTGGGGGGGAGAGAGAGGAGGAGAGGGAGAGAGAGGGAGGAAAGAAGGGGGTGGAGAGGGTCAGGAGAGGGGCTGGGTCACATGGGGGAGGCACTGTGGGAGGGATGAGTGCATCTGCAGGAGCCCCAGACACACCCAGGCAGGGTCAGGAGGGCCAGGCCAGTGCCCGCTCCCACCAGGACAATTGAGGGAGCTGCCAGGCCCCCCGCTGGGCCTCCATCGCACCCCATTTTTAACAGGGAACAGCGGCGGTGGCACCTCTGTGTTCACAGATGCCTGCATTGGCGGAGCGGGGCGGGCGCCCAGACAAGGCTTACGGCATTTGTTTATCTTTTCGGCCGTAATGCATGAGCTCCCGGGGAAGAGACTGAAGGCTGTGGGACGGGGCATTCCTGGACGCTGGCATCACAGCCGAGGACCAGGCAAGGGCTGCAGGCATGGCTGTCACCGGGTGACGAATTGGTCTACTCTGGAGAGAGGCCAGCTTCGGCCACCTCCGACTCCTGGAACAGCCTGGGGGTGGGGTGCAGAGGGGGACCCCACATGGCAGGGGTCTCTGTGCCCTTCCCAGACTGTCTCCTCTGTCCTCACCACAGCTCTGCCAGGAACCAGCGACAGCTGATGTTCGCCGAGTGACACCAGCTTCCCTTCTGAGCACAGGCACTCAGACTCACCTGTGCACAGCCACCCTAGGAAGGAGGCAGCTTTACTACCCCTATGTTACAGATGGGGAAACTGAGGCAGGAGGGGGTAAGCGGCTAGTAAGTGACGGAGCCAGGATCTGAGCCTGGCTGCCCAAAGTCCAAGGTGGCACTGGGGCCTGGCGTTGGGCGTCACGGTCCCCGGCTTGCAGGTGAGGACAGGGGCATCAGGGACAAGAGTCCAGCCCAAGGTCACACAGCTGGCAGGTGGCTGGGTCTGCCTGACACCAGAGCCAGGACTCCTTCCCCCCCTCTGGACGGCGGGGAGGCTGGCCCTCCAAGGAGGCGTGGGCCCCAGGTCATGGGAGGACAGCATGACCCCTTGCTCCCCTCAGGCTTGTCCCACATGCCCAGCTCTCTCCTCACAGGCCAGGCCCCACACTCCCCTTCCTCCTGTGTCCCTCCCAGGGTGCTTCTGGCTGCAAGTGACAGAAACGTGACTAAAACTCAGAAAAGGGAACAACGTGGTTCGGGAGTTCAAGGGGTCCACCAACTCAGGCCCAGCTCCGCCCAGGCGAGGCATCTGCCTCCCTCGGGCATTTGGTTCGGCTACCCCCTCTGCTGTCCCCGAGGAGTGGCAAAGATGCCACCAGTGGCTCCAGGCTTGTGTCCTGCCCGGGATTCTGGGCCGACTCTCACTGGACCAGCTCGGGCCACACGGCCATCCCTGGGCCTGTCACTCTGGCCCACGACTGCCAGGGCTCAAGGGCCCCCTGGGTCACGGGCCCCCCTGAAGCTGGAGAGAGGGGTCGGCCCCATCTGGGCCTCATGGCCAGAGAGGGGAGGGCAGCCCCCAGGGAAAACCGGGCCCTGGTCCTGGAGGGAGGACCGGACCCTGGGGCCCCTGCATGAGGTCTCCAGCCCACACACAGGAGGCTGTGGGAAGGGGCGGGTGACTGTATTTGTCACCTCTATGTCCAGAATGTGGAGTCACTCAGCCGTTCATTCCCACTGACGTTCCCACTGGGAGGACGCCCAGATCCAGGAATGGATGCGGCCCCGGGAGCAGCCCCTGCAGACGGCATCTGCCTTCCCTCCACGCCAGCCTTGACCTCAAGACTCACACGTCTTACCCTTCACGAGCAAGAGCCACTCACAGCAGAGAATCTGTGAGGACACCCTTTCGCTGAAGATCTCTCGGGCGAGGCCGAGGGGGCGTTTACATATCAAACCCAGAATATTTTCTGCTAAGTCCAGAGAAGACACGTGTCCTCTCCCCACCTCCCCTCCACAGCCCAGCACAGGTCCTCTGTGCCGGCCTCTCCCCCTTCCCCCAAACTGCTGCTGGGTGTGGGGCCGAGCCTCAGTTTCCTCAAATCTAAAAGGGATTTTTAGATTGTGGTAAAATTCACATGACGTGAAATTCAGCGTTGTAACCATTTAACTTGCACAATTCGGTGGCGTTTAGTGCATTCACAATGTGGTACAACCATCACCGCCATCTAATTCCAGAGCATCGCCACCCCCCAAAAGAAGCCCTGAACCATCAGCAGCCACTCCCCATCCCCCTCCTTCCAGCCCCTGGCAGCCACCAATCTGCTTTCTGGCTCTATAGTTTTGAACATTCTGGACATTTCACATAAACGAAATCATACAATTTGCAGTCTTCTATGATCAGCCTCTTTCACTCAGTATAACGTTCTCAAGGTTCATCCATGTGAGCCTGTGTCAGAGCTTCATTCCTTTTCATGGCTGAATAATATTCCACCATACGGATGGACCACATTTCATTTATCCATTCCTCTGTGGATGGACACGTGGGTTGTTTCCACCTCTCGGCTATTGTGAATAGTGCTGCCGTGAACATGTGTGTACCATCTTTGGTTCAAACACTTGTTTTCACTCCTCTGGGCACGTACCCAGGAGTGGACTTGCAGGTCACGTGGTAATTTTATGTTTAACTCATTGAGGTATCGCCAAACCCTTTCCTGCCGCGGCTGCACCATTTTACATTTCCCAAAGGGGGGTTTTGAAAAGCCTGGCTTGTAATGTTGCTGGGAAGCCACCAGTAATGGGTCCAAGTCCCCGGCACTTGTGGGCATTCGACAGACAGTAGAGAGTGAAAGGGAGGTGGCTGGAAGGACAGTCTGTGCAGGCACTGAGCTGGCGTGACCACTTGCAGGCTGTGTGTCTTTGAGAGAGTTACTAAACCTCTCTGAGGCTCATTTTCCTCACCCACCCAACAGGCTGTGGTGAGGGCTAAATGAGTATTGAAGTGCCTGGATCAGCTCTGGGCCCACAGTGAGTGCATGACAAACCTCGGCTGTCTTTATTCTCAGCCCACCACCCGCAGGCTCGACAGTAGAGGCTGGCTCTCTCTCTCTCTCTCACACACACACACACACACACACACACGCAGCATCTCATCTCATCCTGCACTGGGGCTGTCGTCATTGCCACCTTGCAGGGGAGGTCGTGTGGTTTGCCCAGCCACACAGCAGCCCCAACGGTGGCCCCGTCTGCCAGCTTCTCCCGTCACACGCAGCCTCCCACGAGGTCGCCATCACCCCTGCAGAAACCGAACCTCGGACGCGGCGCTTAGAACGAGTGTTTAACGCCATAAAATCTGAGGAACTCAATAATCCCAAATAAGGTCTCCTATGCATTTCCCCAGGAACCCAGCCCAGCAGGCAGAACTCGGAACATATCTCAGAAGGGAAAAAAAAGCCTCTTCTCCTCTCCTCGGGTCTCTCTTTATGAGACAGCTGCGATCGTATCTCTGGGTCCAAACAAAAGCGGCTCCCGGGCCGCCCGCCAAAGCCTGCAGCACCAGGCCTTCTCGCCGACAGTTCAAAATAACCGCACAACGTGTGGGAAGATGATGAGTGGGGTTCGAGTTTAACGGGCAGGCCGAAATCCACTATTCTTAGTTATTGGAAGGGTTTTTGGAAAGGGAACGGCTCTCGGATCAGATGTTTGCCTTTGCTGCCTCTCCACTTAATTGCTTAATGTCGGGGATTTTTAAAAGTTTCCAAAGAGATGTGTCCGAGACCCAGCCCCCTCACCTCACCCGGGAGCAAACCCAGTCTGGCTGGGGTGGAGGGTGGTCTCGGCCTCCCCAGCTCGGACACCACGCAGGGTCTCAGTGCTGAGACAAGCCCAAGAGACCCGAATCCAGGTCCCAGTGCCACCTCTTCCCCCTGGGGTGACTTCAGCTAAGTTGCTTAATTTCTTCAGGTGTCAGCTTTCTCTCCAGCCAAATTGGTGCAAATGGGTTTACACATTAAAGGGAAAGCGAGGTTTGTAAGAGCCGGTCACTCTGGGAGGCTCGTGGAAAACTATCGTCACCATCTCTGTCCTTGTCAAGGCCGCCTCGCTGGTTCTGCAGTTGTGGGGGCCAAGGGAGCAGGTGGTCCATGCTAAGACCACACAGCCGGCCTGGACCCCCCACGGGGCTGCCTCCAGGCCACTCTGCCCTCCGCTCCTCTCTGGCCGGCTGCGGCTCTGAAGACCAAGCCGTGTCCTAAGGCTTTTCACTCACTTTGTCATCACAACGGCCAGAGGAGCAGGGACCATCTCGTCACTGCTTTGGATAGATGAGGATCCAGCGTCCCGGGAGGTAAAACTTGCCCAAGGGACAGCCCCTTGGGCAGTGGGGGCCCCAGCAGGCCTCTTCTCTGCTGGGGAGCTGCTCCCGATGAGCCCCCGGAGCCCACGTTCCACTGTCCCAGGCAGCCGGAGCCAGGACAAGAAACGAGAATCCAGGCAGCTTTGTCTGCTCGCCTGGACTCACCCACTGTGCCCAGCAGATGTGGGGGCCTGGGGAAGCCGTCAAGGCTTGGACCCTGGAGCGGCCGGGGTGACACAGACAGGGTTGCTCAAGGCCCTGTCAGCTGATCTTTCACTAGGAGCTCCCTTGTCACCTATGAAAAACACCAGACTCCTCCCCATGGCCTGCATGGCCCTGCCTGGGTACCCCTGGGCCAGCGTCCTCTCCCTCCCACTCCAGCCACGCGGGACTTCCTTCAGACACGTTTCTTAATGGGTCAGCTCCTTCCAGCCACGGGAACTTTGCACGTGCTTTTCTGCTGCCTCGTCATCACCACTTCACCTAGTTAAGTTTGTCCTTCCAGCTCCAGCATCAACTTCATTCCTCGGTGGAGGGGGTTCAGCAGTGGCCCCCACAAGATATGTCCGAGTCCTACCCCGGGTACCTGTGAATGTGACCTTATTTGGAAATAGGCTTTTTGTAGTAGTAATCAAGTTAAGGATCGCAAGATGAGATCATCCAGGATTTAGGATGGATTGGGCCCTAAATCCAATGACAAGTGTCCTTTTAAGAGACAGAAAAGAAGACACAGAGAGGAAGGCGATGTGACGATGGAGGCAGAGTTCGGGGGGACGTGTCTAAGCCCAGGAACGCTAAGGATTGCTGGCAGCCACCAGCAGCTGGGAGGGGGGCCTGGAACAGACTCTCACGCAGAGCTCCAGAAGGAACCAGCCCTCCCGACACCTTGAGCCCAGACTCCTAGCCCCCAGAACTGGCAGAGGCCACATTTGCGTTGTTTTAGGCCCCCCGGTTGGCTGTCATTCGTTACAGCAGCCCCAGGACATTAATGCAGTTGGAAACCTTGCCCTAAGGTGACAACCAGTCCAGCTTGCCCAGAACAGAGGGGGTCCCTGAGATGCGGGGCTCTCAGTGCTAAAGCCGGGACAGTCCCAGCAAAGCGGGACACTGTCCCCTTAGCCTGCCCTGACCACTCCCCGCGGGGCACCAAGGTTGCGTTCGTCCCACAGTGAACACGCCCCACCCTCTGGGCTTCTTTACAGGGCTTGTTGCAGCTACAGTTAATCGACTGACTGCTCTCATCATTCTTCATGCCCTGGTGGTCTCCCCACGGGAAAGTGAGCCCTTGAGGCCAGGACCTCATCATCCCTGTCCCGCAGCACCAAGCTCAGCACCGCAGAAACTGGGCGCCTAGTGGAGGTTTGAGGATGAGTGAATCCTCATTCATCGAGGGCAGGTCTGGGGCAGATGGGGACGTCTCAGGGCATACAGCTGGTGCTGAGCTCTGGGAACCGTCTCTCGGCCTGGAGAGCTGGCCAGCAACCGTCAGGCTGCGTGGGAGGTGGTGAGTGCCTCGTCCCCGGGAGCACTCAAGCAGAGGCTGGGGGGTACTGCGTGGCCCAGCCTGCACCGGGTGAGAGCTGCAATCAGCGCTAAGTTCCCCTCAAGTCCCAGGATTCCATCAGAGACCCGTTCAGAATGCAGAAGACAATCAGCCTGGGGGGAGGGCACAGTGCAGGGCGGGGGTGGGAGGGCTGGGCACCCAAGAGTACAGAGTGAGGACACCGAATGACGACAGTGGACTCAAAGGAATTGTTGCAGAGGAGGGGCAGAAGGAGAGACCAATAATAATCATCAGAATTAAAGTTGAGCCCATTTTACAGGTGAAAAACAAAGGCAGCAGAAGGTTAACTAACTGGTCCTTCACTCTGGATATTGGAGCTGAGGTGACTACCTCACTTTGTAAGGCTCCTCATTGTTCACAAAGTATTTTCATGCAATACTTTAAGCAAAATGGAAGTTTGTTTCTTCTGCACGTAAAAATCCCGGGGTATGTGGGCGAGGACCAGTGCCCCCCAGTTTCGGGCTTCTTACATTTTGCTGCTCTGCTTTGTGAAGCCTCCCTTCCCAAAGCCACTTCATGGTCTAAAATGGTTGCTCCCATTCCAGCCATCACGGCTCTATCCCAGCCCAAAGGAAGTGGGAGAGGAAAGGTGAAGGCCATGCCCCTCTCTTTAGGATACTTCCTGGAAGTGGCATTCTTGTGTGCCATCATGATGAACTGTAGGTGAAATAATAATATTTTGGAAAGTTTAGGTGACATCTTTTCATTAAATTATTTCATTAATCCTCCCAACATGAATTTGGCACCTACCACGGTGTCACTGGCCTCTCTACATGTATTCACCTTATGGATTTCTCACAACACTCTCTAAGGCAGGTCCCAGTGAGCCTATTTCACAGACGAGGAAACTGAGGCTCAGAGAGTGCTGACTTGCCTGCAGTCCCACCTGGAGGACACGGCAATGCTGGGGCCAGAGCCCAGGTTCCTCTGAGGCCAGGCCAGCTCCACCGCCCCACCCACGACTTTTGGGCACCAGAGCTTCCTCCCTGCTCTGGGCCACCCCGTGCGTCGTGGCCCCTTAGAGTCTCGTCTTTGTTTCCTTGTGATTCGCACAGTCTGGTCCACCCCACATCCCCCTTCAGAGGGGAGCCCGGGGCCTGGAGAGCGCTGACCGAGCAGATGACCCGCGAGGACGGCCGCCTGTTCCCTGGGGCCAGCATCTCACAGTGGGGGCGTGAGGAGGTCAGTCCCTGCACCAAGGGGGTCGGGCAACTGGCTCCACAGCGGGGCTCCCACGGGACTCTCTCTGTGCCGCTCCTGGGACGGAAGGAGCGTCCTCTGTGCGGCTGAGCCCGGCGCCGGGATCAAGCCCCAGGCCCCAGCCAGCCGCCCTCCAATAGAGGCCGGCCTGTCTGTGGTCCACCCCCTCCTCTGCACGGTGAGCGAGAGCCACCCACACTTCAGTGTCCAGGGTGCCTGGCAGGGGCTGAGCCCCAGGCCTGGCTCCCCTGTGACACGAACTGCAGTGACACCTCGCTCTGGCTGCCCCTGTCCGGGATTGGTGCATTCCCGGGGTACCCCTGAAATCCACGGACACCTGGTGTTCCTGAATCCTCTGCTCCGAGACAATCAGTTTTGTTGTTTAAAATCTCTGTAAGCTCCGTGTGAACTGCAATGAAGTAGGAGGCTCCTCTGACGCCTGGTCCCTTGCACCTGGACATCTAGTCTGCAGAATCCCACTGGGGGCCCCGGATTCGGGGGCGACCCTCCCTCTGCCCGGGCAGCATCCTGGGCAGGGCCGCGTGCGTGAGAGCTGCACCAGAAGCCCGTCAGTGCCAGACCCGGGGGGCTCCGTCCACACGGGGTCCCGGAGCCCCGGCAGGGTCAACGGAGGCGGCACCCTCACGCCCACTGCCTGGGCGGCGAGGACGCAGATTAATTGTTTCTCACACAGTCGGAGGCAAAGGGGCCTCGGCAAGTGATAAGTTGGCTCCGTGACCAAATAAGGCAATATTACATCTCTCTGTTTACAGCGCCGCCCGGGAGGCCGGGCGGCCGAGGGCACCGCGGAGAAGTGCGGATCCTGCTGCGCCCGCTCCGGCGTCCAACAACCCTGTCCAAGGCCGGTTAGAGTTTCCTTATAGAAACAACCATCTGTCACTTTTTAAACACACTAACAAACCTGAGAGGGGACCTGGTCTGGCCTCCAGGCAGCCGGGTGGCAGGCCCTGGCTTTGAACTCCCCCACGCATGATTTAAAGGGAGGGAGAGCCCCTAAAAGTTTTATTCCAGAGCTTGAGCGAAACCAGAGGCACCTCTTAAAGGGTAAAACCTCAGAACTGCGTTTGCGAGGTGCCTTCTTCTGCCCCGAGAATTTATTTCAAACTTTCTTTTGCAAATAAGACTGTTGCTGCTGCTGCAAAGAGCCGTGGCGACCTTCCCGTCCAGAGAGTATTTATAAACCGAGATGCACAGTTGGCAGAGCCGAGTTTTAGTAATCGGTATTAATAATAAGACAAGCGTAAATGTTGAAACCCATTACGAGGCTTTAAACGCTAAACAAACCTTCAACTTGCTGGAGTTTTCACCCTGTGTGTGGAGCACCCTGACCCACGGCTAAGACGATTCTGACCCCGGGGGAATTCTGCCAGCTTCGGCACGACCCAGCACTGGCTGCATAGACCGCATTTACAGAGCCAGGATGGGGGCACGGATTTCACAAAACCAGGACCACAGGAGAGCATCAACCTTGCCTTCAAAATGGAACTTTTAACTTGTCTTTCTCCCCACCAGACCCCTGCACTGCCCCATGCACTGCTTGATGTCAGAAACGCAGGCCACTTCCATCTCGGCTCTCTATCCCAGGCATCTTTGCAGGCGTCCTAGGTGTTCAGGAAACGTTTTCTGGAGGGGAGAAGGAATGAGTGAATGAATGAATGAATAAGTGAATTTGTGAATGAAGGAGTGAATGAGTGAACAAATGGGTGAATGAATGAATGAGTGAGTGAATGGGTGAAGGAATGAATGAATGAATGAATGAGTGAGTGAATGGGTGAAGGAATGAGTGAATGAGTGAATTGGTGAGTGAATGAGTGAGTGAGAGAATGAATAAATGAGTGAATGAATGAATGGGCGAATGGGGGAATGGGCGAATGAATGAATGAATTACTGGGTGAGTGAGTGAAGGAGTGAGTGAAGGAGTGAATGAATGAATCGAACGTATCATTGCATCTCTCCCAATGGCAGCCTCTGACCCCTTCCCTTGAATGTCATTTGAGGTCACGCAGGAGGGTTTGCAGTGGCCGAGGGGGCCAGGACCAGCTTTGGAATAAAATCCTTGAGCCCAGAGTTGATTTCTGCTGGGGCCACCAGCCATCAGTGCTCAGCTTTCCTGCCCTGCAGCCCCCGAGCGTCCCCCTGTGGTCTCAGAGCTTCCTCCCCCGGGGGGGAGGCGGTCTCCCCACATTCCCTGACCGCCCCACCCCTTGTCCAGACCCTCACACCCCTCCTCCAATCAGGAGAGTGGCGTGGGTGAGTGCCCAGCGGCCACGCTGTCGCCGCGGCCAGGGCTCTGCATGGAGTCGGCACGGATGGCAGAGTGTCCGGCAGGGCAGCTGGCCCAGGGCCCGTGTGGGTGGAGCCCCGCGGCCACACCTGGGTGCCGCTGCCTTCAAAGCCACCCACCTGAGGGAGGTGTAACTCACTTTCCCAGACGATGAATAACGTCTCAGGACCGAAGGCAGCTTGTGCGAAGAGCACCTCATGGGGAGTCAGACCCACCTGCGTTGAGACTCTGTCCTGCCCTGTGGCTTTGGCCAAGTCAGCTGTCACATGCATTTATCCAACACCTGCTGAGTGCTGACCCCTCAGTGAACCAACCAGGCCAGGCTCCTGGGCCTCGCAACACGGCCCAGGGACAAGGCACAGCAACATTTATTGAACGCCTACTGTGTGCTCGGCACCCATGCTCAGCATTTTTCCTGCCTTACCTCGTTGAACCCTCACAAGAGCCCCAAAGCACAGGACGTCCCTACCATAAGCTCGTTTATCAGTTGAGGAAATAGAGACCCAAGAGAAGAAATGATTCGCTCTTTTCCTTCCTTGCTCTTAACCAGACCTGTCGCCAGACAGTCACCTACCAGGACCTTACCCCCTCAGCTGCGAAATGGAGATGCACAACACTTCATTTGCAGGGTTGGCGAGAATATGCAAGGAGGCAATGAACATCAGGTGCGTGGCACAGAGTGGGGAACAGAGGAGGCGCTGAGGGAAGGCAGCAGGGTGATCTGAAGGGACCGTTGCTGGTGGGCATTAGTGCGGGCTGGGAAGTGGGACCACTCTCCTTCAATGAGCCTGACTTTTCAGAGCTAAAGCCATATGGATGAAGGGAGAGAGAGTCCCCGGGCGCTGACCCTCCCCTTCAGCAGATAATCAGACCACGCCGGGCCCTGATGGAGTGGGTCACGCAGGCCCACGGTCAAGCCTGGCGGATGCCATGGAGGCGGGGGTCTGTTGAGATCCAGAAGTGTCTGAGCTGCGAGTTAATGATTAACCCGGGCGCGACACCCATGGTGAACTCTCTCGTCCCGCTGACTCATTTTGCAAACTCTGCTCGCCCTCCCGAGCAGCCTCTGCCTCCTTGCCCGAGATTCCGGTGCAGAGGTGTCTGCAGCCTCGTGTCCCGACCCGCTGAGGGAGCTGGCACCCACCGGAGGCCGGATCCTGGGAGACGCTCAGATGGAGGAGACGGTGCTGGACCCTCTGCTGGCGAGTAAGGAGCAGACAGGGTGCATCGGGGTGGGGGCCAAGGGGGCGCTGCTCGCTGCCAGCCCAGCGCAGCCCAGGCTGGACCCCCAGCCTGCCCTCTGGGACTCGGGAGGGCGTGGGGAGGATGGAGGGAGCGCGGCTTCTGGGCGGTGCCCAGACCAGCCTGACGGTGGGTGTGTTCACGAAAGGGGCCTCCTGGAGGGCAAGACCCTTCCTAAGGACAATACCCACGTCCCCGGGGAACGTGGACATTCGGGCCGATCATTCTCGTCCCGTGCACTAAAAGGCGTTTAGCATCATCCCTGCTCTCTACCCATCAGAGGCCACTAGGACCCTCCCCTCTGTTGTGACAACCCTAAAATGTCCCCAGACGTTGCCAACATCCCTTGAGGGCACAATCCGCCCCCCTCTGTTGAGAACCACCAAACTGCCCATATTGAGTGCTGATTGTGACCCAGACGTCCAGCTGGGCCTTCAGGCCGTGACGCATTTGAACCTCGGGGGGCCCTGGGAGGTTGGCCTCAACGCCCAGGCTTTGGGGCCAGACCCCTGCGTTAGACCTGGGCTCTCTCGTTGACCAGCTGGGCCGCCTAGAGCAAGTTGTCCCCTCTCTGTGCCTTGGTTCACTTACTGGTAAAATGGGGCTTATAAAGTGACACCCTAATGGACTCCAGGATGGGGAAATGCTTGAGTTAAAACGTGTCAAGGGCTCTAAGCACAGGGCTTGGCACCTAAGTGCTGTTATGATCCCATTCTCCACAAGGGTAAAGCTGAGGCCCAGAGAGATGGAACACTTGCCCAAGGGTCACACAGCGGGTGGCGTCGGGGCTGTGAGGGACCCTGGCTGCGCCTCTCCAGGGCCTCTCTCGTAACCACTCAGCCCCAGCCCACTCCCGGGCAGGAGGAGGGACATTGTACACGGGGCTGAGAATCCAGAGACCCAGCTGGGCCCGCCCCGCCCTGCTCCTCTCTGCGGGGCCTCAGCCTCCGGGCAGATTCTGTTCCGGGCAGCAGGCACTTAGTGGTTACGGTCCCCTGACGGGGCACGGAGCACGCGGGTCCCTCACGTGTGTCCTGTCCCTCCCCCCAGGGAGACAGGGACCGAGGAGCTCAGAGAGAAAATGACTCGCTCCACCCCCCAGGGCGTCGGCTTCCTGCCTGCCATCCTTAGAGACGGGCCCTGCTGGGGGCGGGGGTAGGGGGCTCCGAGGGCCTTCCTGGCATCAGGGACCCGTTGGGGACGCTTTGGGGCAGGACGGAGGGCATTCCTGAAGACACAGCCCTCCTCTTGTCTCGTGGGAATTTGGCCACCAAGTCCAGACTTGGAACTCTCTGCCCAACCCCACCCTCCGTCCTCTGCTCAGCGAATGAATGAATGAATGACGTCACTCCGTCTACGAGTGAATGAATGGAGGGACGAACCAGGAAGCCGGCCCACCTCCCCTGGTCCCCCAGAGGGCACTCAGGACCGGAGCCGGGGCATCCTCTCCTGCACAACAGAGGGGATGGGAGGAGGTTTTCAGTGGCCCCCACTCTGTGCTTTCCCCTCAGAGGTCGGAGGTCAGAGTCCACGGGGCGGCTGCCTTCCCAGAGACATCCTTGGCCAAAGCTCGACCCTCCCCCAGGAGTGACCCTCCGTCGCCCGGGCCCTCTGGCCTCCTCTGGGAGCCGAGTTCCAAGGGCAGAGGATTTGCAGAAATGGGCGAATGAGCTGGAAAAGGACTAATTTTTATTTTTGGTTTGTTCTCAAAGTGTCTGAGAGTCAAGACAGAGGGAGGAGGAATGTGCATTGAGCAATCAAATGTTGACCAAGGAGCCCTCAAATGGCTGCAGCGGTTGCCAAGTTTTTGAGATCCCTGCACCGAGATTGCCCAAGGACCCGTTTCCTCCTCAGTGGCCCTCAGATGGCCACGTGGGGACACACGGTGGCATCACTGTCATTGATGGGGCAGAGTCTCTCCCTGGGCGGGAGGGGCCAGCCTGATGCACACGGAGGAGGGGGATTCCAGGCTAGGAATTCTGGGAAACGTTGGCGTTTCCCAGAGCACTGCGTCTTAGAGCAAATGCATGAGCCGGTCAATCGACAGGTGAAGCTGGGGGTGGGAAGGGAGGGGCTGCCGCTGGGGGTCTTTCAGGAAGGGACCGGGATGCGGTGTCTGCGCCATCCACACCTAGAGGGCATGAACATGCAGATCTCGGAGGCACTGGGGTCAGAGGCCAGCCTCCACCTCTCCCAGGAGCACTTCCTGGGCGAGATTTCTGAGTGATACTCCTATGCTAACTGCACAGCCCGTGGACTTCCCATCTGGCCCTAAGTACCCCACTGCTGGCAGCACAGGGCTGTAACTTGAGGGGTCCCTTGGGAAGACCCCTTGTCACGCTGGTGGAAGCTGCATCCTTCAGCCTTCACTCCTTTGTCACTAAGCTCTAGGTTCTCAGAGCCGTTGATTGTCACGCCGGCACCTCCAAAGGGGAGCAGACAGACGTGTATCAGTCAGTCACATGCTAGTATAAACAGGGTTAGCACCAGCCTTTCCTGGTGACTGCTGGCTGCATGGAAACCGGCTCCACTGCAGAATGTTGACAGCAAAGGGTGCAGGGGCCATGGGGAGGGTCCTTGCAAAGGGATGGGGGTGCATAGCCGGCAGTGAGAAGCCAGGACGGGCAGTAGGGGGACCACAGGACCTGGCCCGAGGAAGGGCTAGATGCTGTTGCTGGGGCTGCCCCGCTGGTGTGACCGGGGCAGACCACCCTCTCAGCGCTCAGCTCCCCCTCTGTCCCTCTGTTCCGCAGAGGTCTCCTGGCAGGACGGGCTGCACAGGGCAGCGTTTCCCGGGCGAGGCTCATTGTCTGACAGTGGAGCGGGGAAGGGCCTCCCCCTGGCTCCTGCCAGCACCTCATCTTCAGACCGAGGCCCCAAGCGTCCGACTCCGCTGAGCAACTGTGTCTCTCCTTCCACCATGGGGAGAAGTTGTGAAATGCGGCTGTCAGCTCCTAGGGGAAGGGGAAGAGGCAACCCGGGAGCCTCGGGAGAACTGGGGGCAGGAATGTGGCCGGGATGTCACCCCTTGTCAATCAGAGGAGGGGTCCCTGCAGGGAGGGACGGAATCACCAAGGGTCGGAGGCGGTTTTGGGGGGGTGGGAGGTGCAGTATTCTCAGGGTGTCAAAGGAAACCTCTGCCACCAGGAAATGCAGACAAATAGGAAGAGGGGAGGGGGAGAACTTGAAGGAAGCTCTCACCCGAGGGGAACCCAGGGTGGACGGGCCACACACCCAAAGCCTGACCTAGCCCGATGGATGAATGCACCCGGCTGTCCCAGCGGCTGGCCCTCGAGGGAAGTGTTTGCCCAGAGCCCCAGGATCTCCGACTGGGCCCCGCAGCGTGTCCTCAGGGAGGGCGGGCCAAGGGGGCTGACAGCAGCCGGGGTGGTGAGGGCCTTTGAAGTGTCACCAGCCTATCGATTAGTCCTCCTGTGACCGTCCTGTTGGGAAAGGCTCTCTGGGCCATGGTCTTGGCCGGCACTCTGGAGGCAGGGCTACTTGCTTTAGCAATTACTTCATGCAGGTCTTAAGTAAGACGTTTATATAAGAGGAGCTCTGTGACCTCGGACAGTTCACGACCCTCTCTGGGCTGTTTCCTCATCTCTGTCACGACGAGGGAGTTGCACAAACAGCCACATGGCAGGGAGAGGCGACCCAGGGAAGGCCTCTGTTGGTTCAGCAGCAAGGGACAAAAAAGCCTTTAAAAAGGTGGAAGTGATTATTCTCTTACATGAGAGAAGTCCAGAGGTGGACATTTCAGGATTCCAGGGCTGGTGGGAGGCTTCTTGAAGTCATCAGAGACCCAGGGTCCTTCTCCCAGGCTGCTCTGCCACGCTCAGCAAAGCCACCCACCTTATGGCCCAAGGTGGCTGCTTGAGCTCAAGCCATCAAATCTGCATGCCGGCACAGGAAAGAGAAAAGGCAAAAAGGCACTCTCCCTCCCTGGAAGTTGTCCATACACTTTCACTCATTCCCACTGGCCTGAACTTAGTGCCATGGCCACACCAAGCCGCGAGGGAGGCAGGACACGCAGGCTTTGTTCTGGATAGTGACATGCCAGCTAAAAACTAAGAGCAGTTTTACTAAGAAAAAGGCAAAGAATAAATATTGGGGAGCAACTGGCAGTCTGTGGCATAGGTTCAGGGCAATCCCTCGGCCTGGGTTTCCCCTCCACCCTCTGAGCCTCGGTCTCTCATCTGTAAAACGGGACGGTTGGTCCCTATGGCTGCTGCTTCAGATAAATGGCTCCATTGAAAAGGAAAGTGAAGGGGAGTCAGAGAAACCGCGGGAGTATTTGACCAACAGGCTGCGTTGGGAATGCAGGCGCCGTCTCAGTCTGAAAGGCACAGGGTAGCCTCGCGGGCCCTGACTTTGTGTCTCCAGGGGGGGCGTAGTCGTTTGGACACTGTTTATCAGTCCTGGCGCGACGTGAGTGCTCTTTCAGACACACGAGCAGCTGGCACGGCATCAATTGTGAGACAATTGTCCCACAGATACCGAACTGCCTCATTTCCTGGGGAGGTTTACACACAGGTCTGTGTTCCCCTCCCTTGGAAACTGTAAAGTGCTGTGATAAACATCGTGTGTGTCACCTTCCTGGAGATGTAAAACAATTCGTGACCAGCTGGATTTTTTGTCGCTGTCCCACTGTATTGTGACAAGGTATTTCCGTGTCGACCCGCTGTACCAATGTTTACCCGGGACTATGCCTGAAGACGTGGTTCGTACACCCGAGAGGGTTCCGTGTCCCCTCTCTTCCCCAGCCTTCCTAAGACGGAGAAGCATGCTGCAAAAGGAACAGCCAGCTGCCCTCAGGGCCTTTACACGGCTGTTCTCTGGGCCCGGAAATTTCCTCCCCAGAGGCCTGCACGGCTCCCTCCCCTCCCTGGCTCAGGCCTCCATGCATACATCCCTTCCCTGACCCCTGGCTATGGCGTCTTGTCATTCTCTATCCCCTCACCCTACTTCACTTTTCTTCAAAACCCCCTCACTCTCCAGCTATTATTTGCTTTTTCTTTGCCCCGCATAAGAATATAATTTCCATAACAGCAAAGACTCTGTGTCCTCAGCTGCTAGACTTGTGCCAGGACCCCATGAGATGTTCCAAGAATCTTCATGGCCTGAAATTGTCTACTTTTCTAAATATTTTCTATTGGTCCTTAAAGACTCTAGGAAAGATGAAAAACACTTTCAGTTCCTCGATTGGCGATTCCAGGGGGTCATTCTCCCCAGGTGGGCTAAGAAGCCAGGGTGTGTGTTCCATTAGATTCCATCCTGTCCTGAAAGGGTTTTGGGTAGCTTACCAAGATCTTTAAAATTCCTCAAGAAACAAAATAATTTGGAAGTTTGTACGGAAAATGAGGCACAGGAGAAATCAGGCTCTGGAAGGCAGATGGTTAAAACTACAGACAGGCAGCCCTTACTGAGCGGTCGCTGTGGGCAGGACACGGAGCGTTTAGCTGTTCTTGCTTGCTTGCTCTCCATGACGGTCCTGGGGGTGGGCGCGATGGTGGATCCCCACTCCACAGATCAGGAAACTGAGGCATGGAAAGGAAAAGGCACTTGGTCGAGATTGCTGAGCCAGCAGAGGGCAGGTGGGTGTGAGTCAGTAGTCTCTTAGCAAGAGGGGTCATCCCCACTCTTGGCCTGGATGAGGGAACATGGGGCCGCCTTTGGTGGCAGGGAGCCCTAAACCCCTGCTCAGGGCAACTCCCCAAGTCACCTCTGAGCCTCCCAGCAGCCAGTTCTAAGCGGGAAACTAGATCTGTCCACAAAGTAAGACCACACCAGGCACTCAGAAGGAAGATGCCTGAGACCAGCGGGCTTCCAGGCATGAAAGTCTCCCGTTCCATGGGTTGGGATTCCTGGCTGCAAGCGACAGAAAGCGAGTCTGGTTCTCTATCCGGAAAAGAAGGTGACGGAAGGCTCTAGGGGAGGCAGGAACGAAGGCAGCCTGGGAGAGCCAGGAGTGAGGAGGACAATTGTCCCCTCCCCCTGCTGCTGCAGGACCCCCCTGCCACTGCACACGGCTGCCACAGCCACTGGACAGTGCCACGCTGCCCCAAGAGAATCCTAACCTTGCGCCTCTGGTCCAGAGGCACAGCCGCTCACGGCACGTCTGATTGGCCAGGCCTGGGTCACACGTCCGTGGTCCAGCCGCCGTGGAGATGGAGCTGGAGGACCTCCCACCCCCCTCAGTAGGACTGGCCCTGCATCCACCAGTATTGCACCTGGGGGTCCTCCAATAGGAAGGGGAGTTAGGTGCTGGGCAGCTCCCTACTCAGGATAACCAAAGCCAAGCCCATCCTCCCTGAGGGGTCCCACAGGACAGCCTCCCACAGGGTCCACTGAGAACCACAGACTCTAACTGTCTGAGAAGCTAGTGTGAGGGGGCTGGTGCCTGTCTGAGGAAATGAGGCCCCTGAGTGGAGGGGGCTGAGCGGGCCCCGAGGGCAGCCCACGATCCCCCTTCTGGAGCGATTTGTGCTCCTTTAGCACAGAGACTCGTGGGGGATTGGGGTACCAAAGGGACAGCCCCTCTGTTGGTCCTCGGAAACGTGCAACAGCTTCTTATGGGGTCCGTCCTCCACACGGCCGCTGTGGGCACAGCCTGGGCCCCGCTCTCCTGGACAAACTACCCCCAACAGCCTCCCTGGTCCCAGAATCGACGTCCTTCCTGTGAGCCCGTGGGCAGCTGGGGGCCCTCTACCAGGTGGGGTGTCTTGCCGTTTAGAAAGGTTCGTCCGAAACCCTGCTGGCTGCAGGAGCAGAGCAGCTGCCCAGCCTGTTCGTTTTCGTTCGTCCTGCTCGTTTGGTTTGTGAAGTGTCCACGGTGTCGGGTCAAAGCCCTCACTCTGTGCCGGCCGGAGCCTCTGTCTGCCCAGCTCCGCGCCGTCCTGCTCTGCTCTGTGCCCGGGGAGGAGGGGCAGGGGCCGACCTATACGGACTATGTCCGCTTGTCCCCGTCACCCTCTGGATTTTGGACTCGCTCGGCCATCAGGACCAGAGGACAGGAGGAAGGAGACGCTGGGTGTATATTCTTGTGGCCACTCCTGTGAGGCTGGGGTCCCTCTCCTGAAGGCCACAGTGCCCATCAGGCAGCCCTCTGGGGTCCAGGCCCCACCCCTCTCCCTGCCCTTCAGGTATCTGCTCCCCACCGTTGCTCATGTCTGGGTGTCTTGTCTCCTCCTGTTGATGTCCCCTGACCCGTCCCACACCTCTGCAAACTGTTCTTTCATTAAACCTGTGATGGGCTGAATTGTGTCCCCCAAATTCACATGTTGGAGTCCTAACCCCCCAGTGCCCCAGAATGCGACCGTATTTACAGATGGGCCTTTACAGAGGTGATTAAGGTAAGACGAGGTCGCTAGGGTGGGCCCTAATCCCATACAACAGGTGTCCTTTTAAAAAGAGGAGATCAGGACGCAGACACACACAGAGGGACGACCATGTGAGGACGCAGGGAGGAGACGGCCGTCTACACGCCAAGGAGAGAGGCCTCAGGAGGAAGCAGCCCTGCCCACACCTGGATCTCGGACGTCCAGCCTCCAGGACTAGAGACAGTGAACGTCTGTGGTTTAAGCCGCCCCGTCCGTGATCGGTTATGGCGGCCTGAGCAGACTCACACAAACCCCCTCAGGAGGGAGCCACTGTTGGCTGCCCAGCCCTGACTGGTCCATTTCACGGTCTTGTATCAAGGGCATCAAAGGCGCTGGGCCGGGTGCTCCCCGTGTGGGTTCACTTTGTCCGTGTCCCCACCCTCCGAGGTGGGTGCTCCAGGGCTGCTGTGACCCCTGGGTGCGGGTGAGGAACAGAAGACTGAGTCTGAAGAGGCTGGAAGGAGGCCATGGTGAGCTGCATAGCCCGGATGTGCACCCAGGCGGTCCCAATCCCCCCCACTCTCTCGCTGCTCTGAGTGTGAGGACCTATCCTCCAGAGTGGGAAGACGGCCACCTGGCTCGCCCAAAATGGCATTAAATCCTTTAGGTTGAAGCTAAAGGCGGGACCAGCACACAGCTCTGGGCACTACGTGACTTGTCAACCCTACCCTGGCACAGGTGACGACACAAGAATCCTTCCCTGTGTGCGTGGAAGCTGCCAGAAGAGGTCATTCAATCCCCAAACAACTCCAGCCACCACGATCAAAGACCACGCAAACAGTAAATGCGTGGCAAACAGTGGATTTTGTTCCAACCCCGAGACATGGCCGAGGGCAGACTCCTCCTGCCCGAAGCCCCCACTCCCAGTGCAGAGCACGGCCCGAGGGCCACGGAGCCGCCAACCCAGCAGGGCAGAGGCGCGCTAACAGACCCCAGCGCGAGTGCGGGAGGGGGCGCAGGGTTACCCTTTCAAATGGGGTACCCCACAGCCCGTCCAGATGCACGGTGGACCCCGACCAGCAGGCCAGCTCCCCAGGGGAAGCCCGCCAGCCGACGTGGACCCGCGGCCTGGGGGCTGACGTTGGTGCCTTCTCTGAGTGCGAGGTTTTTAAGTCAAATGTATGGTAAAATTTATGATATGAAGAGATGATAAAAGGGAGCCTAAGGGTGACCCGGGGGCATGGACTTACCCTCTGCTTTTCCAGGACAAAGGAAGCCGAGTCCTAGCCAGGGCCGTCCCCCGAGATGACCGTGGCCTCGCGCGCCCATCGCCCAGAGCCCCCCGGACGCAGCGTCGTGGCGGCTTTGAGCCCTTGGAGATATCTGGGGTCGAGTTTTGCTTTTCATTCTCAGGTTCCCTTCGGATGTCTGGGAAAGCGTTATCTCGCCTGGGGAGAGGAGGGTTGGTCAACAGTCTCTCTCAGAGCGGCTGTCATTTGCATGCTGTGGCTGAAAACGGGGAAGGAAACCTAGCCAGGGGACACTGGAGGAGCCCCACGAGGGGCCCTCCGGAGAGGAGGCGGCCGTCCGTCCCCGAGGGCCGCTCCACCTGGTCTTTTCTTTCCCTGGGAGCCGTCACCCCCCACCCACTTGAAGAAGAGGGTGAGGCATTTGGGACGAAACTGCTTCCTTGTGCAAAAGACCCCGAATGACACCGAGGCGTGCTCTCGGGTACTCAGCGGGGGCTGGTGTCCCGGGCCATCTGATGGGCCGTTTTGCCAGACAGACACCTCCGATCAGACGGCGAGGTCTCGAGTTTTTGTTGGCAAAGGACCTGAAAGAGGCCCGAGCCTCAAGAAGCAGATTCCCTGGGTGATTACAGACCGCCTTCTCGATGGCTTCATTTTTAACCTAAACCCCATGTGAAACGATCCTTCTCTGGGGACACATTTTACCATCACTCTGAGTGAAAGCCTGATATCTCTCCTGAGGACCGACTGAATATTCCTTTGGCCTTTGGGGAGAAAAGCCACCAGGTGTGTTGAATTCTAGAAGGGACTATACAGAAATCTACCATCCTCAAATAACTTGGAGACATATCTGGACGCCGTAATCTCACCTCTGGTTTATTGCCAAGAGCCTTGGCATCGGCATTATTTACCCTGAAAAAAACAGGCCATGTTTTCCTTGATGGAGCATTGGGCATAAATATTTGCATCAATTAGAGTCCGTTTATTTCCAAAAACTCCAGCAATATGGGCCGCCTCCTCGGGTGCACAGGCCACAAGATGTTAGTCAGGCCTGGAAGATTGTAAGCTGAGTGTCTTCCCGTAGGCCCTTCGCCCACTTCATCCTGCAAACAAACAAACAGGCGGAAGGTGGAGGAGAGGCCAAGGAGCCCCAAGCCCGGATTTTGGTCGTAGCAAGTTAAACGGACTAAATATGGGGCTTTTTCCTATTGTTTCCATAACCTTTTTATTGTGGCAGTAATAATGTGTTGCAACTGGTATGTTGAGTCTATTCACATAAATTCCAAATTCTAGAGAAACAAACAGAAGGTTAGTATGGGGCGGTGGAAAGCGTTCTGGAGTTGACTAGAAAGTTCTAGAATCAGCTGGACCTGGACTTGACTCGCAGTTCTGCTACTTATCAGCTGTGTGGACTTGGGCAAGCCATTCTCCTCCTCTGGGTATCGGTTTCCTCAGCTGTTAGTGGGAACAACAACTCATACCTCACGTGGTTAAGTAACATAGACAAAAATAATAGAGCGAATATTTACTTCCAGCTACATTGGGTTGCCTGATATCTCCAAGCCTGAGGCCGTCCTTCTGCATCTAAGAGGGGAGGCAGCAAATGTGATGGGGGCCACAGTGTCAGTTCACAAAACCTGTGCAATGCACGGAGGCAATCGATGTTATTTTGGCGTTTGCCCAAATGTGGCATCCCAGCCACTAGTGTTCTGCAAACCTATTTTAGGTGCAAGGAAACCAATTTTAGGTGGAACAAGGGCTCGGGCAGTAGGGGGATTGCAGCACGGGGTTCAGTTTTCATTTCTTCTATAGTCTTTCGGAGTATGGCAGGGAGAAAGTCGCAGCTTGCTGTCTGGAGATGTCACCTCTCCGCCAGGTGAGTCTGCTTGTCAGTGGCACCATCTCAGGCTCAGGCCCCCCCGGGACAGAGCGCCTGGGTAGAATTGAACATTGTGATATTTTTATTGTGCTGTATTAAACTATCGCCTTCTGATTATGGCCAGTGATTCTAATTTCCCATTTCCAATAGCGATATTGGGTTCTTTAAAAATAAAGTTTGGTAAGCCTTAAGAAAGAAGGAAATCCTAACACCTGCTACAACAGGGATGAACCTGGAGGACATTGTGCTGAGTGAAAGAAGCCAGACACAGAAGGACAAACCCTGTATAATCCCACTCACAGGAGGTCCCTAGGGAAGTCAAATCCACAGAGACAGACAGTAGGATGGTGGGCGCCAGGGGCCGGCAGAGGGGGAGTCAGTGTTTAATGGGGACTGAGCGTCAGTTTGGGAAGATAGAGAGTTCTGTGGATGGATGGTGGCTGCACAGCAGTGGGAATGCACTTAGTGCCACAGAACTGTACACCTAAAAATGGTTAAAATGGTCAATATTATGTTATATATATTTTACCACAATTAAAAATTAACCAAAAAAAAAGTTTGAAAAAGTGACCTGGATTAATGAAAAAATATGAAGGAAATCATAGCCCAGAAGGATCACGGCTCAGGCTTCAATTGGGGACGTGGGGCTTGGATGACTGATGGGGAAACCCAGATTGCTACCTTGAGCACATCAGTTTGGCCACAGACTTGAGCCAGGCCACCTGGGTTCGAGTCCCAGCTGAACACTTACTGCTGTGGACCCTCGAACAAGTGCCTTACCCTCTCTGAGCCTCAGTCTCCTCATCTGTAAAGTGGGAACTGTAATCGAGCCGACAGCATACAGCGGATATTTATAAAGTGCTTGGCTCAGGGCCTGGCACACAGTAAGTGCTGTCTAAGTGCTTGTTAAATAAACAGACTCGGGGGGAAAGCACTGGCGGGCGGCCGGCCTCGTCCTCAGGCCCCTCTGCAGGTTAAGCAGGAGCAGGTCCTCTGCCTCAGTGCCAGGCCCAGGCTCGCTCGGCGACTGCGGGGCGCCGTCGGGAGCCCCTGGTGTCAGCGGCGAGCAGCTGCCGCGTGTCCCCGGCTGCCGGGAAGGCTGGGCCGCGGGAGGTGTCTCCCCAGCTCGCTGCTGCTCTCCAGCCTCCTCCTCCTCCTCGACTGTCCACAGCCGCTGAGCTCTCTTCCCAGCCTCGCCAGGGGCCCTCGGGCCATCTCGGGACTCCCAGCCCCTGGAGTCCTTTCAAAAGACACCTTGGAAACAGCCCAAATGCCCATCAGTGGATGGACGGATAAACACATGTGGCGCATCCACACCGTAGAATATTACTCAGCCACAAAAAGAAATGAACACATACTGATCCATAGCTTAACATGGATGAACCTCAACAAGATTATGAACTATGAAAAAAGAAAATTAAGATTACGAAGAAAATTCAGAAAAAAGAAAAACACTGAAAGCAACAGGATGCAAAAGACCACGATCGTATGATTCCATGGATAGGAAACATCCAGAAGAGATAAATCCACAGAGACAGAAAGCAGACAGGCCGTTGCCGGGGGCTGGGGGATTGGAGGAGGCAGGGAGCGACTGCTACAGGTGCGGGGTTTGACTCTGGAGTGATGGGAATGTTCCGGAACAAGACAGTGGCGATGGCTGAACGGACTAAATGCTACTGAATTATTCACTTTAAAACGTTAATTTTATGTTATGTGAATTTCATCTCAACACAATTTTTTTTTAATTTTATAAAAAGACGTGCTCAATCCTGCTCGGTGCAGCCGCCTGGGGCCCCGTCTTCAGACTCATCATTCAGGGGACCCCCAAGAGCTGCCGTGCTGGGCTGCTCCCGCCCACTCACCCATTCTGTGCCTTCACCCAGCCTCTGCCCCAAAGCCACCCTCAACCCGGAGAAGCCCACCCACCATCCGATCGCCCCCAGGTCAGGGGCCGCTGCCAGCTCCAAGTGGCCTCCCCTGCGTTTCAGTATTCCACCACAAGGCCCTGCCTACCTGCCTGAGGACGATACACAGAGTAACAGCCTCTACTCCAGCGCTCGGGACGCCCAGGTTCTGGGCTGGAAGGGGATTCTCTTTCCAGCTTCACTAAACCCCAAGAGGCAGCGACTGCCGAGGCCCTGTTTACAGATGCACAAACCGAGGTGCCAAGAAGCAACTCATCCACAGCTGGGTCCCAGCCCCTTTCCAGGAGAGGCCCGGGGCTTAACTTCTCCATCACCTTGCTTATCTCCTCCGACGGTGGGCGGGCTCTGGGGCTGGGGCCTCATCTTGCTTGTCTCACACCCGCCCCCTGCAACCCTGAGTCGGGGCCCTACCCACGGCAGGTGCACAGAGAACCAGGCTGAACTGAAAACAGACTCTTGGAGACTGCAAGAAGTCAGTATTGAAACGACCCATGACCCTGTCGGTGTTCTGATCACAAGGGACTGTGGGGGCCGGGTGTACATGACAACTTGGGCGTGTCCTGGTTTAGCCGAGGGGCCTGGGTAACAGCAGGTGATATACTCAGAGGTCAGCAGAGGGGGGTGACTTTAGGCACGGTAACTCTGCTTGTCAAGTCAGCTCGGGCCTCTGACTGGCTCCCGAGCAGCATTTGGGAGCAATGGAGACCCGAGTGCTGTGCTGGTGGCCTGGAGTCATGTGCAAGCTCCAAGTCTCGACAAGGCCCGGGTGTCTGATAAGGCCCAGGCGTCCAGGCGGGCTGAGCCTGTCCCAGCTGGCCCAGGCCTCACCCTACAAAGCCTATTTCAAACCCGGGCCAACCCCAGGGCATGAGCGTGGGCCCCAGCCTCGCTAGGGGCTGCCTTCTCTCCCTCCTCTCCGCCTCGCCAAAAAGGGAAACCATTTCCCATAATTATAAGCATCGTGCGGCGTGATTGCCGTATTCTGTAATGACGGCTGTGGCTGCAAGGACAGGCGTGCCACCGCCCCGCACCAGGCCACTGGCCCCACTCTGCTTTCGACATAAACATCTCCCTGACATACGCAGGCTGTCCCTGACTGCTGCACGGGGCTCCCCGGAAAATGGGTTGGGGGCCCTGGCTGTTCCTTCTCCTTCCTCCAGGACACTCTCCCCATTCAGGGCACATGGGCGCCCCATCTCTCCCCAGCCTACGTCCTTCTCACGCGGCAACGTTCACCAAAATAGCAGCCGAAACCAATCTTCGTAAAAATGAGCGGGTTCAGGTATTTACTAAAATATCTTTTAAAACTGGATAGGATTAAATATCTTTTTTAACGGTCTGGATCTACAACTGGCTTTTTTTTTTCTGCATATGTTGGACGCGGCTGAAGGATTTCATCAGAATGCAACTTAATTGGAGCCAAGAAAATGAAAAGAAGAAAAATGGCTTCAATCGGAATGAATCAACATCTATTAATGGCTGTTTAACATATTCCGGCTAATAATAATGCATTAAATAATGTGCATTTTAAAGATGGCTAAATATACAATTGCCCATCCCTGCCCCAAAAAGGTAAACAATGACGGTTAAAAATAGCCCCAGTCCGTATTTACATTTTTTTTCCCCCTGAGCCTTTTTGGTTTATAGTTCATCATTCCAGGGGTTAGAATTCTAAAATTTTCTTTGTGTATTTACACAACTGAGTTATTGCCATGTATCATGTTGGCTATCAGATCCTTCCAAGAAAAATAAATTTTTATCTCCACTCCTGCACAACAATGGTTTGGGTCAGAGGGAAAAGCTGTGAGACTCATGTGGCCCCAGCAAGGGCCCGAGACATAGTTTGACTTCCATCCAGCTTCCTCTGCCCTCCTGGGGCAGGCGTCTGGGGTACACAGCACATGCCAAGGGGCTTCCTGGCAGACCTTGCGTGGGTGAGCCTTCATCCACCGAGAATAAGAAATCCTGCCAGGTGCCTTGTCTCCCACGTTCTTACTCCAGATTGAAATGAGATGAGTACTAAGGACAGTGGCAGGTCCCCTTTCTCCCCTGCCGGCTGGGAGGAAGGAGGCTTGAATCTTCTCTCTGTGTATAGCACTTTGGATGGGGGGCAGGGAAGAACGTTCCCGACTGGAGACACTGCTTTGTGGCGTTGTTGCTATACAAGCGTTTCCGTGCACGTGGGTACCAATCCCAGCAGGCCTGGCGGGGATCAGGGAGGACCAGCATCCTCGATGATGCATAGATTCCTTCCCTGTGGATGTGGTCTGTGTCTGTGTGGGGGCTGGGTCTGTTTCCCCCAGGGGGCCAGCCAAAGCTGGTGGCTAGTGGAGTGTTAACCTGGCAGGTGATCCAGGGGTCCCTGACTTGGGCGAGCTCCCTGCACCAGCCCAGCTCCTCCTTGGGGTGCAGAAAGTGAGAGATGACCATTCACAAGTCAGGCGAGCTGCCTCTGTCCCACCACCGCCCGTGCTGGGTCAGGGAGCAGCTTAACGTTTTGTTTAAGGAAGCTCTACCACAGAATTTATTGTATTTATCTGGAGGTGTCATGGGTGTGAGGTTTGTAGAGACAGGAGGCGCCTTCCCTGCGGCTCTGCCCAGTGCCTACATCTCTGCTGTCCCGGAGTATGCTGAATTGTCCTTCCAAAAGTGAAAAGGGCCGGAGTGGGTCACCTCCTGCTCCCAGCCCTGAGCCAGGCTGCAGGATGTGGGTCAGAGCCCCTGCCTGTGCCCCTGGCGGAATTCTCTCAGCCTTGCTTAACTCGAGTCCTCAAATAACAGGATTTTCCTCCTATTTGGTGACAGTTATCACTTTATCCAGATTCCTAAGTTCTGCGGAGGCTGGGGTTCAAGTTCAGGCCGCACACCTGCCCTGTAACCTTCAGATCTCCTTCTCAGCCCTGGGCTTCCCTCTCCTCTTCTGACAAATTGATAGAGTGATGAATTAGGGTCCTGCCCTCTGCGGGAGGGGGCAGGAGTACTGGCTACTGACGCTGGAGCCAGGCCACCCAGGAATCGCCTCATGCTGTGCGGGTCTCTCAGGCCCCCTCCCCCCAGTCAACACCCCCTGGCTGGGGCCCTGGCTGGGGGCGCGCCTCACGGCCGCTCAGGGCCCCACCGGCCGCCTCGACTGATAAAACGGTCTGGGAGCCAGTGGAGACGCGCCCCGCGGAGCGGGAGGCCGGGGGCGGGCGGGGACCCGCGGGCCGAGCGTGGCGGCTGCTCATCCCCAGCGTCCCGCGCCCTCGCTCGTGTCCGGGTGGCCGCGGGGGAGTCGCGCTGCGGGCGGGGCGGGGCGAGGGCGGCGTCCGCAGGTAGCCCCCAGGGGGCGGGGAGGCCGGCCCGGGACCCCCAGCCCAAAAAGCCCAGGGGGAGGAGCGGCGTAGCGGTGCGCCAGGGCGGCCAAGTTTGGCTCCGGCGAGCGCTCGCCTTCGCGTCCTGCGTCTGGGGAGGAGGAGGGGGACTGTCCCCTCCGGAGCTGGGCTCAGACCCCGGCCCTCCGAGCCGCCGCAGACCTCCAGGGGTGCCTTCGTCGCCCCCTCTCCTGGACCCCGTGCGTCCGGGGCGCACCGGAGCCTGGGAGCGAGCCGCGCCATGCTGGAGGGCGACATCGGCCTCGAGAGGCTGTCCCCGGAGGAAGACCCTGCAGCCCGTGAGTATCCAGGGGCGGCGTGGGGGGCCAGGGACTCCGAGCGCGGCAGCAGTGGCGTCGGGGATGCCCGTGGACGGCGGCTTCCCAGGGACTGGGGGGCGCAGGAGGAGCGGGAGACGGGGACCCCAGTCTCCAGTGGCGGGGACCGTCCCCCGGGCTGCTCCCCAGTGAGGGCGGGGGTGGGGGGTGGGGTTTGTCGGCCGCAGGTCACTGGGGGCACCCACAGACAAACAGACGGCAGACAGACCGACTGCGGGCTGGGGCTGGGGCTGGGGGCGGCCGGGCCCCCGGGCGGGCATCTGCCGGGCAGGCCGGGCCATTTCCCAATCCCGGGAGAGCATCTCCCAGCCGTGCCGCGTTCGCGGCCCCGGCGGATGGAAGGTTTTCGGATGTTTTTACAGGCGCTATTAATACACATAATATTTCCGTGCTATTCTGGAGATTTATTTGCGATATAAAGTAACTACTATGACTTGAAGTCATAATGGAAACTGCGGAGGAACTTGGGGGGCGGGGGGAGAGACAAATGAGGCTTGGCCGCGAGTTGGGAGGGGGAGTCCCTGACTTCCTCGGCCCCTCCCTGCACATAAATCACGACTCTGGATATTTTTATACCAATAATTTTAAAATAAATGACCCAAGCACTGTTTCCTGGATGATTTTTCCCCTCCCAGTTCAGAGGTTATTAAACAAACCTCGAACAGGACAGTGACGGGGCGACAGCGCGCACTCGGATTGATTTAATTACGCAGCTGAGTCCCTCCGGAATGGAGCGCGGGGTTAGGATTCTGCGCCCTGCAATCAGAAGGCCGCCTCGAACCGGGAGCTGCTGACCTTAGCCTGGGAGCCCTCCTCTCACTTCTCCCTCCCTCTCTCCTCCCCCAGCCCGTTTTTCTGGATTCACATAGAGAAACTTATCTTGCCGGTTTGCTTCTTCAACAGTCCAATTTGAGCTCTTTCTAAAAGTGGCACTACCCTCTCCAAATTAAGGTCCCGGGAGGAAGAGAGAGGGGCCCCGCCGGCCAAAGGGAGCTGGGCGCTGGAGGGAAGGGAGCAGCTTTGAGGAGTCAGCCGGGAGGGCCTGGCCAGGCTGCCCTGCCTTCACGAGTGGCTTCCTCGAGCTCACGCGGAGACGTGATTCGTTGTGTAACCAGCTGGAAACGTGAGCCCCAAACTCAGCATTTGTGAACGTCTTACCAAGCTCTCACCTCATGCTTGGCACAGAATTAAGGGCTTCACACACTGAATCCTCAATCTCCCCTGTAAGGTGGGGACAGAATCGTCCCCAGTGTCCAGACAGGAAACTGACCTCACATGGTGATGCCGTCACGGGAGCCCACCATGTCTGGTCCAGCGCCTGTGAGGCTGGCTCTCCCTCACCCCATCCCAGGCAGAGTCACCCAGAGATGCAGCGGAGACATCACAGGGAAACTGGTTCCTACGCACAGAGGGCACTAGCTGGGGCCTGCTGTTCGGTCTTCATAGTCTTTAATTTGGAGGATGGGGCTGTATCCCAGATGTGAGGATCGGGGGACTTTCCTTAGGGAGGGTCTGGTGGATCAGATACGAGCCATAACCGTAGACAGACGACGCCACAGTCTCCACTCCTGGACGGCAGCCCCTTGCAGCCCCTTCACCTGCATCTCGGCCCTATGTGGTGGGTGGGGTCTCGGCCCCCTTCCCCTGCTCTGGGCTTCCGCAGCAGCGATGGGTGTCAGACCCTAGAACCAGTGCTCCAGCCTCCATTCCTGGGTTTGCCACCGGGTGCATTGTTCCACCACAGCCGGCACACAAACAATTCCGTGACAAACTCTTAGAGCATCACGCCACTCTTTAGCTGTCTGCGAGTAATTAAGACCCAGAGGCTGCCATTGGCACTTGCAGGTAAACGCCCGGTTTTGTCTGAGAGGGGAAGCCCTTGCAGGGTAGTGCAGCCGGGGAGGCCCTGATTCGGAGTCCCAGCTTTGCTGCCTGCAGCTGTGTGACCTTGGCCAACTTACTTAACCACTCTGTGCCTTATCTGTCCCTCCAGAGGGTTGTTGTGAAGATGGCTTGAGTCTAACCTTTCCGCTGTGGTGGCTCCGCTCTGTGCGCAAGTACCTCCCCCATTGCTGTTACCCTCTTCCTCCTCCTCATCATCACCACCCCTACGAGCTTCAGTCCATCAGACTCAGATGTGAAGTCAGACCCGATGTTCTGCAACTTATCCGAGGACCAGCTTGTTCTCGCTTCCCTGGGGCAATCGATTGTTCCAGATGCCGCTTCCCTCTCTGCCTTCTCCAGCAGCTCCCTCATCATTTATTAATAAGCTATTTCTTCACAAGCCCGAGGTCTGCACCTCCCACAAGGGCAGGTGGCGTCAGGGTGAGGTGAGGTGGGCGTCCCCCCACCCACATGTGTCTGCCCAACTCGCTCCTGTTCATCCCTCAAAACCCTGCTGGGATGTTCCATGTGCCTCTCTACACTGATGGCGTCCTGAGCACGGAGGGAGGAAGGAGAGGAGAGAGGAAGGGAGGGAAGGAGGGAGGAAGAGTCAAGACGGCTAACTTGTTGAGCAGTTCACTGTGTGCCGGGCGTGCAGAAGTCCTGTTACTGCACCATCACGTGCACTCCTCACTCACTCTGTGCGGGGGGCCCTGTTGTTTTCCCCATTTACGGATGAGGAAACTGAGGCATGAGAGACGACTCAAGGTCATACAGCTGATATGTGGCAGAGGCAGGATCTGAACCGCAGGCAGGCTGGCCGTGCGTGGAATCGCCGTGCCGTTCTGCCCACTCGGAGGGGCTGGGAGAGCTGTCTCCTGAATCCTCCGTCCGCCTGTTCAACAGTTATGGAGCGCCCACTGGGTGCCTGGCGCTGCGTCCTCGGGGCTTGGGTCACAGCAGGGGACAGAGCAGACAAAGGCGTGGCCGTCATGAAGCTGTTGTGACCATGTGGAAGAAGTAGATATCTAATGTGGATGTGTCTGTGAAGACAGATGGAGCATGCTGGGGGCGATTTGAAACAGGGTGGCCAGGGAAGCCCCCGCTGATGGGCGGCCTGGGAACGCACCCCTGGACGCGGGGGCCGGGCGCGTCTGGGCAGAGGGTGCAGGAGTGCAAAGCCCCCGCGGTGGGTTCCAGGAGAGAGTCCGGGAGGGCGGAGGGAGGGAGGGAGCAGGAGGGGCAATCCGGATTGTGGTGGACCTCTGGCCACTGTAAGGACTTGGGCTGGGCGAGAGGGAGCCGCCGGAAGGGTCTGGAACAGGGAGGGCTGTGAGCTGACTTAGGTTTAGGCGGGATGACTCTGGCTGCTCCACGAGAACAGCTGAGTTGCAAGGGCGGAAGCCAGCTCAGAGGCTCTTGCGATCATCCAGGTGTGGGATGCTGAAGACATGGGGGGCGGGGGGCCAGGTTCCGGGTTTATGTTAGAATTGCCTGCACGTGGGGTGGGGGGTCAGAGTAAGAGAAGCATCAAGGACGCCTCCAAGATTTCTGGAGTGAGCAGGAGAAGCAGGTTTGGCTGCGGGTAGGTGAGGGGTTTAGCTGTGGGTTTTTGTTTTTGTTCTTTTAAACTGAGGTTAAATATACGTAACATAACATTTTAATCATTTTAAGTGTACAGTTCAGTGGCATTAAGTCCATTCACAACGTTGCACAACCATCACCACTATTTCCAAACTTTATCGTCCCAAACAGAAGCCATAACTCTCCATTTCCCTCTCCCCCGCCCAGCCTCTGCTAACCTCTATTCTACTTTCTGTCCCTATGAATTTAACTATTCTAGATACTTCATGTGAGTGGAATCATACCATATTTGTCCTTTTGTGACTGGCTTATTATGCCTTACATGTTTTCAAGGTTCATCCATGTTGTAGCATGTATCAGAACTTCATTCCTTTTATGGCTGAATAATATTCCATTGTATGGACAGACCATATTTTGTTTATCCATTCGTCTGCTAACGGACCCTTGAGTTATTTCCACCTTTTGGCTATTGTGAATAATGCTGCAATGAAAATTTGCATACAAGTGTCTGTTTGAGTCCCTGTTTCCGATTCTTTTGGGTACATACCCAGGAGTGGAATAGCTGGATCATATCTTTAACTTTTTGAGGAACCACCACACTGTTTTCCACAGCGGCTGCACCATTTTACATTCCCACCATTCCCAATGCCCACTTGGCACGGGCGTTCCAATTTCTCTGCATCCTAATAAACACTTGTTATTTTGTTTGTTTTTTTAATTGCAGCCAACTCAGTAGGTATGAAATGGTATCTCATTGTGATTTTGATTTGCATTTCCCTAATGACTAATGATGTTGAACATCTTTTCATGTGCTCATTTGCTGTTTGTATGTATTCTTTGTATATCTCTTCAATTCCTTTGCCCATTTTTTATGGGTTATTTGTCTTTTTGTTGTTGAATTGTAGGAGCTCTTTATATATTCTGGATATTAAACCCATACCAGTTATATGATTTGCAAATATTTTCTCCCATCCTATGGGTTGTCTTTTCGCTTTCTTGATAATGTCATTTGATGCCCTCATACATACAGTGAGTTTCTATTCTGTGCTGTGATGTGACTAATTGAGGACACTGTCTTATACCTCGGCAGTTCGATGCACAATTCAATTTGACTTAGACGTAGACGGATCTCCTTCTTAGGCCAGCTACAGTGTCAGGAGCTGTAGCCACAGTCCTTGCTCTCGTGGGGTTTACAGCCTATGCAGATTTACGTTGTCATTTACGTTGTAGAAGCTTCCAGATTCTGGCTGAGTTCTGTGTGTGTGAGGACGGGTCCATCCCAACAGCCCCGCCCCCCTCACCTCATACTGCTGCCTCAGGGGCTCAGTTGTCACTTCCCTTAGAGCAGGCAGCAGATCGCTCTCAGTTAACTGCATCCATTATGCCTGCCTCCCTTGATGGACTCATTTCTCTAGTCCTAGATCAGGGCCTCACATGGTGGGGCTTGGCGGGTAGATGAGTGGATGGATGGATGGATGAGCGGACGGGTGGATGGGTGATGGATGGGCGGATGGGTGGATGGATAAATGGATGGATGGGTGGATGAGTGGATGGGTGGATGGGTGGGTGGATGGATGGATGGATGGACGGGTGGATGGGTGGATGAGTGGATGGGTGGATGGGTGATGGATGGGTGGATGGGTGGGTGGATGGATGAATGGATGGATGAGTGGACGGGTGGACAGGTGGACGGGTGGATGGATGGGTGGATGGGTAGATGGATGGATGGATGGATGGATGGATGAGTGGATGGATGGATGGACGGGTGGACAAGTGGACGGATGGATGGGTGGGTGGGTGGGTGGGTGGATGGATGGATGGATGGATGGATGGACGGGTGGGTGAATAGATGGATGGATGGATGGATGGATGGATGGATGGATGGATGGATGGATGGATGGAAGGATGGTAGCTGACAGTGTTTGTTAGCTCATTCTGTTCCAGGCACTGGTGCAAACTCTTTACCTATGTCACCTCCATTAATACTCACTCATTCCATTGGTAACATTATGAGCCCTCTTTGACAGATGAGGAAACCGAGGCCCAGAGAGAGCTAGTCTCGTGCCCAGGCTCACACAGCCAAGAGTGCCCTGTGAATCTGTCAGGGCGGATGGGCCACTCCCAGCTGGGCAGGGGACACCCTGATCCTCAGACCAGCATTAGGGGCAGCCAGATGAGTACTGGAACTGGGTTCCTGGCTCCAGGCCTGGGGTCCTCCCCCACTTGGCTCCTGCCTCCCCAGCTCTCCGGGGAGAAGGCAGTCCTCAGGGGGGGCCTTGCCGCTCCTGGAGCCCAGCAGGGAGCCAGGCGTGGCTCCTGAGATCTTCATCTCTCCCCTCGCCCACCTTTGTCTGGTGTGGTTCACGGCTCAGCATCCATCACGGCCCTTAGCCTTCAGCTCCGGGGTCCGTGTTGGGGTTTCTTGCTGTGTAATGAAGTATTAAAAGCCTCTGAGCCTTGGAAATCCACTTGGCCGTGGTCACGTGGCCGTCAGGTAGACAAATTACAGGTTTCATGCGTTTAGCCCTGGGAGGGGCCCACGTGTGCCGTGGATGCTTCCAGCGGTAATTCAGCCGGCTTTCTTGTTGCAGCCCAGGGGGACACTTTGCTCCCCTCTGGGCCTTTGACGGCGACTCGGCTCTGGGTTCCCACACACAGCCAAGCCCCCCAGGCCGCGTCCATGCCGCCCCACCCCCACGGGTCAGCAGCCGCCCCGGAGAAAGCTCCTATCTCCCGCTGCACCCTGTTTGCCTCTGGGTGTGGTGTGCAAACAGTACGCTTCACACCCAGGACTTAGTCCTTTCCCATTTACCCTCAACCAGAATTATTTCTGCCCACGTACGGCATCGGGTGTGCAATGACTTTTTAATGCGTTTGCACGGCATTCCGGTGCAGAAGTGCGAACGTGTCGTTCGCGCTGGGAACGACATTGGTGTGAGCTGTGAGAGAAGAGGCGTCGTGGGGCGTAATTTGTATTGCATTGTGTTTCCCGCACAGTGGACGGCCGGAGAGCGGAGCAGACTGGGAGTGCGGGGCGAAGCGGGTGGGGAGAGGCCCCCTCTGTACCCGGCTCCCACCTGCAGCCTCTGGGGAAGGGGGATCCGGGGGAGTTTGGGCCGGAATGTGGCGTCCGCTTTCTAATCCCAGCTGGGTCCTCTGTCCCAGGGGGCTCAGATCCCTCCCGCCTCTGGGGCTTCTGCAAGTCACAGAGCCATGAGGGGGGCTTTATCACCCCTCCTCTCTGCCCCCGCTTTCTGCCCCTTGCCTGGTGGGGTTGATGCCAGTTCCTAGGCGTTTCTCAAATCTGCTCACTGCTCCCCGTGTCTCTGCCGCCCTCGCCTCCGTCCTCTGTTGCCTCCACGCTGGCCCGTCTGTGTCCTCCTTGCTCCCCGCTCTCTTCCCCTCCTGGTGGCCTCCCCCCTGCCCTTGCCTAGCTCTGACCCCACAGATGGGGCTTGCCTGACTCTCCAGATTCCCTTCTCACCCCCAACTCTTATCCTCTCTGTTCAGCCTCACTGGCCTTCCTGTGGTCTTTCATCCTCTCTGTCCTGCTCCGTGGGGTCTTGACACACGCAGGACTGAAGTGCTCTGTCACCTCCTCCAGGATGCCCTCCCTGATGCCCAGGAGCCAGCAGCATCCTTGGCACCAGGCTCCCCACCTTGAGCACTTACACAGCTGCCCCCGTATGCACTGTTATGAGTATTCGATCAGAGTCACTCTCCCTAACTCCACAAAGTTCCAGAAGGAGAGGGCTGGGCTTGTTTTTCCAATTTGATTTTACGCCCTGCTGATTATCCTTAAACGCCCACGACCAGAGCTGGAGGAGACCTGGGCGGTGCCTGGGCCAGCTCAACGTCACCCACTGGGCTCAGGAAACCCTGGCACGGCGTTCTCGGCCTCAGAAGGCCTCCTGGGAGTTAAACACCCCGCTGTATTTCATTCGTGTGTTCTATGATAAAGGAGTGATTTTAAGCCAAAAATATTTTATTTTGCATATTGGTATAGTATGGAAAGGTTTCTCATAGATAGATGGGTAGATGGATAGATAGATGGATGGATGCATAGATAGAAGGATAGATAGATAGATGGATATAGGAAGATAGATATACAGAGATAGCTCAATATAATGTATTTTGTCTAATATATATAATCTCTCTTTCTCTTTCTATGTATATAGGTAGATATCATTAAAAACTGTCATCAATGTGACTGATTTGGGGATATGTTGTCACATTAAATATAGCTCCAAAGGACTTTCATCACCTTGCATGATACATTTTAAAAATTGTCTATGCAGACAACGTGAGAGGGGTGGGTTACGACTGCTCGTCACAAGCTCCTCCCCCCAGGAACACATGATTCGTTCCCAGCCAGTTATAATCAGATAATTGTCACCATCATTACTCTGTTTATGTTTAAATAAACTTTTTCTTTTTGCACACGTTTCGATTTACAGGATTATTGCAAAGACGGTACAGAAGGTTCCGTCTCCCCCACGCCGGGCCCCTGTTAACATCTTGCACGAGTCCGGTGCACTGTCACACCCCATGAACCGATCCTGATACATTATTAACTGAAGTCTATACTGTATGCAGATTTCCTTGGTTTTACCTGATGTCCTTTGCCGGGTTAGGATCCCATCGAGGACACCATATCACAGTTAGTCCTCGCGTCTCCTTAGGCTCCTCTGGGCTGTGACAGTGTCTCAGACTTTCTTGGTGTTTAGTGACCCCGACAGTTTTGAGGAGCGCTGTGCAGTTGCTTTGCAGAGTGCCTTGGGGGAAACTTGTTTCTCACGATCAGACTGGGGCTGTGGGCTTTGCGGACACAGACCCCACAGGGGAAGCCCTTCTCCTCCCATCCTATCAGGGCTCGTGCCGTCAACACGTGTCGTCACTGGGATGGTGGCCCGCCCGCGGGGCTGAGACGGGGACTGCCAGGCTTCTCCGCCATGTGGGTACTCATTTCTGTTTCTAACGTTGGTGTTTGAAGTACCGAAGAGTTCTTCATGTGCCATTGAAAGTCTTAGATCAGAGCCATCGAATTATGAACCGCAGGAAACCATCTTGAGCTGAATTTGCTGAATTATTATCCTGCATGGGCTCTTCCTTAACTAGTATTTTAACGTCAGTGTTCCTTACACGCCAAGAGTTCGTTATGGTTATAAATTAAACAATATGTGACTAAGAATACAAACAATTCCAACTCTCGCTCGATCAAAGCTGCAAGGGTGATTAGAAGTGTCCAGCTGAGCAATAAATTAGGTCTTGACCTCCACTGACTACCTCATTTACACACAGAGGCTCTCCAGCCTCCATGGCAAAGGGGAAGTCTTTAAATAATCATGTCATTGATTTTAATAAATAGTCATTGGGACCAGTGCTTTTCTGTCCTCAAAGAGGCTAATGGGTGTCGTGAGCCTCCCCAGAGATCCCTGGATGAGAAAGCCAATCCCCTTATTTTCCTGGTAACAGAAGGAAACTGGGGCTCAGAGAGGTTGAGTGATGTTCCTAAGGTCACACAGCAGTTTGGTGGCGGAGGTGGGACTAGAGCTCACATGTGCTTACTCGAGGTCTGGCTCTCTCTGCTCACCTCCCGAATCTAACGAGAAGGCTAGAGTCTAAGAATGGTTACCCTTGAAAGCCTCTTCAGAAGGCCACATTGGTGACCAGCCTTTAGGATCCGTCTAGCGCCACCAGTATCTCCTGCCGCCTTAGAAGAGACGCCCGTCTCTTCAGCTGAATGCCAGGTCGAGTTCTCAGCTTGGGTTGGAGGGCAGCGAGCGTGGAAAATGCACACGGCTCCTCGAAGGCTAGGATCCTGGGAGTGGGCGATGGCCGCGTGCTGAGAGGCGCGAGGGCGTGGGACCTGAGCGAGGAATGGCGGGTTCATCTCCCTCAGGCTCCCTCAGGACAGCCGCTCCCTGGGTGGTGGGTGGGGGCGGAGCCACCTGCAATGTTTAAATCTTTGCCCTTCTCACTGTTCTTTTGGTGGGGCGAGGGGACCAGCCACTTTAGTTGAATCTGTGTGAGTTGGCTGCACCCACGAGGAGAATGTACTCGGGCCCCAAAGCGTACCTGGGCTGGTTCGCATTCTACACTTAATTCACTGTTTATTTTTTTTAAAAATACCCTGCTTTGTCTTCCCATCCCCCAAAATAAAAGATTATAGTCAGTTTATACGTGTGGATAAAGTGTAAGAAAATAGCATAAATTAACATCAGGATGAAAGAGAAAAATGAAGGAAGCCAAGGATGGAACCAGAGAGGAGCCAGGAGGGAGCCCAGGGCCGAGGCAGGCAAAGCTCACCTTGGGCTCTGAGAAGCCAGACCTGCTGGTCACACAGGCCATGGGGCCATGAAATGAAAATCAACCAGTGGCTCAGGAAAGGATCTCCCCCGGGCACCCCTCAGATGGCAGCCACAGGACCTTTGCACAAGCAGTCTCCTCTCCTCATCTTCTTGCCTTTGATGTCGTCTGGCAGAGAGACCTTCCTAATCCACTCTGTCCAACTGGGAGTGCCCGTTAGTTACCCTCCCAGCACCAGGTCCTCTCCTCTATAGCACTGATCACACTTTATAATTAGATGTTTTAAATTGAGATATAATTGACATACGGTAAAAGGCCCAGATCTTAATGCAAAGGTCCATCGGTTTTAACACAAATTCATACATCTGTGTCACCTACACCCCCTTAAGATGTAGAATCTTCCTATCACCCGCAGAAAGTGGCCTCACGCCCATTCCCGTCAGTCTCCCCACCCCATCACCGCGGAATAATTCTGCCTGCTCTAAAACTGCATATGCAAATGAAAGCATATGGCGTGAACGCTCGCGTGTCCGGCTTCTGGTACTCAACACAGTGTTTCCTGCCCGCCAGTAGCGGGTTTGTTGCTGGGTAGATCCCATCGTGTGGATGCACCACAGCCCACGTGTCCATTCTCCTAGAAAGATCCCAGGGTTGTTTCCCATTTGTGGCCATTATGAATGAAGTTGCAAGGAACGAAGGTTTTTATGGACGTATGTTTTCATTTCTCTGTTAGGTGCGACACTTGGAATACTGGGTCGTAGGATAGAAGTGTGTTTAACTATTTAGGAAACTGCCAAACGGTGGCCAAAGAGCTTCTCCATTTTCCCTTCCCTCCGGCGGTGTCTGAGCATCGTATTTGGGCTTTTGTTTATCGGACTCATTTACTGTCTGCCCCGCCTCGTCCACGGATGTAAACAGCAGACGGTCAGGGGTCACGGCTCTTGTGCATCCAGAATCCTGAGGGTCTAGCACAGTGCCGGGCAGATAGCAGATGCTCAGTAAACATTTCAATGAATGAAATACTTGTACTGCAGCCTTTTTCTGGGGCTAGTTGGCCAGGGACCCCTGTGCCTCACTGAGGATCAAGTGGACTGGAGTCCCTACCCTTTTGTGAAAGTGGAGATGGGGAGAGCTGGGGGAGGGCTCTCCCACGCCCACTTGGCGACAGCCTGGGGAGTGTCTGATAACAGAGCTAAGGGTTTCCTCAAGAGAAAAGGGCAGGGAAGCCCCAAGTGTCCTCCATGCGGCGTGGCCCTCATTGTCGTCTTCTGGAAAGGTTCTGAGTCAGGGGTAACGTGATGCTCACCTCTGCCGAGACAAAGTCTCGGGAAAGCGCTTACGGAGAACTCCCGGGGGATCTTCCAGAGAACACTTTTGTTTCTGTAACTGAGCGAGGTTCTTGTTGGATGAGGATGTTAAAGTGAGGTCATGGCTTCACAAAAGCCCTGGGGGGAGAAATGGACCAATAGCCCTTCTTTCTGCCAATAATTAGCTAGAAGTTTCATTTGTGTGTTTGGGCTCCTCATAGAGGAAGAAAATGAAATGTGTCACCTGCTTATAAGGGAAAGCTTACCGGCGTGTTCCCCAGGGAGAGGCACGCCTCCCATTAATCCAAAATCAGGTCAGGTCATTACAAAGCATTTTAGAAGAAGGGGCCTCATAAGCATATGAAAAGGCGCTCCAGTTCATTAGCCAGCAGGAAATGCAAAGTGAAACCACAGTTGGATACCATCATACGCCTACCAGCGGGGCTAAAATACAAAACGCAGAAAACGCCAAGCTCTGGCAAGAACGTGAAGCAACTGGAACTCTCGCACACTGCTCGTGGGAGTGTAAATTGATACTCTGGAAAATCGATAGGCGGTATTTGCTATTGTTGAACAAATGCGTGCTTGATGGCCCAGCGAAGCCTCTCCCAGATCGATGCTCAATTGAAATGCATACACTTGTTCATCCAAAGACATGCCTGGGCGTTTCTAGCAGCAGTGTTCATAGTATCCCCGAACTGGAAGCTCCGCAAATGCCCACCAGCACTAGGATAGATAAACATAACGCCGTCCATTCCCGCCACGGAGTTCTCTATAGCCGGGCGGGTGCATTGCCTGCAAACGCGCCCGGCATCTGGGAAGAATCGCGAAGACGGTGATGAACAAAGGAGGCCAGATACAGAAGGGCGCAGACTGTGTGATCTGTTTATATAACATGCAAAAACAGGCAAAATGCGTCTCGGGAGACGGGAATCAGGAGAGTGGTTTCCCTCTGGGGTAAGAAGGGGGCTTCTAGGGGGGTGGCACACCCGCGTGTTTAGTTAGCGGAAAGTCCTCGAGCTGTGAACTTACGGTGTGTGCGCTCTTCTGTAAGTGTGTGCACTTCTCTGTGTGTGCGCGATACTTCCAGAAGATGTTTTTAAGAAGTAAGGAGAGGGCAGTGCCTGAACCCGTACGTGCTGTTAGCCACCTAAGGCAGCTGTGAAGGAAAGCGTTCTTGCTGATGCCGACTCCCACTGTGGGATTACGACGTGGCTTCTGTCTACACGTGGGTGCCCTGTGCTCCCTGCCACCACCAATCGCTATGCAAGGGAGAGAGGCCAACACAAGGGCAGCTGGGACAAATGTTAAGCAGCTCTGGGTGATCTCCCCCTCCTCTTGTAGTGGTGTGTAGAAGGGCTGTGGTCAGACACCTCCTGCTTCTCGTGTACAACACTGGCCTGAGAAACCCAGGCTTGCTCCTTATCAAGCAGCTGGTTGGCATGCATTTCAAGTCGAGTGTCCAGTAACCTAAGAAGTCTACACTGGTGGGAGTTGAGAGATGAGGAAACAATGCCAGGCCCTTGAGTTCATGAAAGAGAACAAGCTGACGAGGATGGACTCACCATTCAGAGCTCCATAAAAAATGTATTTGTTATCTTGAGCCGTGTCACAATTTACCTCAAAACCCAGTGGCTTCGAATAGTACATATTTATTATCTGAGTTTCTTTCTGTGGGTCAGAGATTCAGGAATAGCTTAGGTGGGTGATTCTGGCTTGGGGTCTCTCATGAGGATGCAGTCAAGGTGTCAGCTGAGGCTGCCTCATCTGAAGGCTCAGCTGGGGCTGGAGGATCCACATCCAAGATGGCGCACTCACATGACTGTTGGCAGGAGGCCTCAGCTCCTCTCCAGGCTGCTTGAGTGTCCTCACAACATGGTGACAGCTTCCCCTGGAGCAGGTGGTCCGAGACTGAGGAAGAGGCTGAAATGCCTTTATGACCTAGTGTCAACAGTTACACACTGTCGCCTCTGCCCACACTTTAAGGGAGGGGGATCAGGCTCCACCAACTGAATAGAGGAGTCTCAAAGAACTTGTGGACCTATTTGAAAACCACCACTGCAAAGCTCCAGGGACGGCAGTATTCTGGGGGCTTCAATCAGCTTAGATTCTGTGACCAACTGTAGAACAGAACCACTGTCCCTAGGCCCCACCCAACTTGCATGTGGCCTCAGCTGACCTGTGCCTGTGAGGCCCTAAGACCTCCCAGGTGTTGGCCATATGTCCTCGCTTGGGACATTACGTCCATTCTCCTCTAACCATTGCACCCCCAGAACCCAGGCTCATGGGCAAATCCAGAGACCGCACCCATCCTTTCCCATGGGTTGATTGTAGTGTCATTTTTTGAGGCAATAGGACATTTATAAATGAGACTTAAATTTTATAAAGTCTCAGGTAGCAAATTCTGATAGAGTGTCTGGTCACATTTGCTAAGGTTTTGGCGACTCATCAGGATGTTAGAAGGATGGAGCACAATCATGCACACAGGCTCATTCCATGACTGCCAGGCACCACCATAAAAACTGGCTCATGTCGAGCCAGCCCTGATGGCCTAGTGGTTAAAGTTCGGCACTCACCACTTTGCCGGCCTGGGTTCGTTTCCCAGTCAGGGAGTCACGCCTCTGTCTGTCAGTTGCCATGCTGTGGTGGCGGCTCACATAGAAGAACTAGGATGACTTACAACTCGGATATACAACCATGCACTGGGGCTTTGAGGAAGAAAAAAATAGAAGATTGGCAACAGATGTAAGCTTAGGGTGAAACTTTCCCTGCCAAAAAAAAAAAAAATCAGCCTGTGTCAAATAGGTCAAAAGAGAAAAGCTGTCATACAGTTTTCTATTACTGCACGATAAACCACCCAGAACTTAGTGGCTTCAAACAGCAGCCATGTGTCATTGTTCATCAGGCTGTGGGGCAGTGGGGCTGATATGGGCCAGGATTGCCTGATCTCGACTGGGCCTGCTCCTGTATCTACAGTCACTGACACGTCAGCTGAGATTGGCTGGTCAAGGCCATAGTTAGTGACAGACAAGCTGGCTGTTGGCTGGGGTGACAGCGGTGATGTGTCTCTCATCCTCCAGCAGGCTGGCCCAGGCTTGTTCACAGCAGTGGCAGGATCCAAGAAGGAGAACAGAGGCACTCAAGCCCCCCTGAGGCCATCACTTTGCCTCATTCTGTTGGCCAAAGCAAGTCACAGGGCCACCCAGACTCAGGTGCAGAAGACCCTCTGCCTTTTGCTGAGAAGCACCGCAAAGTGGTGTGGCAAAGGGCCTAGATACAGGCCGGGGTGGGAGCATTGTGCCTTTCTGCAGTCCACTACACTTGTGATTTTCTTGATTGATGCTAAAAAAGAAATTTGATCGAACTCAACATCTCTGCCCACAAAAAACTCTTAAAGAACAAAAATAGCACTTCGTAACGGGATTAAAAATACCTCTTTCAAGCCGAGAGCAGACATCACCGCATCGAACAGTGACACATTAAAAGCTGTCTCATGACGTGTCGAGGACAAGTCGCGCATGCTATCGTCAGCTCTGTTATTTATCAATGCCCTGAAAGTTCTAGAATGTGCTATTGGGCAAGAAAATTCAATAATAATTATAGTTATTGAAAGAGGGCAATAAAAAGATCACTGATTGACGGGGATATGATGGCCGGCCTGAAAACCGAAAAGCGTCAGCTGACCCGCGGTTAGAACAGGAGAGCTCGGTAAGGAGGTCAGATACGGGGCAAGTCGCCAGAGTCCTTGTGTAGCCTAAACAGGAGCAACTACTAGAAATGATGATGGATGAAGACCCAACGCAGAAGAGCGTGGGCAAAAAATAGAAATACCCTAGGAATAAACTTAGGAGAACTAGAATACCAATATGAACAGAGATGCCGAGTTCTACTGAGGAGCCAAGAGATTCAGATAAATGGAGCACTTCACACATGAGTGGGAAGATCAATGTAGATCTTACAGATCAACAGAAAGACATAAATTCTTTCTAAGGTGAGCTCTCAATGAAACGTAATTCTGATAAAAATCTCAATTGTGGAAGGGGCGCTTAAACTATTTTCAAAGTTAATTGGAAGATACAGGTCAGGAACGAGCTTTAAAGGAATGTTGGATGAGGTTGAGTACCGAGAGAGGATGGGGCATTTCATCAGCTGGGAACGACCAACAGCCATTGAGGAAAAGGCAAGTCTGTCTCCCTGTCTTACACCAAAACCTGAAATACACCGAAATGAATTCCAGACGCATTAAAGATTTAAGTGTAAAAAAAATGGTAAATATTCTAGAAGAAAATAAGATGGGCATTTATGTGGTCTTGGGGAAAGATTTTTCTGAGGGCAATACTAAACCAAAAAACTATAAAGAAAAGAACTTTTGCAGATAAAAAAAAATGACCACAAACAAAATGTAAAGAAAAATAATGAGCTGAGGGTAATATTTTGCTGAGTATCCAATAAGGAGTTACTTTTGTCACTCTAAGATAAAAGTGTTTAGAGATCAATTTAAAAAAGAAAAACAACTAAAGCACCAACAGGAAAATTGGCACAAGACAAAAATAGATAACTTACCCCAAGAAAAGACACATTGCTTTGTAATCAGAGCAGTGTAAATTACAGCGTCTGAGATACCCTTTTTAACCCATCAAATTGGCCACATTGATCAATGTCCCGATGGCTGAGCCTGCAGAAAACGAGATCCTTCACAAATAATGCTTCACTCTGACATGGTCCTGCCCACCTCAGGGCAGCTCAGCAATGTGTGATCATTCGTTCACCACAGATTTATTGTAAACCTACTATGTGCAAGGTGCTCTTGTATGAAAATCCTTCCCTTCTATAGCCCTCCCCAAGCATCAGGGAACTCACTACACTCTGGGAGGGCAGTGGTCAGCTGGGCACTCTCACCCCTTATGTAAGCTCTCCAGAGCTTACATAAGGTGGGAACTTAATAGATAGTTGGTGGATGGGTGTTTGGATGGATGGATGGATGGATGGATGGATGGATGGATGGATGGATGGATAGGAAGACAGATGTTTGGATGGATGGATAGTTGGGTGGGTGGGTGGGTGGGTGGATGGATGGATGGATGGATGGATGGATGGATGGATAGGAAGACAGATGTTTGGATGGATGGATAGTTGGGTGGATAGACAGATGGAAAGATAGATGTTTGGATGAATGGATGAATGATACGTGGGTAGATGTATGTCCGGATGGATGGATGGATGGATGGATAGTTGGGTGGATGGATGGATGTTTGGATGAATGGATGGATGGAGGATGGAGTGAATAAAACAGATGTTTGTACTTGCTCAACTCACTCCAATTCTAGAAACATATCCTAAAGAATTGACTGAACAGGAGGTGAACAACAAATGTGTCACATGGAACGGTGAAAAACTGGAAACAGTCTAAGTGCTGACAGTGAGGGGTGAGTGACTACCCGTGAATGCACCACAGGGAATAGTTCTTCTCCTCCTCCTCCCTCCTAACACCTTCCCTACCCCCAGGAGCTCATCAGGGGCCCCACCAGTGCCACCACCGCCCCCGGGTCCTCCAGTGGTTTACTCATCACACGCTGTGATCCTCATCCCCCACCCCACTAGGCTTCATCTCCATGAGGGCAGGGTGTACTCCTGCCTTGTTGGCTAGCTATTTGTTGAGCGTCTGGTTTGTGCTAGGTGTGGGGCTTACGGTAGTGAACCAAACAGACATGGTCCAGAACACAGTTTAGTGGAGAGAGAGCAGAAAGAACAGATTGTAGAATGCTGTCACTATTAATGGTTATAATGCTGAAGATTTCTTGTGTATGACTATGCACCAGACGCTTGTGTGTACACTTGATGGGTCATCTCATCACCTGTCATTGAACCTGACTAAGGAGGTGCTGCATCTTCCCCATTTACAAGTGAGGAAACAGGGGAAGGTTGCGTGGTTACGAAGTGGTGGGCTCGGGGTGCACATCCACACAGTGGACCATGCCCTTTGCAGCCCTCCTGTGGGTTTATTATCTCCTTTACTCCTCACAGCCTCCCTGAAAGATAGATATCATTATTCTCATTCTACAAAAAAAAAACCCTGCAGTTCAGAGAGTTAAGTAACTTAGCAAAGGTCACACAGCTCATCCTAATATATCAAAGCATGATGCTTTTCTTTGCCAGTTTCAGAATCAGAGAGGAGGTGACACATTGCTTAAAACGTCAATTAAAAAAATGCCTGTTGGCCCACTGTCCTGGATTATTCTAGGAACGTCTGTGAGAAATTCCTACGGTTTGAAATCTCCACTTCTCTATGGAGTCAGCCAAACATGGCCTCATTGTTGATCTTCAGATGCATATTTTTAGTGTGAGGTGGGTTGTGTTTATTTTTTTGATGAATAGCAAAAATGACGTTTCTATAAATAAAGCCGTGGCTCCCCGCCCCCCATTTTATTTCCTGTGCACGATTCACCAGCGAGTTGACCAATCAAATGAGTTTACCAGCTCCAAGGAATTCAAAATGGAAAGTTCCCGTGAGCCACAGAGAAGGGCAGTCTGTGTCTCTAAAGAGCTTCTCCATCTGGAGCAACAGTGTGGCTTTACTCGCCTTATTGAGAGCGAGCATCCGCCCTGTCCCGGAGTGCATTTCGATCATTTTTAATGATAATTATGTGAAGTGGCACTGCCAGTGTCCACATTCCACCTGGGAAGTTGACCCAGCACGCATCTGGCTTACCCACCTGCCTCTCCTCAGCTCTGTCCTCTGTCCCCACTCCCACGCATCGACTTTTCCTAAAAATTCTGATCCCTTAAAGAGCCTTGAGCTCTTTTTTTTTACCATGGTAAAAACCACATAACACAGAATTTACCCTCTTGACCATTTTTTGGTGTGCAGTAGGGTAGTGTTATAACCATATATACATTGTGGCACAGCAAATCTCTAGAACTCTTTCCTCTCGCAGAACTGAAACTCTGTACCCTTTGGACAGCTCCCCTTGCCCTCCCTCCAGCGCCTGGTGACCTCCATTCAGCTTTCTGTTTGTAAACGTTTGTCTACTTTAGACACCTCTTCTAGGTGGAATCGTGCAGTATTTGTCCTTTTGTGACTGCCTTATTTCATTTAGCGTAATGTCCTCATGGTTCATCCATGTTGTAACGTGTGACAGGATTCCTTTCTTTTTTAAGGCTGAATAGTATTCCATTGCGTATTCCGTTTTCTTTATCCATTCATCCATCCGTGGGCACTTGGGTTGCTTCCGCCTCTTGGCTGTTGTGAATAACGCTGCAATGAATGTGGGTGTGCAAATATCTCTTCAGGGTCTGCTTTCAATTTGGAATATATACTCACAAGTAGGATAGCTGGATCATATGATAATTCTATTGTCAATTTTTTGAGGAACCTCCATACTGTTTTCCAGAGCAGCCGCACCATGCTACGTTCCCATCAGCAATGTACAAGGGTTCCAATTTCTTCACATCCTGGTCAACACTTGTTATTTTCTGGGTTTTTAATAGTACCCATCCTAACGAGTGTGAGGTGATATCTCGCTGTGGTTTTGATTTGCATTTCTCTGTTGATTAGCGGTGTTGAGCATCTTTTCATACCTCTGTTGGCCATTTGTCTATTTCCTTTGGAGAAATGTCTATTCAGGTCCTTTGCCCCTTTTTTAATCAGATTATTTGGTTTTTTGTTGTTGAGTTGTAGGAGTTGTTTATATAATCTGGATATTAATCCCTTATAGGATATATGATTTGTAAATACGCTCTCCCATTGTGTGTGTTGCCTTTCAATCTGTTGATGGCTTCCTTTGCTGCACAGAAGTTCTAAATTTGATGTAGTCGCACTTGTTTATTTCTGCTTTTGTAGCCTGTGCTTTTGGTGTCATATCCAAGAAATCATGACCAAATCCTATGTCATGAAACTTTCCCCTATGTTTTCTTCTGGGAGTTTATAGTTTCAGGTGTCATGTTTAGGTCTTTGGTCCATTTGGAGTGAATTTTTGTATCTGGTGTAAGGTAAGGGTCCAAGTTCTCTCTTTCGCACATGGGTATCCAGGTTTCCCAGAACCATTTGTTGAAGAGACTGTCCTCCCCCACTGAATGGTCTTGGCTTCCTTCTCGAAGGTCATTTGACCTTATACGTGAGACTTATTTCCGGGCTCTCTCTTCTGTTCCGTTGGTCTATATGTCTGTCTTTACACCACTGCCACACTGTTTGTGAGCTTTTAGCTCTTTTTAAAAAGGTATGATATTTGCCTTCATCTTTGGCAATATATGCCTTAAGCTGCTTCAACTTTTTCTCCTACTTTGAATGAAGCAAATGCCCTTTAGATTTGGTGACAGGCGATGGCCACGGAGACCTTACAAAGGGACACCTCGCCAATCCCAAGCGCTGTGTCCTGAGCACCGTCCGGGTCGCTGTACGTGGTGGAACCTCTCCGGCCTCCGGGAGCAGAGGCACCACCTCCGGGAAGCCCACGTGGATGCCGTACTCAGCATCGTGTCTCCGGGGGGAGACATCAAGGAATCTAGGGCCGGGCATGGCCCAGCCACAGAGTCTCCAGCGAGACACAGTTGCGTTCCACAGGAGATTAGTGGTGGCCGGGGCACCCAGACAGTCCTCTTGGGGCCAGACGCCACGGGGATTTCCCACACGCGCCCCCAGACGTCTGGAAACCATGACGCAGCCCTGGCAGGTTTTCTTATTTCCTTTTCTTAACACGCAGCACAATCGTGCCAATTGGGGACCAAAGAAGAAAAGGCACGGTGGAGCGGCCTCCCTGTGTCGCCGAGCCGGAGTCGTGACAAGCCAGGGTCCCGCTGATCCTGGAGGGCCTGGGTTTGCAGAGCCCTTTGGGGGGTGGACATCATCCGAGGGATTTCTCAGCATCCCCGGATGTGGTTGATGAGGCCAAGCCCTCCTTCTCAGGAGAGAGCAACACCTCTCCCAGAATGGTCGCTGGAAAGTCTCTAAAGCTTCAGAAGGGAGATGGGCCACACTAGGGAAGTGGCAGGACCCGGGGTGGGGACGAGCAAGACCCAGCTCTGCTTCCCACAGTGTGGCCGGCGGTCACTGCCTCCCTGTGCCCTAGTCTCCTCCAGGGTGTGAGGGTGAGAGAGTGCTCCCCACAAGGGTTGGTTATCAGCGAGTGCAGACGAGCCAACTCTGCAAGTCCCTGCGTTTATTATGATTGTTTCCCCGGAACAAGGGAGTGCTTGCTCACTCCCGGCCGTCCAGAAGGAGATCTGGGAACAATCTCACAGCTCGTGCTGCCCAAAGGTTCAAGCCTGGGGATTTTTCCTGAGATGTCACGGAAGTTTGGGAGCATTGCCCTTCCTGTCTGGTTTTCCCTTAAAGGGAAGTGTGTTAGTCTGCTGGGGCTGTGGTAACGAAGTCCCACAGACGGGGCAGCTTAATCCACACACGCTTATTGTCCCCCAGTCCTGGAGGCTGGACGTCCGAGATCCAGGCGTGGGCAGGGCTGGTTCCTCCTGAGGCCTCTCTCCTTGGAGCATAGACGGCCGTCTCCTCCCTGCGTCCTCACACGGTCGTCCCTCTGTGTGTGTCTGTGTCCTGATCTCCTCTTCTTATAAGGACCCCAGTCCTATTGGATCAGGCCCACCCTAGTGACCTCATTTTACCTTAATCACGTCTTCAAAGACCCCAGCTTCAAATAGGGTCACATTCTGAGTGCTGAGGGGGCAGGACCTCCACATATGAATTTGGAGGGGACACAATTCGGCCCGTAACAGGGAGCTCTCATCTCAGCCACGCAGCCAAGGCACCCCGACTGCTCAGCCGCTAACCCAGGACTGCTTCTTGGGGCCTGTGGGTTTGGGGGTGAACACACATTTGGAGTCCCCGCAGGCATGCCCGGGGTCGTCCTGCAGATGCTGCTGATAATGTCCGACCGCAGCTAGTGTCTTCCTTCTCTGCCTGAGCTCCCGCATCCTCGCAGGGGACCGTCCGCATCATAGGGTGGTGGGAGGGAAAGGGAATGCGAGAAATTCTTGGAAAAGGCTGAAGGGCTTCCGTCTGTCGGGGAGGGGCCGGCAGCCCAGCACGGCCCACGCTGATTCTGCCTGTGCTTGTCTGAGCCCCAGCCGCGTACCGGAAGCTGCTCCGAGGGCACGGGCCGCAGAGGGCCTCGAGGAAACTGCACTGTCATGTGAGTGACAGACAGACAGACACTCAAGCAACGATAGCATGCGGTGGGAGGGGCCCACGGTCCTTCTCATTGTCCCTCCAGCACTCCCACCCCCTCCCACCTCGGCCCCTGGTCCTTGCTGTCCCTCCTACCAGCACACCCTCCTCTGGAGAGCTGCACCGCTCAGCCCCACTGCACGTCCTCGGAGGCGCCTCCTCTTCTGTCCTGGTCCCCAGCTGGTCTGATTTGTTCCCAGGACTTCCTGGCATTACACTCGTGTTTATAGTGGACATGATTGTTTCCTCCACTGGGACGTAAGCTCTCGGAGGCAGGCACTCTCTTGCTCTGCCACACTCCCAGTGCCTCGACGTGCATCTGCACATAGAGGGAAGTGCCACGTGCCACAGAGCAGTGAGAGGAGAGGCTGATGTAATGTGTTGGGCGGAATCTCAGGAGGGCCTCCTGGAGGAAGTGACCTTTATGCTGACAACTCACGGGATGAGTAGAAGTTAGTCAGACAGAAAGGTGCAGGAAGGGTGTTCCAGGCAGAGGGAACAGCATGTGCAAAGGCCCGGAGGGGAGAGAGCAGGATGAAGGAACTGAAAGACGAGGAGTTTAGCTGGAATACAGCAGATAAGGGGGGGACGGGGGCGTGGAAAGTGACCTTCAGGAGTTCCGCAGGCGTCGGCACGTTCAGTGCCTCCTAAGCGAGGTGAGGCATTTAGGACCCACTGCCGCCTCTGCCTGTTTGACCTTGCAGTTTACAGAGGAGCACCCCCTGTGCTTCTGATGCCCACAACAGCAACTGCCCTGGCTTGTGTCAGCTGCCCACACACCCGAGGTACAAGAACTAGAGTCTTCTCACATCCCCCACTCTGGTGCTGGGGAAATGTCTTGCATCCATTTTCAAAAAATTCTTTTTTCCCCCTTTGCATACAGCTGGAAGGCCTCGAGTAGGCATTGTAAGGCAATACATCACAGTTAGGAGTATTTCTCAGGTGTTTCCAAACTTTAGTGCTTTAGAAACATAAATATTTAAAGAAGTCCACCATTTGCCTCACCAATGAAAGCCTCAGAGATGTGTTCTTAGATCACTTTCTAAAAGTCAGCACAGCGCAGTGCTGGCTCATTCTTGCAACATTCACACACCTCAAAGGCTCACTAGATGCCTGTGAGAACACAGTTGTAAAAAGAACTGTTGCCTGTTGGAGATATTTTTACTGGGATTGATATCCATCCATTTGTTCATAAATTTATCCATCCATCCATCCACCCATCCTTCCATCCATTCACTTGTCCATCTATTCATCCATCCATCCATCCACCCAGCCACCCATACATCCATCCTTTCATTCACAGTGGACACTGTGGTCCATCTGGAGAGCAAGACTAGCCCTTGCCCTAGGGAGTTCACAGTCTAGTGGGGAAGATAGACAATAGGCAGTAATATTTCATTTATTTCCAGCTAGTGTGGGTGTAATGAAGAAAAAGGCAGGTGCTTTGAGAGTTTGCAAGACCCAGCTTGGAATCAGGGAAATCTTTCCAAGGAAAAAACATGTTTAAGCTGGACCTGAAGGGTGAGTAGGAATTTGCCAGGGAAAAAGGTGGAGAAAGTGTTTTAGGCCGAGGGACAGCGATTGCAAAGGCCCTGAGGCAGGAGCATGCCTGGCGTGTTCAGACAACTGAAACAAAGTCAGAATAGCTGTGGTAGAGGGGGCCCAGGCTGGAGAGGCCAACGGGGGCTCGGCCCTGCCGCCTTCAAGACCAGATTAAGAATTTGGACTTGGTCGTCTGAGCAGAAGAGGAGTCAGGGAGGAATTGCAAACAGAGGAAGACTATGCCATATTTGCCTTTTTAAGTCAACTTTTAATTGGCTATCCCATACCTAGACAGGAGTGCACACATCCTAGTGCACCCATATTAGTCAGCTCACACTGCCGTAACAAAACACCATAGACCAGGCAGCTTGAACAATAGCCATGTATTTTCTCCCAGTTCCGGAGGCTGGAAGTCCGAGCTCCAGGTGCAGCAGGGTTGGTTCCCGGTGAGGCCTCTCTTCCTGGCTTGCAGACGGCCGTCTTCTCCCTGTGTCCTCACATGGCCTTTCCTCTGTGCGTGCACGGAGAGAGAGAAGTCTCTGCTATCTCTCCCTCTTATGAGGACAGCAGTCCTATAGGACTAGGGCCCCACTCGTGTGGCCTCATTTAACCTTAATTTCCTCCTTAAAGACTCCATCTCCAACTGCAGTCACACTGGGAGTTGGGGTTGCAACGTGTGAATTTGGAAGGGACGCAATTCAGTCCATAACAGGATTTTCATAAAGTGAACACACCCCTGTAACTAGCACTCAGATGAAGAAAAAGAATGTGACCCCCCAGATCCCGTTCATGACCTCTCCCAGTCACCCCCGCCCCCAAACTGCTCCCGCGTCTTCTGACACACTGGGACTTTTGCCTTTCTGAATTGTACGCCGATGGGATGGTGCGGCGCGTGCTCTTTGCATCTGGCTTCTTTCACTCAGCATGTGCATGTGAGGTGCGTCCGTGGTGCTCCGCGCCCTTCAGTCCATCACCTCCTTCCTGCATCGTATTGCCTTTGTCACACCACCCATCCTGCCACTGACCCGTCCTGCCGCTGACTGACGTGCAGTGTTGAGGGTTGTCAGGAGCCGAGCTGCTCTGGTTCTCGTGCAGGTCTTTTGGGGAACAGGTGGACACATTTCTGGCGGGTCCACGCCTGGGAGTAGAATTGCCAGTCACAGGTGTGCACGGTGGATCTGTGGTAGATTATGCCTCCCTGCTTCCCAAAGTCGCCATACCAAGTGATGCCCCCACCAACACTAGGGAATTCGGATGCTCCACATCCTCACCACCTATTTGCCTTTTAAAAGGCTACCATGCGTGGACCGGCCCTGTGGCTTAGCAGTTAAGTGCGTGCGCTCCGCCACTGGTGGCCCGGGTTCGGATCCCGGGCGTGCACCGACGCACCGCTTCTCCGGCCATGCTGAGGCCGCGTCCCACGTACAGCAACTAGAAGGCTGTGCAACTGTGACATACAACTATCTACTGGGGCTTTGGGGGAAAAAAAAAAAGGAGAAGGATTGGCAATAGATGTTAGCTCAGAGCCGGTCTTCCTCAGCAAAAAGAGGAGGATTAGCACGGATGTTAGCTCAGGGATGACCTTCCTCTCACACACACACACAAAAAAGGCTGCCGTGTGGAGAATGGGCAGAGGGGTGGGGAGACAGAGTGGAGGCTGATCTGGGAATCCAGAGGAAAGGGAGTGGTGGCCGAGGGGATCCAGACACAGGGACCCAGGGCCATTTGTCAGCTTTGTGCCCAGGGCTCTGCATGCCTTATTTCACGAGAGACCCAGTTGCCCCCTTTATTGATAAAGTGTTGGGGCTTTTCCCCATCTCTTCCAGCTTCTCACTGTTCCTCTCTTGGAGCCATTGTTGAGTTTTTTTGATGTGGTGATTGTTTTCTGAAAAGTCTTAAAATCTTCAAGCTAAAGAGAAAGGCAGGTTAAATATCAGTGAGGTAATTTCTTGGAAATTTTTTCCCATCCTCTTTTGGCCCAGTTACTAGATATTGGTTCATTGAGGACCTACTATGTGCAGGGTATGTTTTGATAATCCAGGAGACTACAATGTGCTCCCTGCCTTCTGGGGGGGTCATAATCCAGAGGGGCACCAGGAGGTGGCCCCACAAAAGTTGAGCAGCATCTGTGTGTGTGCTCACTTGCTGACCGCGGGGGAGCAGGACCCTGGCTGGAGGAGTCGAGAAGACTGTGTTCTTGGTACTTGCAAGGCCGGGTGGGACCTCACTCTTCTCTGCCTCTTTTGCTGAGCTCACTGTGACTCTGGCTCATGGCGATGTCTGGCCGCAGCTCCCCACACTGCCACCTCGGCCGCCCAGCGAGCTATTGTTGCTCAATTCCCGGTTCTGCACTGAAGTGTGCTGAGCTGATCCAGAGCTCGCTGCCTCTGCCGCTGGCTTATTGCCGGGAAAGAGCGTAGCATCGGAGGCTTGCGACACTCTGGGGTCTGCATCCTCCTGTAGCCCTTGGAGGACCGCGACACAGGAGGACCCGGGACAGGGAACAAGGCAGGGGCCACACGACCCCACGCATCCACGGCTGCACGGCTACTGGGACCCTTCCAGCAACGCGTTCTCCCCCGTTCCCTTTTGTGAGGTGGCAGGAGGGTGACGGAATGTCACCTCGGAGCCGTCTGCTCTGATGACAGTGACACAGAGGACGAACGGCTCTATGTCACTGCTTTTCCAGTTTGCATTTTAGCAAAAACAAGATGAAGTGGAGGAGAGGCTGTAGGAGCGAAAAGAGTGATAGAAAATTGTGATGGCTTGTCTGTGCCTTTGACCCTGGGTTTGGAGGCAAAGAAAGGACGAGGAAGTCCGAGCCCCCGTCCCTCAGCCCCCCTTCAGTCATTTGGTTTCGATCATAGGACAGAGGCAGGCGGAGGAGGCTGAGCATGGGAAATTGCGAGAGACAGCAAAACTGGGACATCCTTACGGCCGCTCTGCTGCGTCCCTGCCTGGGGACCCTGGGGGAGCAGGGGGTGCGTTTGGCGGCACCTCATTTGTCTTCCTGCATGATTTTCTGCCTGAGATGCTGGGGCTGTGCATGAATGAAGGGGTCAAGGCCCAGGCCAGGCTGGCTGCACCCCAGACGTGGTGGGCGGAAGAGAAAGGACAGAGCCAGCCACCCATAGCTCCTGCCATGTTCTGGCAATAACCAGCCGTTCCCTGGCCGCGCATCCCAAACGGCAGCCCTCTGCCCCTACAGCCCAGCCTCTGCTCCGTCACTGCCTTTCCTCCTGTTCATCTTCTTGTTCCCCTTCTCTCTTTTCCTGGCCTTTCTTCCACTAGAATGTAGGCTACTGCGGGCAAGGATTGTGTCTGTCTTGTTCACCACCCGTTTTCCCGGAAAGATGCCTGGCACGTGGTGGGGCTCATCAAGTCCTTGTCCAATGAATGAATTAACCCGCCGTCCACGGTGTGTCCTAGGTCCAGGGAAGCAGGGGCCAAGCCGGCTCTCTGAAGGCCGAACGCCCCATGTGTCCTGTGGTTTCTTTCTCCCCTACCCCAGCAAAACAGCACAACCTCTACCCAACGAATCATGAAAGCAACTCTTGGGGAGCCTAGTGAGATTCCTCTTAAGCCCTGAGCCTGTTTCTCATTTTCATGAAGCTGTCTCCATGTGAAACAGCTCTCTGCGCCCAGTGGCTCCCGGGCAGGGCGCAGGGTCTCCTGCCAGCTCCTCCCGCCCACCAAGGGCGGCGGCCACTTGCCCGGATGCTCATGAGACAATGTCCTTTATCCCCTTTGTGAAGCACCAGCTCCTACAACACACACACAACGTGTGGGGCCCATTCCAAAGTGAAAAGACAGGGTTCCGTCCAAAAATCATGAAGCATTTCAAGATGCCACAGCAGAGAATTAAACCAAGCAGGGGTCCTTCGGAGCCCGGGCCTGGGTGCCTGTGCGGGACGCACCCCCGGATGAGATACGCGGATGCCTCGCTGGGCCGTGCGGCTCGCCGATTCCACCTTACAGACCCTCTCGGGCGCCCTGGGCCTGGCTGCAGGCTCTCGCATGCTCCCCGCGTGCTCCATGCTTCATGCTTCTGGACTCGGCCTGCACCTGCCAGCCCTGTCTGTGTTTCAGAAAAAGCGAGGGCGGCCTTTGTGGCTGTTCGCCGCGCACTTCCAGGTCCCCCTCCTTCCGGGGACACAGATGGACGGCTGGCTCCTCGTGGGTGGTGGGCCGTGGACTAGTCTGGCTCTCGAGTACTGAGTGGAGGTGACCTCAGGTCCCTTGTGGACGGGAGAATTTCTAAGTTGTTTCTCGACTCCATTGCGTTCTCCTCTCTCCGGCATGGTGTCTGGCAAGGTTTGGGGTGGTGGCTGCCCCCTGGGCCCGGAACCCTGTGTGACTACAGCCAGCAGAGCCCCTGTCACCGGGGTCGGCCGGTGGTAGCAGAAGGAAGACATCAAGTGTGTCTGAGGCCCTGAGAGCCGGGCTCGCTGGTCACTGCGGCAGAACCTGCCGTCTGATCGATACCGAGGAGTGGGTCCCAGGCTCGCACGGAAGCCCGCCCCCCATGTTTATGCCAACAGGAGGCCGCACATTAATTATGCATCTGTTCATCCGTTTGAGATTATTTATTGAGGGTTTGCTAAGTGCTGGGCACGCAGCCAGCCCCGGGGAGTGGCCGTAAATAAGACCACTGCAGGCTCCGCCGCGAGGGGCTTTCTCCCAGCGGGACGGCCGCCTGCGGAGCCCACAGAATTGTACGATGCTGTTGCAGTAAAGTGCTGCAAAGTCCATGGTGTTGTGCGAACGTGTGGCCGGGAGACCTGTCCTCACCTGGGGGCTGGAGGGGGGGGGGGCTTCCTGGAGGAGGTGCCCCCTGCATTCGTTTACTCATTCATTCAGCAAACACTGAGAGTCTGTTTGGAGCCAGACCTCTGCAGGCCTGTGCAGTGGGGATTTAGCAGTGATCAGAATAGTGTGCCTGTTCTCACGCACCTTGGGGTGCAGGGGAGAGAAAGCAGACCCCCCACCCACACACATGCACGCATAACACGTGAGGAGGGGAGGAGGGTTCTGATGGAACTTGAAGCAGAGAAACCATTATGTTAAAGGAGCAGAACTCCAGAGGGCACAGCGGGAAAGGTCCCTTTCTTCCCCCTGCTGCTCCTCAAACCCGCTCTCTGGATGGGCCGGAGCCAGCTCCCACCAGCTCACACTGGCTCCCACCTGCTCACACTGGCTGCCACCTGCTCCCACCTGCTCACACGAGCCAACCGTGTGCATCTCTTCCCAGCTCTGCATTCAGCGACGTCACACCGGTGGCTTGAAATGGGCCGTGGGAGTATTTACACCACAGCAATCAGCGACCACGTAAATCAGGTCTGGTCTGTTTGTTTCCAGGGCTGGTTTACCGCCCACCACTGTCTGGGGCCGGTTCCTCCCAGCCCCTGGGTCATTCTGGGATGGTCCCCAGACTTTCTGGTCACTGTCCTCATGAGAGCTTTCCCAGCCACGCCGAGTCACAAAGCATGGTCCCCTGAGGGTGACTGAGACATCCAGTCCCGAGAGGGCCTCACTTGAAAGCATCGTCTTCTCCCCCCGCCAACCCCGGGCGCTCAGGCTGGGCACCTCAGCGTGGGAGGGGCATACTGCCCCTTCCCTCGTCTCCCTGCTGGGCTTCTCCTCCCTCTCCCATCCCAGTCTCCAGGCCGGGGGGCAGGGGATGGAGTCTGGACGGGCAGGGAGGGCTTGCTTGGCTGGGCTGGGATCTCCTCCCAGATGAATGTTAGAAGCTGACTCTTTTGAGGACACTTCTGTGGGTTTTGGAGACCCTGGTGTGATGGAAACATCCCACATGAAGCCCCCTGAGCATCTGCAGTTAATAGTCACACACAAGGTCTCTTCACCCCTGGCCAGCTCCCTCCCAGGGACCCACTTCTGGTCCACAGGAAACCCTCTGCCTCCCTCGCCCCCTCCTCCTGGCCACGCGGTCAGTGAGGGCAGTCCCCACTCGGCACAGCCCCCACTCCACTGCCCGGACACTCCAGCCAACCTCCTGCCAGAGACGCTGCTGAGGCGCAGGTCAGGCGCTGGTCCACCCTCTCCCCGTGCCTAGGGACCTGAGCCAAGCCCCCCACGGGGTCTCCTGGAGTCCCCCCAGCCTCGGTCAAGGGGGAGGCACCTCCTCACGCAGACAGCTTTTTCCCGAGGAATCCTCTGTCCCTGCTCACTGTAACTTTGCCCCTTCATACCCCAGAGGACAGTGTCCAGCTGCGGGTCACCTGCTCAGCAGGTAATATCTAAGCAGGTGATATATTAGCCCAAATCAGAATGAGGCACGGGCACAAATTATTCTCCGTACATTGAAGACTTGACTTTTCCAAGAAGCCAAGAGTTATCTTTATCAGAAAAACAGGTTAAGTTATTAATAACACTCTCATGGCATAATTATTGCTGAGGATAATAACTGTTACTTATTGAGTGGTCACTTTGAGCCAAGCATGGCGCTGCGGGCTCCCTTGCAAACATGTCACGTGTTAGCCCAGGACACCTGGGACTCCCCTGAAGGGAATTAGTATTTGTTTTTCCAAGAAATCAAATGACTTGCCCAAGCTCGCTCAGCTGCTAAGGAGCCGGATTCGAACCTGACTTTCCCGATTCCCAAGTTACTGTTTAACCTCACCATGACGCCCTAGAATTGTCTGGAAAGGAAAAAATACCCATCTGTGAAGAGATCAAGGAAGATGATGGAACTTTCAAACATGCCAAGTGCAGTCGTCCCACGTAGGGCCAAGACTCTGTGCTTCGTTGTAAATGTCACATATCAATTTGCTTGCTGATCCAATAAATATTTGTGCGTCCCCACTGTGTGCAGGAACCACAGTCGTCACAGGATGCTGTTTTGACCTATATTTTAGCCTCCTCTTTTTTTTTTAAGCTATATATAGATTTCAGTTTTTAGAATAAGGAGAGTTTTTTTTAGCTCTATCAGAAGAGATTAAACAGAGACAGAATGGAAAATAAAGTATATTTTAAAATAAACCAACGGCTTAGTTCACATTCTCCCCCGGAACCTGTGTCCGTTTAGAGCAGCCTTATTATTTTTAAAGCATCCACTTCCTCGGCCCGCTCCCTCGGTTTTTCCCATGTTAATCGCCCGAGAAATCCCAGCGGTGAGATTTATTAAACATCGGCCAGCGGCTGGGCGAGGCCTCAGGAGCCAGGCTCTTGCCCAGGAAGGCTCCAGAAACGAAGTGAGAGCCGTAAAATCATGACGCTGAGCCCTGCACGCCATCCCGCTGCGCCGGGTGGGGGGCACCTCCGCTTCCCCCCGTGTTGACGTCGAAAGCCGAGAGCGTGTGAACTGATTCCGAAGGAGCACTCGGAGTCTTTAAAAACCGAGCTGCGTCACCTGACAGCTTGTCCCCCCAAAAGCCCGGAACGTCAGAAAAAACGAGGAGACAGAACGGAGGACAGGTGCTGCCGTGTGTTCTTAACGCAAACTGAGAAAATGCTGCTTTTCTCAGAAGAGTGCCTCTCTCCCCCCTCCTCTCGCCACTTCCTGCCCCTTCGACATTTTGCTCCGAGGCAGAACTCCCAGAGAAAAATAAGGTTTTCTGAGACTGGTCCCTGGCTGGCCTGGGAGGTGGGCGGGACACCAACTTGATCTCTGGGACGTATTCAAATTGGGGCCATTGTCCCCTTCATCCTCTTTATTTTAACTAAGACCCCAGGAGGAGGGTAGGGACGTGCTCTGGCCTCCTCACGCTGCTGTGTCCCCCCGTACCCACCACGGGGCCCGGTACACAGGAGGTACTCAATAAATATTTGTTGAATGAACGCATGTATGAATGAATGAATGAATGGCCCTAGAGATTCTCACTCCAATTTCTTTTTTCCCCACATTTGGATGTGTTCACACTGGGTAGGTGTGTCGGGCAGAATAGCGGCCTCCGGAAGACGCCCTCTCTTCATCCCTGGACCCTGTGAATACTGTACGTTACGTGGCGGGGAGAGTTAAGGAATGAAGGCTGCTGATCAGCCGGCCTTGAGCTGGGGAGATGATCCCGGTGGTCCAGGAGGGTCCAGGGGGAATCACAGGGCCCTTAAATGTGGCAGAGGGAGGCAGGGAGGTCAGAGCCAGAGGAGACGTGACAACGGAAGCAGGGGTCACAGTGAGGCGTTTGCTTGCATGGAAGGTGGAGAAGGGGCCACAAGGCGAGGCGTGCGGGCGGCTCTAGAAGCTGGAGAGACAAGGACACAGATTCTCCCCTGGAGCCTCCGGAAGGAACACGGCCGCGCCGGTGCCTTGATTTAGCCCAGTGAGACCTGTGTGGGACTTCCGACCTCCAGACTGTGAGACAATAAGTGTCTGGTGTTTGAAGCCACTAAGTTTCTGGTGACTTGTTACAGCAGCCCCAGGAGACTCACGCCACATGAGTTGTTGAGGGGACAGGCGCCCCCAGGCTCCATAGCTCTGCCATCTTTCCACGCTGGTTTCACGCCCCGGGGGTACGGCAGACCCGGCCCCCACCCTCGGGGGCTGGCCAGTTGGGGGGAGCCTGGATTAAACCAAGTGGAGTCGATTTCTCCGTGGCATGTCTTCTCAGATGCCAACATACATGATGAATGCCCAGGAGCAAGGTGCAGAGCGCAGCCTTTCTCAAATTTACGTGACCTCAGGACCCTTTGAGTGGGGGGTAGGGGTTACTTTACTTTCCTCCTGGAGTGGGGTTGGACCAGTGCTGAGATGGCCCAGTCACTGCCAACATCAAGGCTTAGGGAGGCCGGCTTTTGTTCTGTTCTGGTTCTGGAGTCATAGCCTCGTGACCAGACTGCAAGACGACCCATCTGAGAAGATCTTAGTTTATTTTAAGAAATGCCAAATATTTAAACCATCACTAGATGGCTTAAAATAATAAAGCCTCGGTTAATGAGTTCATGTAGAACTTTCCTTCCCAAGATCTGCATAGGAGTGTGTGTCTCTATCCCAGGCCACCTGTGGGCTGCTGAGAGGAAGATGAGGAAGACAACTGGCCTGCAGTTAAAGTTTGTGCTTTAAATGTGGGGGAGGTCACCAGACAGGGACTGAACAAGAGAATGTATGTGGTTTGGTGTAACCCACCTCTACTATTCAGGAGTGTTTGGGTTGTAAGTGATAGAAAACCAAGTCCAGCTTCAGGCATAGCTGGATCCAAGGGCTCAATGTCCCCAAAGCTTGACCTTTCCCCATCTCTTGGCTCTGTTGTTCTTTGTATTGGGTCTACGCACAGAAAGACTCTTTCTTGGTGGCCAGATGACAGGCACACCTCCTGGCCTCCGCCCTGTGCAGCCCCAGTGGACAGAAAGCACTTGTCCCCTGTGCCCTTCAGTCAGAGTTCCAAGGTTAGTGCTGATTGTCCTGACTTGGGTCCGTGACCATCCCTAAATAAGTCACCATGACCTGGGGGGTGCTTAGCAGTGACTGGCCAGAAGCAGACCCCGTGGCCACTCGTAGAACCAGGACTGAGAAGGGACGGTGGTGTTTCCTCAAGGAGAACCAACGTGCCGACAGCAAAAGGCAGGGAGCGGAAGCTGCGCAGAGGACACACACTCAGTGGTCTGGTCCACCCCATAGAGAAGAGCTCCTCTCAAAGGGTCTCTCAGACAGTGGCCAAAAGAGCAATAATGGCCAAGATTTTTCACACCTGATAGGTTTGGCACTGGGCCAAGGGCTCCACAGGCACCATCAGCTTTAATTGTTGCAACAGCCCTGGGAGGTCAGGGCTCATGGCCCTCTTTCCAGTTCACAGGGGGAAACTGAGGCTCAGAGACACCCATTCTGACCCAGGACCCCCAGTTCCTAGCCACCACCACTGCCAGTGTCTTGTCTGAGCTGTGTCTGCCCAGGGTGGTCACTGTGCACAGAAACCCAGGCTGAGCTGATGGCTGGGTCAGGGCTGGTGTGCCCCACAGCCAGAGCTGCCTCCGCTGGGGAGGGGGACCTGGCCCACACAGGGGGCTCTTGACCCACATATGGAGGGACTGGTCTGCTCCTCCCGTCGACTGGGAGCTCGTGAAGCAGAGACCACAACAGGCCACCAGGCCCCCACACAAGTAGCAGGGAGGGGACAGCCAACTGCAAGGACTCATGGCTGAAGTGCTGGGCTTCCATGACAGTGGACAAGCGCCTGAGGGTCTAAATTGGAGGGGAAAAGACAGATAAATAAAATAAAGGCCTGCCCTTAGCTGCTTAGGAAACCAGACAGGCTGGAGTGGTGTTTCAGAGCCCAGCTTTGGCCTCAGATCTGAGTTCCATGCCCAGCTCTTCTCCTCACCAGCTGGATGACCTTGAGCAAGTCAATTCATCCCTCTAAGCCTTGGGCTCCTCATCTAAACAAGGGCAGGTGACAGAACGTCCAGCCCATAAGGTAGTTGTGGAGATTAAACCACAACATCCAAAATCTTAGCATCACTCCTGACGTATAGAAAGGACTTGATGTCTGCTGTGATGATGGTGCTGGTGATGGTGATGGTGATGATGGTGATGGTGATGACGATGGTGATGATGGTGGTGATGATGGTGATGGTGGTGATGATGGTGATGATGGTGGTAATGATGGTGGTGATGATGGTGATGGTGGTGGTGATGGTCATGATGATGGTGATGATGGTGGTGATGATGGTCATGATGATGGTGGTGATGGTGATGATGGAGATGTTGATGGTGGTGATGGTGATGATGATGGTGACAATGATGGTAGTGGTGGTGGTGATAGTGATGATGATGATGGTGTTGACAATGATGGTGGTGATGATGGTGATGATAGTGATGGTGATGATGGTGACGATCGTGATGATGGTGATGATGATAAGGGTGATGGTGATGATGATGATGGTGGTGACGATGATGATGGTGGTGGTGGTGATAGTGATGATGATAATGGTGATGACAATGATGGTGGTGATGATGGTGATGATAGTGACGATGATGATGGTGATGGTCATGATGATAGTGATGATAATAGTGATGGTGATGATGATGATGGTGGTGGTGGTGATAACATCACCCCTGCTACAGTTATTCAAGAGACTGGGGTCACTTTCTCAAACCAGTGAAGCACACTGCAATCAGGAGATTGCAATGAGCAGACAGTGGATCAGAGCCCAGCTCCCAGCTTCTCATCCAACTACTGAGCCTTTCTGAGCTACAGATCCTGCTCATCTCTGGCTCTCAGCCCTCCACAGGCTGTCCACTGTGCACAGCCTGCAAGACTCTGCCTGGTCTGGCCCTGCCCACAGCACTGACCTCATGCCCCAGGACATTCCTCCTCACCCACCCCACCCAGCCACACTGGCCACCTTACCAATCCTCAAACAACCAGGCATGTTTCCACCCCTGGACCTTTGCACTTGCTGTTCCCTCTGCCTGGAACACTCTTTCTTATGTTATCCATGTAGCTCATGCCCTCCCCTCATTCAGGTCTCTGCTCAAATGTCCGCTTCTCAGTGAGGTGTCCCCTGACACCTCTAAGTGTGATAGCAACACCCTGAATTGCCCCCCATCAGACCCTTTCTTTGTGCTTTTTCTGCTTGGTTTTTCTCCATGGCACCCGTCGATCCCAGACAAACCAGGTAGTGAGTTTCGTCTCAGTTGTTGTCTGTCTCCCCCGTAACGCATAAGCCGCGAGGAGGTGGAGACTGTGTTTCCTGGGCACAGAGGACAGTGCCTCACACATTGCAGGCCCACAGCTTGTGGTTGAGCCAATAGCAGTTGCCATTGTAACCTGGAAATAACGATTGAGATGGATGCGGGCGGGATGCGCCATGCGGTCCTTCCTACCTGCAGGGGAACGGATGGCGCCCAGGGATGCTCTGGATGCGGGTGAACTTCCCCTTAGCGGGAAGACATGAATTAGGGCTCGCCTTCCCTCGGACGTGGGTAAACTCCCACCGCCACTGCCCATTTTTAGAGCGCCGTTTTGAGCACACCGTGAAAATCCCAGTCTCTGCATAATGTCATCTTGGCATTTGTGTTATTTTAAGTCATCGGGGTTTTGAACCTCTGTGTTTTTCATTTGTATTTAAAATAAAAGTTAAATACACCCATGGGTATAAAAAAAAAAGTAGAAAGTATTTTTGTTTTCTTAAAAAATAGATTATTTCATTAAAAGTTAAAGTACTACCCATTTCCCTCAGCAGAAATATGTCTGAATAAACAACCACGCTGTTCACCAAGGAGAGACTGGTATGTTTTAAAATCTGTTGGGTATAAAAACGAAGCGTCTTTAAAGACAGTCTGTCACATTGACGCCCTGATGACTGTGATGACTCACAGGCCATGCCTGGGGTTCTCCTGTTTATCTTATGGGTGCCTGTTAGGTCCACTCTCTCTTCTCATTTATCTTTCTCTTTTCTCGTTTCCAAAGTGCTGAGCTAAGACTAAGGGCAGGTGTGTGAGCCCTGAGTCCGTGTGCATGAGTGTGCGTGTGCACATTGCACACGTGTGTGCAAGGCTCATCCCAGGGTGGCTGGAACCCATCAGGGTCCCGCCCTCTTCTTTGCTTAGTTTGCGTTGTTTCGAAAGTTTGTAAAATATATTAGGATCCAGAATTTAGTCAAGTTGAAAATCCTCAGTGGGTGCAGTGCCATTTAAAGAAAAAGGTTGGTTGTGGGGTATTTTGTTTTGTTTCCCAACCAGAGGGACAAAGGTTGAGGAGCCAGGGCCTTCCTGTCCATACAGGCTGGAAGTTTCTCCAAGGCAGGATGGTGCTGCTCCCCCAGGCAGCCCCCTGGGTGCTGTACTGCGGGGCTTGATGCATGTGCAGCCGCGGGGCCTGGTTCTGGGGGGATGGATGAGCGAGTGGAGCCGAGGGGTGGGACGCACCCTCCTCCTTCAAGTTCAAAGGTGGGTCCCCCTCCCCCTACAGACCCTGGCACAAGGGGACTAGGTGACCGCTGTGAGCTGGGCCTGGCTGGGCGGAGGAGAGACCACCCAGCGGCCCAGCAGCAGGGAGACACATATTCACAGCCCTCTGCA